>NC_061509.1:260943555-261077140 GCF_022539505.1 Lolium rigidum
GTCAAGCATTACCTTAAATGCTTGACGAAAGATGAATTCGTCACCTATAAGGACACATCCATGACGGTATGCATTTTTGTCACCAGGGTTTTCGTCAACAAATCCCCCATCTCTTGTAGTGATATCTCATAAATTCAATTGTGAGGAAATTCATCAAGTAAATTATAAATAATAAAGAATATGAACAATTAAACTATAGTAAAGCTCATTAGAGAAAACTTTGAGCTTTATTGATTAACACACAAGATACATTGTCTTTACATTATTCATAATGGAAATAAATGAATTTTACAACACCTTACAAGAATTGGAGAAATTGAAGAATAAAAGAAAATAAAAAGAAAAGTACAAGGATGGATCTTATCCTAAATACTACAAGATCATCTTCACTTGATCTTGAATTTGATGATCTCCATATCCATTTTGATCAATTGTTGATTCCCTGCACGTAACAAAGCAAGACAAGAATTAAGCCAAGTGGCAAAGCCACTTGGCGAGGTTAGCAAATAAAGGAAATGAAGGGGATATGATCAAGCTGCCGAGCTGATCCTCTCCAAGCCAAGTTCGAGTATCGGGTGCACACACACACACACACAGAGCAGCTCACACTGCGTGTGTGCATGCTCAACACCAAGCCACTGAGTGTGCATGTAGCACAACACACACACACACAGCATCAGTGAGTCACCAAGTGTGCCAGACCCTAGCTGTCGACCAGGGAGGGCAAGGGAGCACCAAATATAAGCTTTTCAGAAGCAAACCCTAAGCCATATCCATCGACGAGGCTTCACCGGTAAGTCACCAAGAACACAAGAACACAAGAACACATGAACAGCCACTCGCTGTTCAATCCGCTAACTCACCACGATCTTGAATCAAGCTCACCGGGAGGAGCGGGGCAAGTAAATCAACCACAAGAACAACACGAAGCAATCCTCTACACCAACAAACCATCTAGGAGGCTGGAGTGAGGTATAAACAAGATCAACACTGAGCAAAACTCTGTTTTGCTCATAAATAAGCATACACTTGCATCACCGAATCAAATAAGGGTTGGAAACCCTGGATGTATCATCACTTGGTTGCAAAACCATTTGGTGCCAGTAAATAAAGCAAAGGCTAGAAGGAAAACAACCAAGGGAACACTGGTTGTGTCAACACAGTGACACAACCAGAGAAATCCATCATGGATTTGATCCTAATTAGCCATTCAAAGTCACCAAGCACCTAACGGTCTAGCTACACCATCGGAATGGTAGAAATACAAGTTTCTACTAGTATTGTCAACATCAAAAGGCTTACGGCAGTCAAACATGATCAGCCGAGAAAGCAATTGTCCATACACGGCAAGCCATAGAAAGGGAGAGCTACCCTTGACGAGCATCACGAGTGCTTGCCGGGGCTACCTCAACCCACGGCCAACACTTAGAACCACCACATCATCACCGAGAAAGGTTCGGTAGTGGGCTAGGGTACCCAACCGATGGTTGGCATCCAGCTAGCCCTAACAAATTCATTGAAATGATCATCACTGAATCACGAGTTCACATCATTCATCCATTTAGCAAGGCAAAATAAACGAGATAAATGAAACGGACAAGCTACTAATGTACGAGCCTTGCGGATGATCCAATGGATCATTGCAAGCATCCACTGATGCTTGGGCAAGCACCGACACACACGAGGCCAAGCTCGTTGGATGCACACATAGCACCGAGTTGAGCACCGAGTGAATCACGGAGAGAAGCACACACTTGCTCACAAGCAAGTAATGATCAATTGATCATCGAGCATCACTTGCTCTTGCTACGAGTCACCACGACCAAGCATAACATCAACACATGAACCGAGACAATAAGATCAGCCACAGGACATGAACAAATATATCACGGATAATTAAATTAGTCATATACGAAGCAAATCAACCAAGGATGGTGATCTCTTGTAACGAGGCATGCTCAAGGGAGCATGTCTATAAATTATAGCACACGAGAAGAGCACCACTGGGGCACCGGCTCTTGTAAATTTACAAGAACGCACTACTGCAACCAAGCCGAACACCATAAATGAATACACTTGAGTAATTGGTGAAGATAGCATCAAGAACGGAGACAACGGCACTTGCATACTACAAGGATCATGCATAATAATCAAGCCGGGGCCAAGATCATGCACACACGGGATATCCTAGTGGCGGTAGTTATCACGGGAGCAAGCCGGTAGGCCATGAGCATCACTCGGATGCTCATGAGCAATCACGAGGAGGGCCACGGTAGAAGAATAGCATATAACGGTAGTGCATAGAGCAAAGTTAGAAGAGTAGCGGCGGCTAGCAATACATGGCAGCGACGAGAAGGCACAACGAGCATACGCACGGCAACGGCAAACACGGCGGCAACGGCTAGTAGCGCGATAGTAGCGAGCAAGGCATGGCCTCTCCATAGGAAGGCACGGCCGCATTTCTAGCTAGAAGAAGGAGGAGGAACGAGAAGAAAGAGAGAGAGAGAAGAGCACTTACGGGTGAGCGAGACAAAGGACACGGCCATGGCGACCACGGCGGCACACGCCGGCGCACGGCGGCGCCGGGCCAGAGCCAAGCCAAGCCCGGACCAGCGCCGCAACACCCAGCACCACCGAGGCGGGACCACGGAGGGCACCGCACCGCCAGGGACGCCGGCGAGCGGCGAATCACCGCAAACCCGCACAACCCTAGTCGCAGTAGGGTTGGGGGCGAACAGGGAGGGCCTCTAATCACAAATCGACGCGGACCATCTGATGCACCGTCGAAAGGCGAGTCAGATGCGACCAATCTCACCGCCGGAGATGGCCGAAGACGGCCGGATTAATTCGGCGACGGCGGCGGCGACCACGGATCGCCAGAGCGACGGGAGAGGGCTAGGGTTTAGTCGCGCGAGAGAGGAAGAGAGGGGAATGAGCTGGTCGAGCCGGACCAGGTCGGTCGGTTTGATCTAACCGCTGGGCCACCCTGACAGGTGGGCCCAGGGGCAAATTTGGTATTTCACAAATGCCAATTAAACCAGAAACTTTGAAATTTCATAGGAACTTATTTATAACTCTAAAAAAATAATTAAAAATATGAAAATTGATCAACATAAAATTCTCTATCTAAATAAAATATCAAAGAGAATTTTTGAAGAAAATTAAGAATAAGCCTTAATTTGAGGATTTAAATAATGATTTAAATCACACATATTATTTTCAACAATAAAAATAAGTCCATTAATGCAATTGGACTTTAAAAACACCTTGACAATATTTCAAGGTTGTATTTATCCTAAATAGAGTATCTCCAAATCTATCTTAGTATTAACCTCTCATAAAATAACAACGACATCGGAAGGGGGGAACAAACCCTAAAGCTGGAATCATGCATAATTGCTTCTTTAACCATTGCCCTTATCGGACAATGATGCTATTTTTCAGAACCGAGAGGACAAGGGTCAGTCCACACCATCCAAGCTGCAAAACTTTGCGGTGTTCGAGCAAGTTCATCACTTGCTCATGTCATTTGAGTATTTCTATCAAATTACTTACAAAGTATTATGGTTATCACTATTGCATAAAAACCAAAACCACTACTTTCATAACTATGAATATGACTATGTGGTGGGCAATGGAACCATGGATTGTGTTGATAAGGTGGAGGTTCCATTGCACGGGTTTATATCCATCTAGGATTAAACAACAAATGTCGCCAGTGATTCTTGTGCCGTAATACCCGTGTTAACCATAAGATCCGGAGTGGGACGGAGTAGTCAAAAGTGTTTCCACCTCTCGTTCATCAACGGATGCGCTTTACCGTAGTACACTTGTGATCCAAGGGGGCAAGCGGTGAGGCTGGGGAGTCCTAAGTCCCCACGGCATTGTCCGTAGTACACTTGTCGCCCGAAGGAGCAAGCGGTGAGGCTGGGGAGTCCTAAGTCCCCACGGTATTGCGGTCTATGATGGGTTGCAGCCACCGGCGTAGGAGTGTATGGTAGAGCCCAACACTGTTGTCGTGGTCGGGGTCCACCTTGAAATCTACAGGAATAATGGGACCGACGTGGACCCAGGGTCGGCGCATGCAACAAAGGGTGGGTGTTCGAGGTAGCGGAGGAACATGATTGGCTAGACCTTATACCGGGCCTCACACCGAAGGAAGTGTGGACGGGAAAGCTGCCCGGTTGGCACCAAGGTTAAGATCTCTTATAGGTAAAGCAACACACCTCTGCGAGTGTAAAGAAGCGTGACCTGTCACTCCTCGTTCGGGATAAGGAAGCTGCGAACGCGGCCGGAAATGAGCTCCATGAAGTTCTAGTAAACCGGTGAAGGCTGACGGACATAGCTCTTTGGAATAAAAGCAATCTCTTGAAGAAATGTTTACCAAAACTTGCATTGGTATTAGACTTTACGGTCTAATATCGTAGCTAGTGCATTAAACACCTCTTATCTATAATGAACTTGTTGAGTACGCTCGTACTCATACCACTCTTAAATCCCATGCTTAGATTGTCCGAATCGTCCGGAGGAGGACTACGACAACAATGAAGGAGCCGAGATCATCGGCTATGATGAACCTGACCTCTCGGGAGGTGTTGAAGGCGTAGACTATCTCATAGTCTACGGATCCGGGAGGCTTCCGGAGGAGATCAAGCCTAGAGACATCCGAGTAGTAGTAGTAACCGAGCAGCCCGAACTCTTAGTATTTAGCTGCTCGAGGCAATAAATGTATAGTTTAATGAGACTCGCTTTGTTGTAAGCTAAGTTGGGTTCACCTCGAACCCAGGAGTATCCCTCTGAGGACCCAAGAGGAGCTCCAAGACAATATATGTTTGATGCTTGTAATAATAAGTGAATGAGTTATGAACCCTGCTATGTTTTGTTGTACTACTCTGAGGGATGTAATATTTGCGGAATGATACTTCGTGAATGTTATATCAACGACTGGCATACTACAACATGCAGTGGTATGCAGGGTCACCACAGTCTACCTTTCAGTTCATTACTCCAACCAATCCACACATCATCCTTAACATGGCCGCATCAGCTGAAAGAACAAACTAGTAAGAAAAGATTGTTGCTGAACCGTGCAAGATTGATAGATAGACAAACCTAATGCCCGACATTCATGAGACGCTGAAAATGCTGAGTGAGTTCTACGGAAAAATTGCCATGAGTTGTGTCAAAATATCAAGTCTAGCAATCTCCTGCAACTAATGTTTAAAGTTTTTTTTGGGTAAACGCACACAGGAGCTCTGCCTATGCACAAACTAGTAAGAAAAGATACAAGGCTAGGAGGGGTATGTTAAACGCTAAATTTTCAGTTAAGGTTTAACAGCGCGCAAGGCATAAGGTGTCTCAATATCAAGATAATTAGGAAGCGATGAAGCATGGAACACCAAGTAGTACTCAAAACAAATCAGCAGTCATCTGATATGCAACTTAACAGTATCATGTATCTGCCGACATTAGCACGAGCTTCCGGACATCCGAGTGGCAAGCAGTTTTACCTTTACTTATAGACTTGTCTTGTTTACCGCCTTTCACATCTTCTATTGCAGACTTCTAGTTCATCTAAGCTGTAGCCACTGTCGGAGATCTAACCAGCATTTGATATTTTAGCACGGCATTGTTTCTTTCCGACTCACTATCCATTATCATCTCAAATCATACATAAAGTTATTTTTTTCATCCACTAGGTGCAAATTCGCACATGAGTTTCAGTATGGAATTCGACTGAAATTCTCAAATCCCTGCTCATTTTGGAATCAACTCAGGCTACCCATCATATGACAATTCATTGCTTCTCATCTTGGTCTGTGATTCAGGGTTCAAAACAATTCAGCACTTCAAATTCCTTAAGCTAGTGATTTATCACTTTAACCTAAGGAATTTTTTTGTGGTATCACGTTTGGTGAAGTCCTATATAAAGCGTTTTAGTAGTTGTATACATATTCACTACAATGACATATTTACTTGAAGAAAGCTAGTATGGCATACCACATAGATTGTCTTTTCACCATATGTCTAGCTATGCATTATTTTCTAGCAAAAAAATTTAAAAATCGAGCATTGAGTCTAGGCTAGCTAGCTATGTTGTTAAATAGTAGTCATGTTACCATACATGAGTTCTCCAACTAACCTAAACCTAACAAAGATGGACGCATGTAATGTCCCAGGTTTAGAGACGATCGAGGGGTAGATTTTAGAAAGGGATGTGCATTGCATTGTAATTTACGGGAAAATTTCGCGCTTTTAAACAAAAACTGCATCGAAGGGGGACAAGTTTCTCTCTCGACACCTTACAGGGTTAGGGTTTCGAGAGTGCGACAAACTTGCTCTTATCTAACTAAACTAGGATTTTGAGAAGAGAGGGAGAGTTTGCATCATAACTTAAGTTGCATGATTGAATTCAAACTTAAGTTGAATTTGAATTTCAAATTCAAACATCAAATGAATATCTCATAAATTCAATTGTGAGGAAATTCATCAAGTAAATTATAAATAATAAACAATATGAACAATTAAACTATAGTAAAGCTCATTAGAGAAAACTTTGAGCTTTATTGATTAACACACAAGATACATTGTCTTTACATTATTCATAATGGAAATAAATGAATTTTACAACACCTTACAAGAATTGGAGAAATTGAAGAATAAAAGAAAATAAAAAGAAAAGTACAAGGATGGATCTTATCCTAAATACTACAAGATCATCTTCACTTGATCTTGAATTTGATGATCTCCATATCCATTTTGATCAATTGTTGATTCCCTGCACATAACAAAGCAAGACAAGAATTAAGCCAAGTGGCAAAGCCACTTGGCAGGTTAGCAAATAAAGGAAATGAAGGGGATATGATCAAGCTGCCGAGCTGATCCTCTCCAAGCCAAGTTCAGAGTATCAGGTGCACACACACACACACACAGGCAGCTCACACTGCGTGTGTGCATGCTCAACACCAAGCCACTGAGTGTGCATGTAGCACAACACACACACACATCATCAGTGAGTCACCAAGTGTGCCAGACCCTAGCTGTCGACCAGGGAGGGCAAGGGAGCACCAAATATAAGCTTTTCAGAAGCAAACCCTAAGCCATATCCATCGACAGGCTTCACTGGTAAGTCACCAAGAACACAAGAACACAAGAACACATGAACAGCCACTGCTGTTCAATCTGCTAACTCACCACAGTACTGAATCAAGCTCACCGGGAGGAGCAGGGCAAGTAAATCAACCACAAGAACAACACGAAGCAATCCTCTACACCAACAAACCATCTAGGAGCTGGATTGAGGTATAAACAAGATCAACCTGAGCAAAACTCTGTTTTGCTCATAAATAAGCATACACTTGCATCACAGACAGGCCCGGCGCTGAGCAAGTGCAACCGGTGCAACCGCACTGGGCCCCCAAGTGCTTGGGGCCCCAACCCAGGATAGTTTACTAAGGCACGGAATGAAAGTATCCCATTAGTCCATTGCTAGCTACCGTACTGATGCAGTCCTCTGATCCAATGTACGATTTCTTCTCCAGGTCTCCTCCTTCGTCTTTTCCTCTGACCTGATCCCTTCTCTGTTGGCGCCTCCTTGTTTCGCTCCGCAATCATGGTGCCCCACCAATCCGTTGTGATTACTGTTTGTTTCCCAGAAATTATTGGAGGAAGAGGCCCCGATTCGAGTTCATCTGGTGCTCTCCGAATTCCCAAATTCTCCATAGGCTTTGATTTTCCTTTCAACTCGATGCAATAGCAAAGACACGGGGATTTGCAGATTGCCGGAAGCCAACGTGCAGCGCCCAGCCGGGCTGTCTCAGAGCAGATCGGCAATCTTGCGGCGTAAAACACATGAAGCAAGCAGCTCAGCTTCTGCCTCTGCGGCTCTATCCGACTATCCGACTACCTTCAGGTGCTTTTCTTTCCATTACAATTTCACGGAAAGTCTTTTTATTAAATTGAGAATTGTTGCCACTAATAAGAAGATGCGTACTTTGTGTTCTTAATGTATGTTTTGAGTACTTTTTTAACGGGAGAAATGCCGAGATTTTACTGCTTAATGAAATTGTTACAATCAGCTAACATTAGCTGTAAGATACAGTGCTACCACCCAACGCATCATTATTTCTGCCTCCAGCGCATCATTAAAATGGGAGAGCAGATTTTATAAGTTGCTATTGAATTATGAACAAGTGATTTTTTTATAATTATATGTGTATAAAAGGCCCATTTTATTGTTTCGCACCGGGGCCCCAAACATTTCAGGGCCGGCCCTGATCACAGAATCAAATAAGGGTTGGAAACCCTGGATGTATCATCACTTGGTTGCAAAACCATTTGGTGCCAGTAAATAAAGCAAAGGCTAGAAGGAAAACAACCAAGGGAACACTGGTTGTGTCAACACGATGACACAACCGAGAGAAATCCATCATGGATTTGATCCTAATTAGCCATTCAAAGTCACCAAGCACCTAACGAGTCTAGCTACACCATCGGAATGGTAGAAATACAAGTTTCTACTAGTATTGTCAACATCAAAAGGCTTCGGCAGTCAAACATGATCAGCCGGAAAGCAATTGTCCATACACGAGCAAGCCATAGAAAGGGGGAGCTACCCTTGACGAGCATCACGAGTCGCTGCCAGGGCTACCTCAACCCACGACCAACACTTAGAACCACCACATCATCACCGAAAGGTTCGGTAGTGGGCTAGGGTACCCAACCGATGGTTGGCATCCAGCTAGCCCTAACAAATTCATTGAAATGATTATCACTGAATCACAGTTCACATCATTCATCCATTTAGCAAGGCAAAATAAACAGATAAATGAAACAGACAAGCTACTAATGTACAGAGCCTTGTAGATGATCCAATGGATCATTGCAAGCATCCACTGATGCTTGGGCAAGCACCAGCACACACAGGCCGAGCCTGTTGGATGCACACATAGCACCAGTTGAGCACCAGTGAATCACAGAGAGAAGCACACACTTGCTCACAAGCAAGTAATGATCAATTGATCATCGGAGCATCACTTGCTCTTGCTACGAGTCACCACGACCAAGCATAACATCAACACATGAACCGGACAATAAGATCAGCCACAGGACATGAACAAATATATCACGAGATAATTAAATTAGTCATATACGAAGCAAATCAACCAAGGATGGTGATCTCTTGTAATGAGCATGCTCAAGGGAGCATGTCTATAAATTATAGCACACAGAAGAGCACCCTGGGGCACTGGCTCTTGTAAATTTACAAGAACTGCACATCGCAACCAAGCGGAACACCATAAATGAATACACTTGAGTAATTGGTGAAGATAGCATCAAGAACGAGAGACACCGGCACTTGCATACTACAAGGATCATGCATAATAATCAAGCCGGGGCCAAGATTATGCACACACAGGATATCCTAGTGGCAGTAGTTATCACAGGAGCAAGCCAGTAGGCCATGAGCATCACTGGATGCTCATGAGCAATCACAGGAGGGCCACAGTAGAAGGATAGCATATAACAGTAGTGCATAGAGCAAAGTTAGAAGAGTAGCAGCAGCTAGCAATACATGGCAGCAGCAGAAGGCACAGCAGCATACTGATGACCCACAAGTATAGGGGATCGCAACAGTCTTCGAGGGAAGTATTACCCAATTTATTGATTCGACACAAGGGGAGACAAAGAATACTTGAAAGCCTTAACAGCGGAGTTGTCAATTCAGCTGCACACTGGAAACGAGACTTGCTCGCGGGAGTTTATCGAGTAGTAACGAGTTTATAGCGATAGCGATAGTGAAATAACAGCAGAGAGTAACAAAGACAGCGATAGAGATTTTAGTAAACGAGCAGGATTAAAATACTGTAGGCACGGGGACGGATAACGGGCGTTGCATGGATGAGAGAAACTCATGTAACAATCATAGCAGGGCATTTGCAGATAATAGTAAAACGGTATCCAAGTACTAATCAATCAATAGGCATGTGTTCCAATTATAGTCGTACGTGCTCGCAATGAGAAACTTGCACAACATCTTTTGTCCTACCAGCCGGTGGCAGCCGGGCCTCAAGGGAAACTACTGGATATTAAGGTACTCCTTTTAATAGAGTACCGGAGCAAAGCATTAACACTCCGTGAACACATGTGATCCTCACGTCACTACCATCCCCTCCGGTTGTCCCGATTTCTGTCACTTCGGGGCCATTGGTTCCGGACAGCGACGCGTGTATACAACTTGCAGGTAAGATCATAAACAATGAATATCATGATGAAATAATAACATGTTCAGATCTGAGATCATGGCACTCGGGCCCTAGTGACAAGCATTAAGCATAGCAAGTTGCAACAATATCATAAAAGTACCATCTACGGACACTAGGCACTATGCCCTAACAATCTTATGCTATTACATGACCAATCTCATCCAATCCCTACCATCCCCTTCGGCCTACGAGCGGGGAATTACTCACACATGGATGGGGGAAATATGGCTGGTTGATGGAGAGGCATTGGCGGTGATGGCGGTGATGATCTCCTCCAATTCCCCGTCCCGGCGGAGTGCCAGAACGGAGACTTCTGGCTCCCGCGACGGAGTTTCGCGATGTGGCGGCGTTCTGGAGGGTTTCTGGCGACTTCGACTTCTCCCCCTGCGTTTTTAGGTCGAGGCGAATAAGTAGTCCGAAGGGGGGCGTCGGAGGCCAGCCGAGGGGCCACACCACATGGCCGCGCGGGCCCCCCGGGCCGCGCCGCCATGTGGTGTGGGGCCCCCGGGCCTCCACTTCAATTGTCCTTCTGGCTCCGGCAGTATTCAGGGAAAATAGGCCCTTTCGTCAAAATCCCGAGGTTTTTCCTGAAAGTTGGATTTCCGCACAAAAACGAGACACCAGAACAGTTCTGCTGAAAACAGCGTTAGTCCGTGTTAGTTGCATCCAAAATACACAAATTAGAGGCAAAACAATAGCAAAAGTGTTCGGGAAAGTAGATACGTTTTGGACGTATCAACTCCCCCAAGCTTAGCTTATTGCTTGTCCTCAAGCAATTCGGTTAACAAGTGAGCGATAAAAGAACTTTCACGAACACATTTGCTCATATGATGTATATATTCTCATGATATGGCTAATACTTGAGCAGTTCATAATAAGGTACATGCAAATAAGATCATCTAACAGCTATGTCAATCATGAAGAGGTCCCAATCAATTAATAATAAGCATCATGAATCATGTATATAAGCAGGATTGCAATGTTCATAAGAGAGTATGATAAAGTGGTATCTCGCTTGCCTGTATTTGATTGGCAAAACATAAATGCCCGGGCACCTGTGGAGTTCATAGAAAGACTAGAAGTAGTGATTGTCAAAGATAAAAGCATCAAAGTTATACCACAATAAATCATACTTTGAGACAAGCATATTATACTAAGAATGACAGTTGTGCTCTCAAGAAAGTGCTCAAAGAAATAATGGAGACACAACATAAAAGTAAAAGATTGACCCTTCGCGAGAGGGAAGCAGGGGATTAACATGCGCTAGAGCTTTTCATTTGTAAAGCGAGGAGTAAAATTATTTTGAGAGGTGTTTGTTGTTGTCAACGAATGGTAATGGGTACACCAACTACCTTGCCAACCGGACTTTCAAGAGCGGCTCCCATGAATTATTTGCATTTTTATGTGGCACTCCTTCCAACCTTTGTTACACAAACCATGGCTAACCGAATCCTCGGGTGCCTGCCAACAATCACATACCATGAAGGAGTGCCTTTTTAGTTTAGTTTTATTATGATGAGGACACTCCCCCAACCTTTGCTTACACAAGCCATGGCTAACCGAATCCTTCGGGTGCCGTCCAACAATCACAAACCATGGAGGAGTGTCTATTTAAGTTAATTAATTCGGGACTGGGAATCCCATTGCCGGCTCTTTTTGCAAAATTATTGGATAAGCGGATGTGCCACTAGTCCATATGAGAGTCCGTCAAAAGTAAATGACAAGGTTGAAAGCTAAACACCACATACTTCCTCATGAGCTATGAAACATAAACACAAATTGAGAAGCATTTTGAAGGTTTTAAAGGTAGCGCATGAGAATTTACTTGGAATGGTTTGAAATGCCATGCATAGGTATTTATGGTGGACACTCTGGAATAACTTGGTTTTCATGTGTTTGGAGGCACGAGTAGCGTTCCCGCTCAGTACAAATGAAGGCTAGCAAAAGACTAGGGAGCGACAAATCAAGAGAGCAATGACTCGTCATAATCATGCTTGCGGCAAAATAAATTAGCCGAGGCATAAAAGTGATACAAGAACTCTGAAGCAATGTAAATCATTGAGGCTTAATTGACTCTTGTTCAGTCATATGCATGTGTGAGCATGTGCCAAGTCGATATAAATGAATTATTCAGAGGAGGATACCACAATGCCATACTTACTTATGAATAAAACAATGCAAGCAAATATCCATGACATGCTACTCATATTAATAAATTGGAGCTAATCATGAGAGATCATGAACTACTAGACTTTCTTAAATAACATATACCTCACATGAACCAACTAAGCATGCTCACATGGATGAGTATATGTACAAAAATGAAAACAAATAGAGTTCATACCAGCCTCTCACCACAATCAGATTGTCGTAGATCGTCATTATTGCCTTTTCACTTGTGTAGCTTGGATAATATGAAATGAAAACCACGCTCCAGCCACCGAAAACCATTGAACTCATGATGAACTTTACAAACCAAAGAAGAACAGCAAATATTTTTGGTGTTTTCGAATTTGAGAATAAGAACAAAAGGAAACAAGCAAACAAAGCAAAATCTTTTTGGGTTTTCTTATAGCAAACTAGCAATAGCAAATAAAGCGAAACAAATGCAAGAAACCAAGATAAACAAATGGTGAAGAGAAACAACAGAAATATTTTTGGTCTTTTTGTGTTTTGGGAAAGAAACAAAGCGAAAGCAAGAAATAGCAAACTAAAAGAAACACGAGAAAAGCAAGATGGCAGAAATCTGCCAAAACTTGACAGCAGTACAGAAATCGATTTTTACAAAAATCTTACGTTGCTCAGTTCAAAAAGTGTTCAACTAATGAAAGTTAGATAACAACCTGGGGAACATGCACAAAAATTTTCAACTCAAAATAACGTTCTGGCTGTGCGCACGAATTTTTACGGTAACAGCCCAGAATCTGTTTTCAGGCAGCACTTCCCCAAATATCATCTTCCTCTCATTAGAAAACCACTCAAAGAGACTAAACAAGTATATACAAGTATCCAGCAATCATAATATGCAAAGAATGAGTGATGCCGGTATACCTCCCCCAAGCTTAGGCTTTTGGCCTAAGTGGAGTTCAACCCCATCGAGGGCCTGGGTTCCACGCCGGTGGATCATATGTGGAGTAGTCATAATAAGGTGCCGATGCGAGAAGAAAAGCGTGGGGGTTCCTCATACCCAGCTTGTGGATGCGAAGAGCTTGCTGCATCGGATGACGAGTCGAGGTGTTCCTCGACCTCATTTGTGTTGTCACGTGCACGATGGCTTCCTCCCTCGATGTATGCGTTAACCGCACTTTCCGTGACTGACCAATCCTCCCTGGAATCAAAGTTAAACGGAGAAGGTGCAGGCAATCCTACTAATTTTTCAACTTTCTTAGTCCTTGTCCAAGATTTCTTGTAAAATGTTATTCTATAAGACAGGTTCCCAAAATTAGACGAATTAGAAAGAAATTCATGCTTAATCAAGGAAGCTATGTCAAGTTTCTCCATAGGGAGCGGAATATCAAGACCGTGAGGTCTCACATTATGCATAGCTAATAAACGAGAGGCGATGAGACCCCCACAAATTCCTCCCTTCTCACGGTTAGTGGCAAGTCTGTTGGCTATCAAAGCTCCCAAGTTATAAGTCTTATTACCTTGTAATGCGGCAGCTAGAAAGGCTAGATGCGGGATAGTTATTTTACCTCCATTCTTTCTTGCCGAACGCACTTGGTAATGAAATAGGCGAAGTAACGAATAGGCTGGGAAATGAATACTACTGATTTTACCATCATCTTCCGAGAAACTCCTTCCATGACAAATCATCTTGAAGAGGTCCAAGAGCTCTTGCGGCGATCCCTTTATCTTCTCGCATGATCCCCATTGCGGCACTTTGATTGCTGCACAAAAATCACTGAATGGCAAGTTGACAGTTTTATTATAAATTTTGTACTCGAACCATGGGGTTAGATTGCGACCAATTGAATTTAAAATCTTGCACTACGACATAGTCAGCTTCACATATTGGCATGGTTCCCCATCAACAAAATCATCCAATCCTGCACGAGAGATTAAATTTTGGACGTCTGCAAAATCCCCGCACTTCTCATGAAATCCGCACACGGATAGTAAGTGGGATATACTCCTTCTTCCCGGTGAACTCTCATGACCTGTGGCACCTCCAACTCATGTTGGTTGAGTTGGTACCTACCTCCTTCCATTTTCTGAAATTTTCAACAAACAATATAAAACTTGATTTGGTGACATATAATTGAGGGAAACTACTATAGGAACTTGCTAGAGTACTAATCATGCATCAAAACTAATTTCTACCACTTAGAACAAGCATGCAAGCTCACTAAACATGTTACCTACAGCAGCAAAATATTCAAGATATACTCAACCAAACAAAATTCTACTTGGATGGGTGGAGGAGTCACATACCAAGGAGCAAAAGTGCCAAATTTCAAACAGAAATCTGGGCTGAGCAAAGAGATCGAGAAATCTGGAGTTCTTGAGCAAAAACGCGAGTGAGAGGAACTTGGTACGAGTTTTTTTGGGAGAGAGAAGGTGCTGGGAGAAAGAGATGACAAAGTGGGGCTAGGAGGGGCCCACACCACATGGTGGCGCGCCCACCTCCTTGGCCGCGCCGGCCTGTGGTGTGGCACCTCGTGGTGCCCCACGGGTCATCCTCCTGGTGCTCCCAGGTGCCTCGTCGAAAAATAGGACCAACGGTGTAATTTTCGCGAATTTTTGAAAACTTTGAAAAATGCACATTTTCTGGGTATTAAGTTTATTATTACTGGCCAGGAAAAATTTTGAAATCTCAAATCAACTAAGAAACTTTGCAAATTAAAAATGCTACAGCAACTAAAGCAAGTGGAGGAAAAAAGAGATGTTGTTTACCTCCTCTATGCATATAAAAGGTATTTGTTAACAAGGTTGATCAAGTCTTGCCACCAAATAAATTTTACATAGCATATGAAGAAATAAACCTCAAATCAATCATGTTACCTTGAATTGTATTGATATGGATCCAATCACAAGAGTTTGATATTCTTCTTTAGGCTCATATATAGGACAATCGATGGTTCCCACTTTGATAGTTCTCACATGAGAGATAGTATTAACTCCGCACGCTTTTTCAATCCTCTTGGGGAAATAGACGGTGTGTTCCTTATCATCAACATTGAAAGTAACCTTTCCTTTATTGCAATCAATAACAGCCCCTGCGGTGTTAAGAAAAGGTCTCCCAAGAATAATAGACATATTATCATCTTCGGGCATTTCCAACACAACAAAATCAGTTAATATCAAGCAGTTATTAGTAACTTGAACAGGAACATCCTCGCATATACCAACAGGAATAGCAGTAGATTTATCAGCCATTTGCAAAGATATATCAGTAGGTATCAACTTATCTAAGTAAAGTCTCTTGTATAGAGAAAAAGGCATAACACTAACACCGGCGCCCAAGTCACATAAAGCAGTTTTAACATAATTATTCTTAATAGAACAAGGAATAGTAGGTATACCTGGGTCGCCCAACTTCTTTGGAACTTTGCCATTGAAAGAGTAATTAGCAAGCATAGTGGAAATTTCCTCATTGGGGATTTTCCTTTTGTTAGTAACAATATCTTTCATATACTTTGAATAAGGAGGCAATTTAATAGCATCGATCAAAGGAATTTGCAAGAATAAAGGTTTCATCCAATCACTGAATTTATTATAGTGTTCCTCTTCCTTTGATTTTAGTTTCTTAGCAGGAAAAGGCATTGGCTTTTGCACCCAAGGTTCTCTTTCATTACCATGTTTCTCAGCAATAAAATCTTCTTTAGTATACTTTTTATTTTTAGCATGCTTTTCGGGTTCTTTTTCAACCTCTTCTTTATCGGGAGTATCATTCTTATCATTATCTTTATCATGTTCATTACCACTTTCGGTTTCAGCATCGAAATAGAAATACTATTAGGATCATTAGCGGGTTCGAGAGGATTCTACAACATTCTTATGTTTCTTTTTCTTTTTCTTAGAATGAGCTCTAGGTTCAATGCGTTGAGAATCTTGTTCAATTCTTTTGGGATGCCCTTCAGGATATAGAGGATCCTGGGTAGAGACACCACCTCTAGTTGTTACTTCATAAGCATGTTTTTCTTTAGCATTATTTCCTAACAAGTCATTTTGCACTTTAGTGAGTTGATCAATTTGAGTTTGAATCATATGAAAATGTTTAACAAGCATCTTAACATCATTGGAGGTTCTCTCCACAATATCATGCAATTGTCTAATAGCTTGAGAATTTTCCATTAGATGATTCTCTGCTCTCATATTAAAATTTTCTTGCTTAACAATATAATTATCAAACTCATCTAAGCATTGCGCAGGAGGTTTTGAATACGGAATATCTTCCCTAGTAAAGCGTTGAAGGGAATTTACCTCAATCATGGATGAAGGGGGAATTATCTCACATATATCTTCTATAGGAGGTAGATTCTTCACATCTTCGGATTTAATACCTTTCTCCTTGAGAGACTTCTTGGCTTCCCTCATATCTTCATCATTCAATTTAATTAAACCCCTCTTCTTCACTATTGGCGTTGGAGTTGGTTCAGGCGTATTCCAATCATCATAATTCCGGCCTATTTTAGCCAATAATTCTTCAGACGTCGTCCGGAGTTCTTTTCTCGAAAACACAACCAGCACAACTATCCAGGTATGCCCTAGACTCAATGGTTAGTCCACTATAAAATATATCAAGTAAATCATGCTTTTCTAAATCATGGTCGGGCAGAGCTCTAATAAGAGAGCAAAATCTCGCCCAAGCCTCGGGCAATTTCTCTTCATCTCCTCGATCAAAATTATAAACTCTCTCGCAAAGCAGCATGTTGAGCACTAGCAGGAAAGTATTTCCGGAAGAAAACAGCAAGCAATTCTTTTGGACTTTTAATAGAACCAGGTGGCAAACTATTATACCAGGTTTTAGCGTCATCCTTTAATGAGAATGGAAAGATTTTAGCAACAAAGTAAGTACGCTTCTTAACATCATCAGAAAACAAGCTACTCAAAGTAGATAACTCAGTCATGTGTTCAACAAGCACTTTCTTTTTCAGTACCACAAAATGGTGTTTTCTCAACAATAGCTATATGAGATAGATCAAGAGAAAAATCATAATCTTTATCCCTAATGTTTATAGGAGATGTGGCAAATTTAGGATCGGGAGACGAGTTTATATCTAACGGTATGTTACTGCAAGCAACTTTTTAATTTTTCTTGCATCAGTAGTAGCATGGCATTTTTCAATAAAATCATCATCAAGTTCCACATAATCTTCATCAAGATCATCACTAGAGTATTCAAGTTCGGGTGAATTAACAGGTGTAGTAACATCAGGAGTTTCAGCATTTTCAATTTGTCTAGACCTAGCAATTTTAGCATCTAGAAAAGTTCCCAATGAACCACTATCATCAAGCACAGCAGAAATATTATCAGTATTATGAGAGTTTTCAGATTCAGCAGAAGTACCAGCATTTGAAGCATGTGGCGGTGAAACAAGTTTATCAATCACAGATGGTGAATCAAGAGCAACGGAGGTACTCAGAGTTGTACCTTTTCTTGTAGTGGATGGTAATATGGCGACCTTAGTATCGCGAGGTTTACCCATGATGGAGAATTTGCAGCGAACAATATAAATCCAAGTGAACTTCCAAATAAAGCTATGCTCCCCGGCAACGGCGCCAGAAAATAGTCTTGATGACCCACAAGTATAGGGATCGCAATGAGTCTTCGAGGGAAGTATTACCCAATTTATTGATTCGACACAAGGGGAGACAAAGAATACTTGAAAGCCTTAACAGCGGAGTTGTCAATTCAGGCTGCACCTGGAAACAGACTTGCTCGCAGGAGTTTATCGAGTAGTAACAGCTTTATAGCAGTAGCGTAGTGAAATAACAGCGAGCAGAGTAACAAAGACAGCGGTAGAGATTTTAGTAAACGAGCAGGATTAAAATACCGTAGGCACGGGGACGGATAACGGGCGTTGCATGGATGAGAGAAACTCATGTAACAATCATAGCGGGGCATTTGCAGATAATAGTAAAACGGTATCCAAGTACTAATCAATCAATAGGCATGTGTTCCAATTATAGTCGTACGTGCTCGCAATGAGAAACTTGCACAACATCTTTTGTCCTACCAGCCGGTGGCAGCCGGGCCTCAAGGGAAACTACTGGATATTAAGGTACTCCTTTTAATAGAGTACCGAAGCAAAGCATTAACACTCCGTGAACACATGTGATCCTCACGTCACTACCATCCCCTCCGGTTGTCCCGATTTCTGTCACTTCGGGGCCATTGGTTCCGGACAGCGACGCGTGTATACAACTTGCGGGTAAGACCATAAACAATGAATATCATGATGAAATAATAACATGTTCAGATCTGAGATCATGGCACTCGGGCCCTAGTGACAAGCATTAAGCATAGCAAGTTGCAACAATATCATAAAAGTACCATCTACGGACACTAGGCACTATGCCCTAACAATCTTATGCTATTACATGACCAATCTCATCCAATCCCTACCATCCCCTTCGGCCTACAGCGGGGGAATTACTCACACATGGATGGGGGAAACATGGCTGGTTGATGGAGAGGCGTTGGCGGTGATGGCGGTGATGATCTCCTCCAATTCCCCATCCCGGCGGAGTGCCAGAACGGAGACTTCTGGCTCCCGCGACGGAGTTTCGCGATGTGGCGGCGTTCTGGAGGGTTTACGCGACTTCGACTTCTCCCCTGCGTTTTTAGGTCGAGGCGAATAAGTAGTCCGAAGGGGGCGTCGGAGGCCAGCCGAGGGGCCACACCACATGGCCGCGCGGCCCCCCGGGCCGCGCCGCCATATGGTGTGGGGCCCTCGGGCCTCCACTTCAATTGTCCTTCGGCTCCGGCAGTATTGCGGGAAAATAGGCCCTTTCGTCAAAATCCCGAGGTTTTTCCCGAAAGTTGGATTTCTGCACAAAAACGAGACACCAGAACAGTTCTGCTGAAAACAGCGTTAGTCCGTGTTAGTTGCATCCAAAATACACAAATTAGAGGCAAAACAATAGCAAAAGTGTTCGGGAAAGTAGATACGTTTTGGACGTATCACATACGCACAGCAACAGCAAACACAGCAGCAACATCTAGTAGCGCAGTAGTAGCAGCAAGGCATGGCCTCTCCATAGGAAGGCACAGCCGCATTTCTAGCTAGAAGAAGGAGGAGGAACAGAAGAAAGAGAGAGAGAAGAGCACTTACAGGTGAGCAGACAAAGGACACGGCCATGGCGACCACGGCGGCACACGCCGGGCGCACGGCAGCGCCAGGCCAGGCCAAGCCAAGCACGGACCAGCGCCGCAACACCCAGCACCACCGAGGCGGGACCACGGAGGGCACCGCACCGCCAGGGACGCCGGCGAGCGGCGAATCGCCGCAAACCCGCGCAACCCTAGTCGCAGTAGGGTTGGGGGCGGACACGAGGAGGGCCTCCAATCACAAATCGACGCAGACCATCTGATGCGCCGTCGAAAGGCGAGTCAGATGCGACCAATCTCACCGCCGGAGATGGCCGGAGACAGCCGGATTAATTCGGCGACGGCGGCGGCGACCACGGATCGCCAGAGCGACGGGAGAGGGCTAGGGTTTAGTCGCGCGAGAGAGGAAGAGAGGGGAATGAGCTGGTCGAGCCGGACCAGGTCGGTCGGTTCGATCTAACCGCTGGGACACCCTGAGAGGTGGGCCCAGGGGCAAATTTGGTATTTCACAAATGCCAATTAAACCAGAAACTTTGAAATTTCATAGGAACTTATTTATAACTCTAAAAAAATAATTAAAAATATGAAAATTGATCAACATAAAATTCTCTATCTAAATAAAATATCAAAGAGAATTTTTGAAGACAATTAAGAATAAGCCTTAATTTGAGGATTTAAATAATGATTTAAATCACACATATTATTTTCAACAATAAAAATAAGTCCATTAATGCAATTGGACTTTAAAAACACCTTGACAATATTTCAAGGTTGTATTTATCCTAAATAGAGTATCTCCAAATCTATCTTAGTATTAACCTCTCATAAAATAACAACGACATCGGAAGGGGGGAACAAACCCTAAAACTGGAATCATGCATAATTGCTTCTTTAACCATTGCCCTTATCGGACAATGATGCTATTTTTCAGAACAAGAGGACAAGGGTCGAGTCCACACCATCCAAGCTGCAAAACTTTGCGGTGTTCGGGCAAGTTCATCACTTGCTCATGTCATTTGAGTATTTCTATCAAATTACTTGCAAAGTATTATGGTTATCACTATTGCATAAAAACCAAAACCACTACTTTCATAACTATGAATATGACTATGTGGTGGGCAATGGAACCATAGATTGTGTTGATAAGGTGGAGGTTCCATTGCACGGGTTTATATCCATCTAGGATTAAACAACAAATGTCGCCGAGTGATTCTTGTGCCGTAATACCCGTGTTAACCATAAGATCCGGAGTGGGACGGAGTAGTCAAAAGTGTTTCCACCTCTCGTTCATCAACGGATGCGCTTTACCTTAGTACACTTGTGATCCAAGGGGGCAAGCGGTGAGGCGGGGGAGTCCTAAGTCCCCACGGCATTGTCCGTAGTACACTTGTCGCCCGAAGGAGCAAGCGGTGAGGCTGGGGAGTCCTAAGTCCCCACGGTATTGCGGTCTATGATGGGTTGCGAGCCACCGGCGTAGGAGTGTATGGTAGAGCCCAACAGCCGTTGTCGTGGTCGGGGTCCACCTTGAAATCTACGGGAATAATGGGACCGACGTGGACCCAGGGTCGGCGCATGCAACAAAGGGTGGGTGTTCGAGGTAGCGGAGGAACATGATTGGCTAGACCTTATACCGGGCCTCACACCGAAGGAAGTGTGGACGGGAAAGCTGCCCGGTTGGCACCAAGGTTAAGATCTTTTATGGGTAAAGCAACACACCTCTGCAGAGTGTAAAGAATCGTGACCTGTCACTCCTGTTCCGGGATAAGGAGCTAGCGAACGCGGCCGAAAAGGAGCTCCATGAAGTTCTAGTAAACCGGTGAAGGCCGACGGACATAGCTCTTTGGAATAAAAGCAATCTCTTGAAGAAATGTTTACCAAAACTTGCATTGGTATTAGACTTTACTGGTCTAATATCGTAGCTAGTGCATTAAACACCTCTTATCTATAATGAACTTGTTGAGTACGCTCGTACTCATACCACTCTTAAATCCCATGCTTAGATTGTCCGAATCGTCCGGAGGAGGACTACGACAGCAATGATGGAGCCGAGATCATCGGCTACGAGGAACCAGACCTCTCAGGAGGTGTTGAAGGAGTAGACTACATCATCGTCTACGGATCCGGGGAGGCTTCCGGAGGAGATCAAGCCTAGAGACATCCAGTAGTAGTAGTAGTAACCGAGCAGCCCGAACTCTTAGTATTTAGCTGCTCGAGGCAATAAATGTATAGTTTAATGAGACTCTGTCTGTTGTAAGCTAAGTTGGGTTCACCTCGAACCCGAGAGTATCCCTCCGAGGACCCAAGAGGAGCTCCAAGACAATATATGTTTGATGCTTGTAATAATAAGTGAATGAGTTATGGACCCTGCTATGTTACGTTGTACTACTACGAGGGATGTAATATTTGCGGAATGGTACTTCGTGAATGTTATATCAACGGCGGCATACTACAACATGCAGTGGTATGCAGGGTCACCACAGTTGGTATCAGAGCAAAAGCTTTGACATTAGGTTGGAACCTAGTAAATGGGACCAAACGTTAGGAGTCAAATAGGACTAGTAAAGAATTCTCTAAAAAGTATGGTGTATATTCACTTGAGAATACAACAATCATATCTTTTAGTGCGATAATTCTTTATTATCTCTATTATGATGCATTATTACTAATCTCATAATCTTTCTATTTCTACAGCCAACATGGCAAGTTCACGTCCCGGACGAAACGTGAAGGTGATGGATTCCATACTGAGTGAATACGAAGGAGGACTTGCGGATATTCTACGAGCCATGTTATTAGAGTTTGTGTGTGATCCCCAGATTCAAGTTAAGAAATACATGTACTATGATGGTACTGTATTGGCCAAATGTAGGGTAGGGCTACGACTTCCCGAATCTTTGGGAATGAGCGTAGTAATGCCAGCAGGGGAAGCCGAACCATGAACACAGCCTACCATATAGCCGTTATGAGAGCCATAACCGATATTCGGGAGCATAAGACGAAAGAGCTTATGGGTTCCGAATTCACACACATTCCTCACATGGAGGAGGACGATGATCCCATGCTGAACCATTTCAAATATGCCAAAAGCAAACCAGCCGAAGCAGCAAAATATATGGATAATAGCCGCAACTTCATATCATTACTCTTTCAGTTGAACCGTCATTTGACGGGAGCAATTGATACAATGCTAGAGAAGTTTACTGAACCCAAGGAGGATACTAAGGGGAAGGAACCTATGGAGAATGAGGTGCACACACCAGTCTACTCAGCTGGTGATTACATTAGTATTGATTCTTTTGAGCGTGAAACTACACTGTTACACACGGGAACTATCCGGGAAGTTCCTATGGGGGATATGAGGGTGGAGCGGAATCCGGGAACAATCAGCGTTCCGTGACTCCGATAGAAAACTCCGGGGTTGGCGTTGGGGGTCCGATACGGGAACTCATAGTACCACGAACGTATTATGACGGGGAGATGAATGAAGATGCCACGTCCCAGACATCGGAGTTATCCGTGGAATGAGGAGGAAGTTGGAGGGTATCCGACACGGGTTGAGTCGGATACGAATGTAGGAAATACCTATGGTGTAGGTACAGGGGAGTACACCCGATGGGTGGATTATGACGCACCGAATGATCGGTTCGTGAACACCGATTTCGCCCTAGGATCATCATCGGATTCCGACTATCAGCCAACGGGGAGACCTTATGTTCCAGGTTTTGTCAGGAGAACGACACGTTCGACCGGATGGAAGCCTGGAATGTATCGGGAGTGAAGATCGTCTAGAGACTACCAAGACAAGCAAAGCTACAATACACAAGTACCACGTGTATTGTAGAGTGTAATATTTTGTAGAAAATTTGTACATATACTTTAATAAGTGAGTTTGCATACTCACATCGACTTGAGTATTGTAATAAGACCACTTAAGTATGTAAATATATGGTATATGTTTTGTATGATTTGGATTTGCTTCTTGATTTCCATTGCGTGACTAGTTATCGTGCACAATGTTGAGCTCGGAAAACTTGCGCATGGAGTAATTATGAGTATCATCTTGTGTTGCGAGAACTAGGGGTTATGTCGGGAGCGTTAGGAGAGGAGACCGAAGCGCGAGCGCATGGAGCGCGAAGCAAAACAAAAGGAAGAGGCTGACGAAGCAGCCAGGAATCAATTTCACCACCACCACCACCCACGACGCAACGGAATTTCATTCGGTACATGCAGTTGGTAGAGGAGAGACAGCGTGTAACACTGGAGCAGCAGAACAAATTTTTCCAAGATTTGCTGCAGCAGAACCGGGTAGAGAGACCCGAGAATCAGGGAGTCACCTTAGCAGACTTCCAGAACACCAAGCCTATATCTTTCGCATACGCACCCGAGCCAATGGACGCGGAAGATTGGCTTATGGATACTGAGCGAAAGCTCAATACCGTTGGTTGTAATGACCAAGAGAAGGTTCGTTATGCTACACACTTGTTGTGTGGACCCGCCGCATCATGGTGGGATAACATAGTAGCCGTATATCCGGCTGGAAAGGTATTTACCTGGGAAGAGTTCGCAAGGAAGTTCAGGGAATCCAATGTCCCTGAAAGTATTGTGGAGCTAAAGCGTCGAGAATTTGAAAATCTCGAGCAGAAGGATAAGGCAATCCTGACCTATGTCAGGGAGTTCTCAAAGCTGTCCCGGTACGCTGTTGAAGAAGTCAACACCGAGGACAAGAAAAATAAGAGGTTTCTGAAGGGGTTAAGTCCCCAGTTCAAGGTACTGACTCCGAATGATGAGAGCAACCGAGTTCCAAGAGAGTTGGTGGATGCTGCCATCACTCGGAAGATGATTTTAAACAAGCTGCAGGAGGAGAAAAGGAAGAAGGCCAAGTTTGAGCCTAAGAGATTTGTTAGCAACAAGCCCAATACCAGCATTGAGTTTCAAGCCAAGATACAACAACAACAACGAAACAACAACGAAACTACTACGATAGTAGGAGGAACCAAGCGTTTCAGGTCGCTAATCCAGTAGTTTGCGTGAAGCTGTGGACTCACCGGGCATTTCGCCAAGGACTGCAAGAAACCAAGGATTATATGCTTTGGTTGTCGCCGGGAGGGGCACATGTCGAAGGACTGCCCCAAGAGAAACGCCGGAGGAGGTCAATCTGGAGGAGGAGGAAGCCGAGGAGGAAACACCGGAGGGAGCTGGAAGAATAAGAAGCCCTTCGGCAAGCTGAATTGTACCAGTCTGGAGGAGGTGGTCAACTCCGATCAGGCGGTGATAGGTACGCTCCAGATACTCACTCATCCTGGCAAAGTACTTTTTGATACTGGTGCAACTACATCATTCATTTCTCAGCAATTCATCATCAAACATGGGATTAGTTGCACTAAGTTAGATACACCCATAACCATACTTTCTACGGGGGAACGATAATAGTAACCCATACCAAACAAAAACAAGTCATCATGATCAATAAGTGCGCGTTTGACGCGGACCTGTTCATCTTACCGATGAAGGACATTGATGTCATTCTTGGTATGAACTGGTTGGAAGCTAATGGAGCATTGATCGACTGTGTGAACAAGACCGTATCTTTGAAAAGCCCCGATGGAAGTAGAATGATTTACCAAGGCGACAAACATACACAGATTGAAGTGGAGCTACAGCTAAACAGCATGAAGGAGGTAAAGCTAGAGGATATACCTGTAGTAAATGAATTCCAGGATGTGTTTCCTGCGGAATTACCTGGTATGCCACCAGATAGGGAGATAGAATTCACTATCGACCTAATTCCAGGAACAGCTCCAATTGCTAAGGCACCATACAAGATGGGGCCCAAGGAGTTGAAAGAACTTAAGGAGCAACTGGATGATTTGGAACAAAAAGGATTCATACAAGAGAGTGTTTCACCATGGGGATCACCTGTGATCTTCGTAGATAAAAGGGATGGAGGAAGAAGGATGTGCGGCGACTACGGGAATCGAACAACGTCACAATCAAGAACAAGTATCCACTTCCAAGAATACAAGATCTATTTGATCAAGTTAGAGGCGCGGGAGTCTTTTCCAAGATTGATCTAAGATCCGGTTATCACCAGATAAAGATCAAGAAGGAAGACGTTCCGAAAACTGCCTTTGTTTCAAGGTATGGACATCATGAATACCTTGTAGTGCCATTTGGATTAACCAATGCCCCAGCAATTTTCATGAATCTCATGAATAAGATTTTCATGCCATGTCTAGACAAGTTCGTCATCGTATTTATCGATGATATCTTGATCTATTCCAAAGATAAAGCTGAACATGCTGAACATCTGAAGATAGTGTTGCAAACACTAAGAGAACATCAACTTTATGCCAAGTTCAGCAAGTGTGAATTTTGGCTAGATCAAGTAGAATTCCTTGGTCATGTCATTAGTAAAGATGGAATCGCTGTTAACCCGAGCAAGGTAGCGAGCAGTTCTAGAATGGGAAGCACCCAAGACTTGTCAAAGAGATCCGAGGATTCCTCGGAATGGCAGGATATTACCGGAGGTTCATTGAAGGATTCTCCAAGATAGCGGGACCAATGACGAAGTTGTTAAGGAAGAATACACCATTCGTGTGGTCGGATGAGTGTGAGAAGAGTTTTCATACTCTAAAAGAGAAACTCACCACAGCACCGGTGTTAGCAGTTCCTGAAGTTGGCAAGGATTACACCGTGTACTGCGACGCATCCAAACATGGATTGGGTTGTGTACTCATGCAAGATCGGAAGGTAATATCATATGGATCAAGGCAACTTAGACCTCATGAAGTGAATTATCCAACACATGATTTAGAGCTAGCAGCAGTTGTATTTGCACTTAAAACATGGAGACATTTTCTCTATGGAGCTAAGTGTGAGCTCTATACGGATCATAAAAGCCTCAAATATTTCTTCACTCAAAAGGAACTCAACATGAGACAGAAAAGATGGCTAGAATTAATCAAGGATTATGATTTGACCATCAATTACACTCTAGGAAAGGCCAATGTTGTAACAGATGCCTTGAGTAGGAAGAGCACCGGCGGAGTGGAGCAAGAAATATCACCGAAGTTGAGGAAAGAAATAAGTCAAGCCCAATTACAACTCTGGGAGAAGGAAGCTCATGAGGGACTATCGGCTTTGCAAATAGCCGATGAGTTGAATGTTAATCTGAAGAATGAGATAATGATGGGTCAGCTGGATGATCCATTCATCGTGGAGGAGATGAGAATGATTGATGAAGGAAGACCATCAGAATTTCACCGCGGAGAATCGGGATCATTATGGTTTCAGAAGAGAATTTGTGTTCCGGATATTGCTGAAATCAAGGAAGTAATACTCCGGGAAGCCCATCAAACACCATACTCCATTCATCCGGGAAGTACAAAGATGTACATGGACCTAAAGGAGCTATTCTGGTGGAATAACATGAAGAGAGAACTAGCACAATATGTGGCGGAATGCCATACCTGCCAAGGAGTGAAGGCGGAACACCAGAGTCCGGCAGGGAAGTTACAACCTTTACCTATTCCAGAATGGAAATGGGAGGAGATAGGAATGGATTTTATTACCGGACTACCCATGACAAATAAAAAGAAGGACATGATATGGGTAATCGTGGACCGGTTGACGAAAAGTGCACACTTTTTAGCGATGAAACCAGCAAGATAAAGGAGAGAAACTCATTGATCTTTACATCAAAGAGATCGTGAGTAAGCATGGAGTGCCCAAGAAGATCGTGTCGGATCGAGGATCCGTATTCACATCAGCATTTTGGAAGCAATTACATGAAGCTTTAGGATCCAAGTTGGATTATAGTACCGCCTATCATCCTCAGACAGGTGGACAAACGGAGAGAACTAACCAGATTTTAGAAGATATGCTTAGGGCTTGTGCCCTAGACTTCGGAGGATCATGGGAAGAGCACTTACCACTAGCAGAGTTTTCATACAATAACAACTATCAAAGCAGCATCAAGATGGCACCATTTGAAGCTCTGTATGGAAGGAAGTGTAGATCACCGATATGTTGGTATGAAGCCGGAGCAAGCAAGGAGTTTAACCCTGATTATGTCAAGGAAAAGCAACACATCATTGACATTATAAGAGATAGACTGAAGATAGCCAGAGCCGGCAAAAGAGTTACGCAGATCAGAACAGAAGAACATGGGAGCCACAAGTTGGAGACATGGTATATCTTAAGGTGAGCCCGATGAAAGGAATCCAGAGGTTTGGAGTAAAAGGAAAACTCAGTCCTAGATACATCGGACCTTTCAAGATACTGAGTCAGAACCGAGGTTTAGCCTTTGAATTGGATCTACCGGGAAGGCTAGCACAAGTTCACAATGTATTCCATGTGTCGCAACTCAGGAAATGCTTAAAGACCCCAGATGAGCCAATATCACATTCTGAGCTCGAGTTACAACCAGATTTGACTTACATCGAGAAGCCAGCTAAGATTCTCGAAGAAAGCTGGAAACAACTCAGAAATAAAGCTATCAAGTACTGCAAGATACAATGGAAGCATCATCCCGAGAGGGAAGCCACCTGGGAAAAGGAAGAAGACCTGAGGAGAACATACCCCGAACTCTTCAGGTATTACAACCACAACTTCGGGACGAAGTTTTCTTTAAGGGGAAAGGCTGTAATGTCCCGAGGTTTAGAGACGATCGAGGGGTAGATTTTAGAAAGGGATGTGCATTGCATTGTAATTTACGGGGAAATTTCGCGCTTTTAAACAAAAGCGCATCGAAGGGGGACAAGTTTCTCTCTCGACACCTTACAGGGTTAGGGTTTCGAGAGTGCGACAAACTTGCTCTTATCTAACTAAACTAGGATTTTGAGAAGAGAGGGGAGAGTTTGCATCATAACTTAAGTTGCATGATTGAATTCAAACTTAAGTTGAATTTGAATTTCAAATTCAAACATCAAATGAATATCTCATAAATTCAATTGTGAGGAAATTCATCAAGTAAATTATAAATAATAAACAATATGAACAATTAAACTATAGTAAAGCTCATTAGAGAAAACTTTGAGCTTTATTGATTAACAAACAAGATACATTGTCTTTACATTATTCATAATGGAAATAAATGAATTTTACAACACCTTACAAGAATTGGAGAAATTGAAGAATAAAAGAAAATAAAAAGAAAAGTACAAGGATGGATCTTATCCTAAATACTACAAGATCATCTTCACTTGATCTTGAATTTGATGATCTCCATATCCATTTTGATCAATTGTTGATTCCCCGCACGTAACAAAGCAAGACAAGAATTAAGCCAAGTGGCAAAGCCACTTGGCAGGTTAGCAAATAAAGGAAATGAAGGGGATATGATCAAGCTGCCGAGCTGATCCTCTCCAAGCCAAGTTCGAGTATCGGTGCACACACACACACACACAGGCAGCTCACACTGCGTGTGTGCATTCTCAACACCAAGCCACTGAGTGTGCATGTAGCACAACACACACACATCATCAGTGAGTCACCAAGTGTGCCAGACCCTAGCTGTCGACCAGGGAGGGCAAGGGAGCACAAATATAAGCTTTTCAGAAGCAAACCCTAAGCCATATCCATCGACAGGCTTCACTGGTAAGTCACCAAGAACACAAGAACACAAGAACACATGAACAACCACTGCTGTTCAATCTGCTAACTCACCACAAGATCTGAATCAAGCTCCCCAGGAGGAGCAGGGCAAGTAAATCAACCACAAGAACAACACAGAAGCAATCCTCTACACCAACAAACCATCTAGGAGCTGGAGTGAGGTATAAACAAGATCAACCTGAGCAAAACTCTGTTTTGCTCATAAATAAGCATACACTTGCATCACAGAATCAAATAAGGGTTGGAAACCCTGGATGTATCATCACTTGGTTGCAAAACCATTTGGTGCCAGTAAATAAAGCAAAGGCTAGAAGGAAAACAACCAAGGGAACACCGGTTGTGTCAACACAGATGACACAACCGAGAGAAATCCATCATGGATTTGATCCTAATTAGCCATTCAAAGTCACCAAGCACCTAACAGTCTAGCTACACCATCAGAATGGTAGAAATACAAGTTTCTACTAGTATTGTCAACATCAAAAGGCTTCTGGCAGTCAAACATGATCAGCCAGAAAGCAATTGTCCATACACAGCAAGCCATAGAAAGGGGGAGCTACCCTTGACAGCATCACAGTGCTGCCAGGGCTACCTCAACCCACAGCCAACACTTAGAACCACCACATCATCACCAGAAAGGTTCAGTAGTGGGCTAGGGTACCCAACCAGTGGTTGGCATCCAGCTAGCCCTAACAAATTCATTGAAATGATCATCACTGAATCACAGTTCACATCATTCATCCATTTAGCAAGGCAAAATAAACAGATAAATGAAACAGACAAGCTACTAATGTACAGAGCCTTGCAGATGATCCAATGGATCATTGCAAGCATCCACTGATGCTTGGGCAAGCACCAGCACACACAGGCCAAGCCTGTTGGATGCACACATAGCACCAGTTGAGCACCAGTGAATCACAGAGAGAAGCACACACTTGCTCACAAGCAAGTAATGATCAATTGATCATCAGAGCATCACTTGCTCTTGCTACAGGTCACCACAGCCAAGCATAACATCAACACATGAACCAGACAATAAGATCAGCCACAGGACATGAACAAATATATCACAGATAATTAAATTAGTCATATACAGAAGCAAATCAACCAAGGATGGTGATCTCTTGTAACAGGCATGCTCAAGGGAGCATGTCTATAAATTATAGCACACAGAAGAGCACCCTGGGGCACTGGCTCTTGTAAATTTACAAGAATTGCACACTGCAACCAAGCCAGAACACCATAAATGAATACACTTGAGTAATTGGTGAAGATAGCATCAAGAACAGAGACACTGGCACTTGCATACTACAAGGATCATGCATAATAATCAAGCCAGGGCCAAGATTATGCACACACAGGATATCCTAGTGGCAGTAGTTATCACAGGAGCAAGCCAGTAGGCCATGAGCATCACTGGATGCTCATGAGCAATCACAGGAGGGCCACAGTAGAAGAATAGCATATAACAGTAGTGCATAGAGCAAAGTTAGAAGAGTAGCAGCAGCTAGCAATACATGGCAGCAGCAGAAGGCACAGCAGCATACGCACAGCAACAACAAACACATCAGCAACAGCTAGTAGCGCAGTAGTAGCAGCAAGGCATGGCCTCTCCATAGGAAGGCACAGCCGCATTTCTAGCTAGAAGAAGGAGGAGGAACAGAAGAAAGAGAGAGAGAGAAGAGCACTTACGGGTGAGCGGACAAAGGACACGGCCATGGCGACCACGGCGGCACACGCCGGGCGCACGGCAGCGCCGAGCCAGGCCAAGCCAAGCCCGGACCAGCGCCGCAACACCCAGCACCACCGAGGCGGGACCACGGAGGGCACCGCACCGCCAGGGACGCCGGCGAGCGGCGAATCGCCGCAAACCCGCGCAACCCTAGTCGCAGTAGGGTTGGGGGCGAACAGGGAGGGCCTCCAATCACAAATCGACGCGGACCATCTGATGCGCCGTCGAAAGGCGAGTCAGATGCGACCAATCTCACCGCCGGAGATGGCCGGAGACGTCCGGATTAATTCGGCGACGGCGGCGGCGACCACGGATCGCCAGAGCGACGGGAGAGGGCTAGGGTTTAGTCGCGCGAGAGAGGAAGAGAGGGGAATGAGCTGGTCGAGCCGGACCAGGTCGGTCGGTTCGATCTAACCGCTGGGCCACCCTGACAGGTGGGCCCAGGGGCAAATTTGGTATTTCACAAATGCCAATTAAACCAGAAACTTTGAAATTTCATAGGAACTTATTTATAACTCTAAAAAAATAATTAAAAATATGAAAATTGATCAACATAAAATTCTCTATCTAAATAAAATATCAAAGAGAATTTTTGAAGACAATTAAGAATAAGCCTTAATTTGAGGATTTAAATAATGATTTAAATCACACATATTATTTTCAACAATAAAAATAAGTCCATTAATGCAATTGGACTTTAAAAACACCTTGACAATATTTCAAGGTTGTATTTATCCTAAATAGAGTATCTCCAAATCTATCTTAGTATTAACCTCTCATAAAATAACAACGACATCGGAAGGGGGGCACAAACCCTAAAACTGGAATCATGCATAATTGCTTCTTTAACCATTGCCCTTATCGGACAATGATGCTATTTTTCAGAACCAGAGGACAAGGGTCAGTCCACACCATCCAACTGCAAAACTTTGCAGTGTTCATGCAAGTTCATCACTTGCTCATGTCATTTGAGTATTTCTATCAAATTACTTGCAAAGTATTATGGTTATCACTATTGCATAAAAACCAAAACCACTACTTTCATAACTATGAATATGACTATGTGGTGGGCAATGGAACCATGGATTGTGTTGATAAGGTGGAGGTTCCATTGCACGGGTTTATATCCATCTAGGATTAAACAACAAATGTCGCCGAGTGATTCTTGTGCCGTAATACCCGTGTTAACCATAAGATCCGGAGTGGGACGGAGTAGTCAAAAGTGTTTCCACCTCTCGTTCATCAACGGATGCGCTTTACCGTAGTACACTTGTGATCCAAGGGGGCAAGCGGTGAGGCTGGGGAGTCCTAAGTCCCCACGGCATTGTCCGTAGTACACTTGTCGCCCGAAGGAGCAAGCGGTGAGGCTGGGGAGTCCTAAGTCCCCACGGTATTGCGGTCTATGATGGGTTGCAGCCACCGGCGTAGGAGTGTATGGTAGAGCCCAGCACTGTTGTCGTGGTCGGGGTCCACCTTGAAATCTACATGAATAATGGGACCGACGTGGACCCAGGGTTGGCGCATGCAACAAAGGGTGGGTGTTCGAGGTAGCGGAGGAACATGATTGGCTAGACCTTATACCGGGCCTCACACCGAAGGAAGTGTGGACGGGAAAGCTGCCCGGTTGGCACCAAGGTTAAGATCTCTTATGGGTAAAGCAACACACCTCTGCAGAGTGTAAAGAACCGTGACCTGTCACTCCTCGTTCCGGGATAAGGAACTGCGAACGCGGCCGGAAAGGAGCTCCATGAAGTTCTAGTAAACCGGTGAAGGCCGACGGACATAGCTCTTTGGAATAAAAGCAATCTCTTGAAGAAATGTTTACCAAAACTTGCATTGGTATTAGACTTTCCGGTCTAATATCGTAGCTAGTGCATTAAACACCTCTTATCTATAATGAACTTGTTGAGTACGCTCGTACTCATACCACTCTTAAATCCCATGCTTAGATTGTCCGAATCGTCCGGAGGAGGACTACGACAACAATGAAGGAGCCGAGATCATCGGCTATGATGAACCTGACCTCTCAGGAGGTGTTGAAGGCGTAGACTATCTCATAGTCTACGGATCCGGGGAGGCTTCCGGAGGAGATCAAGCCTAGAGACATCCAGTAGTAGTAGTAACCGAGCAGTCCGAACTCTTAGTATTTAGCTGCTCGAGGCAATAAATGTATAGTTTAATGAGACTCGCCTGTTGTAAGCTAAGTTGGGTTCACCTCGAACCCAGGAGTATCCCTCTGAGGACCCAAGAGGAGCTCCAAGACAATATATGTTTGATGCTTGTAATAATAAGTGAATGAGTTATGGACCCTGCTATGTTCTGTTGTACTACTCTGAGGGATGTAATATTTGCGGAATGGTACTTCGTGAATGTTATATCAACGACTGGCATACTACAACATGCAGTGGTATGCAGGGTCACCACAACGCACCAATTGCAAAAATATATACTTAATGCCACATTCACACATCATATATTTGCGAATCAATAGGACACAAATGAGCTCACACGTTGCAGGGTGCAATCATAGAGAGGGGTTGGTGTAGGGCCTTCAGCAATACAAATATAGGTAACACGCCAAGAAGCCATGAAGATCAGGCCAACAAAATACCCACAAAAGAAAATATCACATCAATGATACCATTGGAATGAGAGGCATCAGGAGTTCAGTCGTGCCATGCAAGTTGGAACACATCACACGTGCCGGCTGATGCTCTTCCATGACAAAAATCCATTGCATTTTGTGCAATGCTTAGTGCACCTATGAGATGATTCGTGGTCTTTTTTGTTCTCGGGGCTTAAGATTGAATTGTCTGAATACATCTTGCAGTAGTCTCAGGGTCTAAGCAGGTGTCTCCATTCGTCGCAGCCAGGAGAAGCCCCACTAGTAGGGGGCACCTGATTGTCACTATTGTTCTTGTGGCTCTTGGGAGAGCCCATACTCGCACCCTTGACCCATGGCTGCTAATAGTTCAATACTGCTTCATTGCAACTAAGAGCAAGGGTCTGCCTAATCCGACCTTTGTGCACGCATGACGCTCTAGTTCTAAGGTCGTGTGACAAAAGAGAAGGGAGGAGGGATCTCGCAGCGCGCCGCCATGTCCGTCCATAGTAGATACAGACTTCGAATTCTGATTGCGATGTTGGTTTGGTCAATTAATACGCGATTTGGGAAAATTATGGGGTACCTCAAACTGTAGCGATTTAGCCAGTTCCTGAAAACTCCCATGAATTGTGATAGTCTCGTTTCATTCAACTGGGTCGGAATTCACCTCATCATAATTCCATTTACCAAGCATATCCATTGACTTTTCACGGCTTCTTTCAAGTAGCAAATCCACTATAGAACAACAGCATGACTGTAATTAAACTGAGCTCTGGTACCCAGCTTCCTCAAATTCAGTTAAATTTGCACGGGATATTCCCTGGTTTGAATGGAGTAAACTATCATCCTCTGCTACTTCTTCTGGGTATCACTTACTAGGAAGATGTGCTGAGATGAAAGCTAGGACTAGGATACAGGGAAAGGAGAAAAGAAGAGTTTTTTTTTTCATTGTGCTTCCTTTTGTTTTATATCTGTACTAATTTTTGTACTACACCCCTGCTCTGCAGCTGTGCAATCTTCTCAAATCGAGGGTCGAATCGCCTGAATTCCTTCAAAAGCTTGATAACATTCAGAAGTCGGTATACCAAAATGGCACAGGTGCGTGATTCCTCAAACAAACTGTCACTACCTTTTGCTGGCCCAGAATATAAACATAATTTATCTTGCAGTCAATGCATAGGCTCGCCTTGCCACACAATGCTGCAAACTCCAATTTACTCGCTCATTGCAATTAAACCTGACAACCTAACAGTTTTACGATTACTCCTGTAACAGTAGATGAGACCATATCATGGGATATCGTAAGCGCGGCAGATATATGGGATGATAAGAATATGAACGTCAGTGATGATTCAGAGGATGGATATGTTCTCGTTAAGCAAGAGGATATAGTTGATGGGATTGCGTGCTTCATGGCTGCATACTTGCTGTCGCTGAAAGAAACTAAGGTCTGCAAAGTTCACTTAACCTTTAATTTGTGAACTCCCTTGAATTATTCTATACGTAGTTGCTTTTCTTACACAGTCATTCCTGAATATCAGCCTCATCATTCAATTGTCCATCAAGTCTTGGATTCTGACTAAAAGTCATGCTTATTTTACAGTGATTATTGAGGTTCTGGATAGTTAAATACGTACAGACAGAAAGTTAGAAACATGAGTTGCAGTCATGGATCACCAATAGCTCAGTATGGTGTCTACTGTTCACACTATTTATCCCTTGCACGTTTCTGGGTAATTAAATATATTTGTAGAAGTTAGATGCATGGATAAAAACCACTAGTTCAGTATGGTGTATACTCTTCATGTGGTAGGCTTCACGCTATTTGTCCATTGCACTATCTAAATCAACATCGGAAGGACCGTCAATATTCCTTGTCGAACCTTGATTGTTAGATTGTCATCATGGAACATGAGGATTTCATGTCACTCATTGATTTGGAATCTTTGCACTTCTAATGCTGGAGATTTCGTGTTATGCAGGAATTGACGCCCAATCAACTTCAAGATGGTAACTCTTTTCCCCTTAATTCAGATGAATTTTGTTAGTTGAAAGTTTCCTTATGTTAGATTCCCCACCCTTCACTTCTCAGCCCTTAGCAAGACATTTTCAACTAAAAAGAGAAAAGGGAAACTTCAGAAGGCATGGGCTGGAACACAAGTTATTTATAATGTAGCGTCATGGAGTGCGACAGCTATTGGGTAAGCTATCCTTACAATCACAGTTTCTATTATAATTCTCCCATGGTGGATTTGTTAGGGTAAGCCTCATGTCTTCAAGAGGCTCCTTTGACCTCTACCTGAATAATCTTTTTTAAGACCTTAGAGGAAACTTTAATTCTAACTGAAAATGAAGACTTAAGACATGATTTTATCAAACTAAATGGTCTGTAAGCAACAAAATAAACAAATACTTACCTCATGGCAACTGGACATCATCACTGCGTGAACAAAGCATACACTAGATTAGTAAAGAAAGTTAGGATCTGATGAGTTCCATCACTTGAAGTTCCATATTGATCGAATACGTTCAGTATGCCAACTTCTGTAACATTATCTACGATACCTTAACCATCCCATCAAAATAAGTGGAGGATTCAGTAGATTGTTAAACGTTGCCCTGCCATAATGTGACATATTCCCAACGCCATCCAATGTTATTTAACATCCAGAGAACTAGAGATCCAAGTGGGTCAGTGTTAGGGTACTTTTTACCCTCTTTTGTAAAAGAAAGAACTAAAATGATGATGTCAGGGTACCCGTTATCCTTTTTGTAAAAAAAGAACTAAAATGATGATTTCACAGAAAAAGTTAGTGCATTTTATTGAACTAACTAGGGTAAAGGGTACCCTAACTGTGACCCACTCGCATCTATACAGAAAACTGCCAAATAAAACGCGTCCCAAGCAGAAATGTCACAAGTACTGCCGCACCCTGGGCCATCACAAGGAAAACTAAACCCAAAATCTTTATTCTCTGGCATTAATTTGGAACCGAATGCATCTAAAGCTTGCTTTACTAAAATCAATGTAGTTGTATGCAAACCAAGAGAAATAGTATGATGAACCAAGAAATCCCCAGGCCCTATTGTTTAAGAAAATCGAATTACTATTCTCATGAACAGCGTTGAACAATCCGGGTTCAATCCCTGCACAATATTTCACTGCAAGCACTAATGTAATTTTTGATGGCATCATTGACATGATCACACGACTCTGATTTTTTGTGTGTGAGCATGTGGGTGTTTGCTATTCCCGTAGCTGTCTAGCTATCTCTCTGATTTCACTCCTGTATCTTGCTCTTGCAGTATCTACCAGAATCCGGCGATTCTAAAAGCGGCAACTGCAGCCTTTTGGACATCCTGCCGCGTGGTATCCAAGTTTCTGTGAATAGTACGTCCAATGCCATGTGCTCGTGACCATGTACACATTGTGTGTTATGACTTCCCTGTACCTCCATCACGGGAAGTGTTGTTGTCAAATTCTGTGATACGACTGTTCTGCCATGTGACTGCCGAAGTCCTTCGCAAGGTCTTCACCCATAGGCTCATAGGCTGCTTTCAACAGTTAGATCACGTGCCAGATCTAACCACATAGTGTCTAGTGATGAGCATGTGGGGGCTGATTCCTAGTATCTGATGTACCTGTTGAGTGCAGCTTCATGCGTGCTTACTTATATCATTCATTTGTATCCGACCCTGATTGCTACCTCCTCCTTGTATATATCAGATGTACAACCGAACATGGGCGTACCTGGCCAAATGTAAATACACCGATTCGTTTGAGCTTCTTTTCTTAAGGTCATTCATGTTATGCTTCATTGTTGCCCCTTTTCATTCCTCGGATTTGGAACTGTTACTACCTGAAGTTGTGAACTTATGTCCTTTTGAGGACGGATGGTGGTGATGATGTCCTACTGAGTCCTACCTAATACCTTAATGAAATCGTAGTGCCATAGCAATAACTCACTGTAGATGGAACCGAGAGTAGTTGTCACCGGTATGTTCCTTTTGCACTTGCATTGCAGTTCGTTCTGTGAGAGACGACTTCCACTTCAGGGGAAATCACGTGCATTACTGAAATTAATTCTCATTAGGACACCATACTACAAATGCTAGTTCTCACAGTGTCAACCTTGACGGGTAAATATAAATTAATTTGTTTTCACACTAACAACAGCACCAATCCAAAAGGCCAAATTTTGAAATGTCATGGTTCGTGGGAAAGGAATAAGCAGTAACTCACTGTAGATGAAACGGAGAGCAGCCAGCAGTCAGAAATAGCTTACTGTGGCGCGCCACCTGTGCTTATATCTTGTTTGCAAAGTACAAGAATGCTTAGTTAATTTGTAATTTCTAATTAAACAATTAATTTATGTCATGTACACATTCATTTTTGGATTACCCATACCAAAACAATTTGTTTGCTGGAATTCCGAAGTTGCAACCACCATGATGTTGTGAATGAGCAACTGTGGGCCAAAGGCCAGTACATGTACATGTTATACAATATGCAGGGAAGCCCCCTCATACACTGGGAATGTACAGTAAAGGGTCTATATATCACTAACACATGACATGTTCATGGCCACTTTATGTCCTGCAGGATGTAATGCCCTTGCAGCAATTGATTAAGCACTACATGTTGGGGCACCGAAAAGAAAATAAAAAGGTCTACCTTTCAGTTCATTACTCCAACCAATCCACACATCATCCTTAACATGGCCGCATCAACTGAAAGAACAAACTAGTAAGAAAAGATTGTTGCTGAACCGTGCAAGATAGATAGATAGACAAACCTAATGCCTGACATTCATGAGACACTGAAAATGCTGAGTGAGTTCTACAGAAAAATTGCCATGAGTTGTGTCAAAATATCAAGTCTAGCAATCTCCTGCAACTAATGTTAATTTTTTTTTTTGGGTAAACGCACACAGGAGCTCTGCCTATGCACAAACTAGTAAGAAAAGATACAAGGCTAGGAGGGGTATGTTAAACGCTAAATTTTCAGTTAAGGTTTAACAGCTCGCAAGGCAGTTAAGGTGTCTCAGTATCAAGATAATTAGGAAGCGATCAAGCATGGAACACCAAGTAGTACTCAAAACAAATCAGCAGTCATCTGATATGCAACTTAACAGTATCATGTATCTGCCGACATTAGCACAAGCTTCCAGACATCTGAGTGGCAAGCAGTTTTACCTTTAGACTTGTCTTGTTTACCGCCTCTCACATCTTCTATTGCAGACTTCTAGTTCATCTAAGCTGTCGGCCTGTCAGAGATCTAATCAGCATTTGATATTTTAGCACGGCATTGTTTCTTTCCGACTCACTATCCATTATCATCTCAAATCATATATAAAGTTTTTTTTCATCCACCGGTGCAAATTTGCACATGAGTTTCAGTATGGAATTCGACTGAAACTCTCAAATCCTGCTCATTTTGGAATCAACTCAGGCTACCCATCATACGACAATTCATTGCTTCTCATCTTGGTCTGTGATTCAGGGTTCAAAACAATGCATCACTTCAAATTCCTTAAGCTAGTGATTTATCACTTTAACCTAAGGAAAAAATGTGTGGTATCACGTTTGGTGAAGTCCTATATAAAAAGTTTTAGTAGCTACATACATATTCACTACAATGACATATTTACTTGAAGAAAGTTAGTATGGCATACCACAAAGATTGTCTTTTCACCATATATGCCTAGCTATGCATTATTTTCTAGCAATTTTTTAAAAAAATCAGGCATTGAGTCTAGGCTAGCTAGCTATGTTGTTAAATAGTAGTCATGTTACCATACATGAGTTCTCCAACTAACCTAAACCTAACAAAGATGGACACACCAATTGCACATATGTCTACTTAATGCCACATCCACACATCATATATTTGTGAATCAATAGGACACAAATGAGCTCACACGTTGCAGGGTGCGATCATAGAGAGGGGTTGGTGTAGAGCCTTCAGCAATACAAATATAGATAACACGCCAAGAAGCCATCAAGATCAGGCCAACAAAATACCCACAAAAGAAAATATCACATCAATGATACCATTGGAATGAGAGGCATCAGAAGTTCAAGCATGGCATGCAAGTTGGAACACATCACGGGTGCCCACTGATGCTCTTCCATGACAAAAATCCATTGCATTTTCTGCAATGCTTAGTGCACATGTGAGGTGATTCATGGTCTTTTTTTGTTCCTGGGGCTGAAGATTGAATCGTCTGAATACACTCGCAGTAGTCCTAGGGTCTAAGCAGGTGTCTCCATTCGTCGCCGCCAGGAGAAGCCCCACTAGTAGGAGGCACCTGATTGTCACTATTGTTCTTGTGGCTCTTGGGAGAGCCCATACTGGCACCCTTGACCCATGGCTGCTAATAGTTCAATACTGCTTCATTGCAACTAAGAGCAAGGGTCTGCCTAATCCGACCTTTGTGCACCCATGACCCTCTAGTTCTAAGGTTGTGTGATGCCGCCCACTTGATACACTTGATTCACTTGTGGTAGTGTAAGCCTGTAACGATTTTTACCATGGAAGTTTCTGGTGCGGTAACAAATCCAAGTTTTTGTGCATTATTTATTTGACGCATCCTGTGTGTGTGACACTAAGTCACTAATACATTTCGATCTGCTCCCTCCAGTGATACAGCTCAAGCGCAAGCTCATGCTTAACTAACCCCACGTCTATTAAAAGAGAAAGGAGGGAGTACGTCTTTACATGTGACAAATCGGACGGGCCTATACTCTTACACCAAGTACAGCTCGTTGCACTGGATCAACTTAGGATAATGAGCCGATAAAAAAGAGGATCAATGAAGATAAAAATAGGTAGCACACTGATATATCAGCTTTTCTCAATAATGCAGTGGTTAAATAGTCGTCAGTATAGTGGTTGGCACAAAGCCAATGAGCTCGCACATGATCTAGCTATATCGGCAGCTGCACAGTGAGCATTCATGGTTAACGCAGGGTGCAGCACACTCAGATTTCACATCGTACAGAAGTCAACTGAAAGAAAGAAAGTATTAAAAAAAAGGATTATTGCTGAACCGTGCAAGATTGGTAGATAGGATTCTACTGAAATTGCCTACTCATTTTGAATGAGCAGGCAACCCATCGTATGTACCAAAATTCCTTGCTTACCGTCTTGGTCTATGATTCAGGGTTCAAAACAATACGTCACTTCAAATCCCTTAAGTCAATGATCTATCACTTTAACCTAAGGAAAACTTTGTGGTATCACATTTGGTGTGAAATCCTATATAAAGCGTTGCAGTAGCTACACACATATTCACTAAAATGACATATTTCCTTGAAGAAAACTACTATGACATACCACATAGATTGTCTCTTCAGGATATATGTCTAGCTATGTATTATTTTCTAGCAATTTGATTTTGTCTAGCTATGTATTATTTTCTAGCAATTTGTTTTTGTCTAGCTATTTATGTTGCTAAATAGTAATCATGTTACCATACAACGGTTGTCCAACCAACCTAAACCTAACAAGGAAGGACACACCAATTACACAAAGGTATACTTAATCTCAAATTTGCACACCATACATTTTCGAATCAACAAGACACAAAAAAGAAGCAATAAGACTAGTGGCGAATCCACGTCCAAAGCCACAGGTTTTCGTCGAAGGCTTTAGATACGTCTGTATACTAATCCAAAAAAATACAAAAAAACTAAGTAAGTTCAATGATAATTATGCCTCTGACCCCACAAGTTTGAAACTCTGACTCCGCCATTGAATCGGACATGGTTAAGGTCACAAATTGTAGGATGCAATTATCGAGAGGGAGCCATTGTAGATCCTTCAAGAATAAAAATATAGCTAAGACCAGAAGAAGGCATCAAAATCATGCCACCATGCAGGATACCAACACAAGCAAAGATCCCCTGGATGATAATATTGGAATGAGAGGCATCAAAAGTTCAGAGCGTGGCATGCAAGTTGGAACACTTGGATTTCTGTGGTGTTGTTCCAACACATAAATCCATTTAATTGTGTGGAAGGAGCAGCCCTTGTATCCATACCTTTTGTCGCCTGCCCCAATCAAAACAGAGAGAAACAGTGCGTGAGTCCAGATACATACTACTCAGCACACTGACTGACATTAACAGTGGATTTGCTGTCGAAATTGGACAATGGAGTGTTATTTAGCCTGCTACCAGTGCACAAGGCGCGGAAGTTGTCGATGGTCTTGGGGATGACCTCGCCGAAGAGCCCGATGACCACCTTGCCCACGCGGTCCCCGCCGATCTCTACCTCGAAGAAGCATTTGCTCGTTACCTTTGCCTGGAGCTCCACGTCACCCTGCAGCAGCAGCAGACCAAGGCGAATTCAACCACCACGGGATGGCTAACGAGCACAGAACTGCAGCAGCTGATACACGGTCTCGTGGAGGGCGTGCGTACCTCTGCAACCGCCGCGCGGACGACGAAGGCGGGGGTGCGCCACGCGCCAAGCCTGAGCGACCCCGCCGAGCTGGAGCGGCGCGCCGAGCCCGTCCATTTGATGGAACCAAGAGTAACTGTCACTCAGGGGCGAAGTCCCAGTCGGGCAAGGTAGGGCGGTTGTCACTTAGGGGCGAAGTCCCAGTCGGGCAAGGTAGGGCAGCCGCCCTACCTTGATTTTTGGTGAATACACTTAGATGCGCGTGTTTTTTCTGAAAATTTTGAGTGGTCATACGTCGAAAACTGACTTTATGCGTTATGCGTGTTTCAGTGAATACTGCGCAAAATCGATTACAGACCAAAAAACATAGAATATTTTTACCTCCAAACATAAACTCGTATTCTAGATTCAATGTAAATAACATTGCTTGTACTACATAAATTTATCATTGAATGTACCCTAGTATATACAAGATAAGCTTGAGTTATTCATTATACATACTTATATAATTGAAGACTTCAAACATTTTCAGATATTTGAAATGCACATCATACTTGTTCCGAGCCTCCGACCAAATTATTACCCCATTACGATGACATTGGATTTACCAGTGGTGACATCAAAAATTGAAAGAAATTTTTCAGCAAAAATGGTAATCAAAACCGAGTTGCGCAAACGAGGGGTAATCAAACGTGTTGATTGTTTAAATTATAGTATATTTTTTAAAAAGATGTAAATATTTGCCCGTTGAGTTAGCTTTATTGATATGTTTTTTTAGATTCTACTTATAATCAAATGTGTTTTTATTTTTATTGTATTAAGATATCATTACTGTTTTTTAGAACTAGTTTGGTATTTGCATCATTTAAGGTTCGCCCTACCTTAGATTTTTTTCATCCTTCGCCAGTATATTTCCCTTTTGCACTTGCATTGCAGTTCGTTCTGTGAGAGACGACTTCCACTTCAGGGGAAATCACATATACATTACTGAAATTAATTCTCATTAGGACACCATATTACAAATGCTAGTTTTCACAGTGTCAACCTTGACAGGTATAAATTAATTTGTTTTCACACTACCAACCGCACCAATCCAAAAGGCCAAATTTTGCAATGTCATGTTTCAAGAAAAGGAATAAGCAGTAACTCATTGTAGATGAAACGGAGAGCAGCAATCAGAAATATGTTTTTCCCTTGGCAGCTTACTGCTGCGTGCCACCTGTGCTTATATCTTGTTTGCCAAGTACAAGAATACTTAGTTAATTTGTAAACTCTAACGAAAAAATTAATTTATGTCATGTCTAAATTCATTTTTGGATTACCATTACCAAAATAAACTGTTTTCTGGAATTCCGAAGTTGCATCGTACATCATAGATAACTTGAGCAGAGATATAACCACCATGGCATATGTTCATGGCCACTTTATGTCCTGCATGATGCAATGCCCTTGTAGCAATTTATCAGGCAACACATGTTGGGTCATGGAAAAGAAAAATGAAAAGGTCTACCTTTTAGTTCATTGCTCCAACCAATACACACATCATCCTTAACATGGCCGCATCAACTGAAAAAACAAATCAGTAAGAAAAGATTGTTGCTGAACCGTGCAAGATTGATAGATAGACAAACCTAATGCCTGGCATTCATGAGACACTGAAAATGCTGAGTGAGTTCTACAGAAAAATTGCCTTGAGTTGTGTCAAAATATCAAGTCTAGCAATCTCCTGCAACAAATGTTTAAATGTTTTTTTTTGGGGTAAACGCACACAGGAGCTCTGCCTTTTCACAAAGTAGTAAGAAAAGATACAAGGCTAGGAGTGGTATGTTAAACGCTAAATTTTCAGTTAAGGTTTAACGGCTCGCAAGGAAGTTAAGGCGTCTCAGTATCAAGATAATTAGGAAGCGATGAGGCATGGAACACCAAGTATTACTCAAAACAAATCAGCGGTCATCTGATAGGCAAGTTAACAGTAGCATGTATCTGCCGACATTAGCAAGAGCTTCCAGACATCTGAGTGGCAAGCAGTTTTACCTCTAGACTTGTCTTGTTTACTGCCTTTCACATTTTCTACTGCACACTTCTAGTTCATCTAAACTGTAGCCCCGTCAGAGATCTAATCAACATTTGACATTTTAGAAGGGCGCTGTTTCTTTTCGACTCACTAACCGTTATCATCTCAAATCATATGTAAAGTTTTTTTTCATCCACCCGGTGCAAATTCACACATGAGTTTGAATATTGAATTCAAATCCCTCTCATTTAATCAACTTAGGCTACCCATCATAACACAATTCATTGCTTCCCATCTTGGTCTGTGATTCAGGGTTCAAAACAATACTTCACTTCCAATCCCTTAAGCTAGTGATTTATCACTTTAACCTAAGAAAAATTTATGGTATCCGTTTGGTGTCAAGTCCTATATAAAGCATTTTAGTAGCTATAGACATATTCACTACAATGACATATTTTCTTGAAGAAAGCTACTATGGCATACCACATAGATTGTCTTTTGACCATATATATCTAGCTATGCATTATTTTCTAGTAAAAGCATTGTTAAAAAACTAGGCCGATTCAGCGATTACTAGGCCGATTAATTGCTACTAGGGTCCTGACCGTGTCGATTACCATTAATCGCTTATGTTAATCCTTTAGCCCGATTAATCATACCGAAAGTCTGATTACTAGGTATCCCGATTAACTACTACACTTGGTCAAAAAATTTACAAATTTTCAATGCATATCGCTAGTAGAGGCGCTACCCCTCTCCAATAAAGTAGGTTTTGCAAAGCTCTTGCTTGATTGCAGCCTCTAGCAGCTCGATTTTCACTATCGTCAACTAGTTTATTGCTCTTGCAGACCAGTTACTCACAGTTGCCCAGTCTTCAGATACAAGAGCTCGACCACCTTAAGGAGCTCGTGCAGGAGCTCAAGGAAGCCTTCAATAGGTTAGGTAGTTGAGGTGTAAGAGGGATCGTACCCGAAGTAGGTGTGGTGGCAGAAGATAAACTTCAGAGGTGAGAGGAGAAGAAGTGGAAGGAAGGAACACGGCTTCGGCTAGTGGAGCCTGATTCGCTCGTGACCTTAAAGATTAGGTCACGGAGGAGATTCGTACATGTTTTTCTTAGATTTTAGGCTTTAAAGAAGTAGGACCAGACATATAGAGGCTTCTATACTATTATTTTTTCTTATATAAACTATTTTTAAAGTGCTAATTTGCGTAGTTTGCATCGATTAATAGCCAACCGATAATCGTCCTAGTTCCAATTAATCGCTACTCCCAAGCCGACCAAACCGACCAAGCAGTTAACGATTTTCTTACCATTGAGCAAAAGAATAAATAAATCGTGCATTGAGTCTAGCTTGCTTTGTTGTTAAATGGTAGTCATGTTACCATGCATAGGTTCTCCAACCTAACGAGGATGGACGAACCAATTAAACAAATGTCTACTTAATGCGGCACATTCGCACATCATATATTTGCGAATCAATAGGACACAGATGAGCTCACACGTTGGAGGGTGCGATCATAGAGAGGAGGGGTTGGGGTAGAGCCTTCAGCAATACAAATATGGATTAGATGCCAAGAAGCCATCAAGATCATGCCAACAAAATACCCACAGAAGAAAATATCACTTCAATGACACCATTGGAATGAGAGGCATCAGAAGTTCAGTTGTGGCATGCGAGTTTGGATTCCAAACTTTGGAACACATCACAGGTGCGGGGTGCCCACTGAGCAGTGCCAGCGCGCGCTCGAGCTCATGCGCGAGGCCGACGACCCCGGTGACGGGCTGGTGGCGGGGGATCCGGACGAGGCGGGGGTGGAGGGGGCCGGCGACATCAGCGACGGGGAGGGCCCGCCCACCACGCTGCCGACCGACGCCGACTACGAGACGTACGAGGTGAGGGGAGAGATCTCGCGGCGCCGACTACGAGATTTTGTACTACTGATATCCGTAGGAGACTTGAATTTCAGTTCGCGAAGTTGATGGCTCAATTGATTAGCGATTTGGGACAATTGTGGGGCAGTGGGGGTCGTCGAAACTGTAGCGATTAGGCTATTTCTGGAATTGCAATGAATTCTGACAGATTGAACTGGATCGGGATTTTACATAATTATTATCATTCCATTTGCCAAGCATGCTCGCTGACTTTTCACAACTTCTTTCAAGCTGAATTTTGTGCACATTTCCCACATGACAACCACATGTGAGTGACACATGATGTGGCAAACATCCAAATTGCAAAAAAAAAAGGTGTGGCAAATGTGCTCTTTCAAGTAGCAATTCCACAAATAAAACCACAGCATAACTGAAAACTGAGCTCTGGTCAACAACATCCTCGAACTAAGTCACAAAATATTCCAGAATTTGAATGGGCTAAACTGTTTTTTTTTTGTTGTTAAACTGGCTCAGAATTTACTTAGCTGTCATTCCATTAACCAGACTTGACTGCTCACAACATCTTGTATGTAGTAGCAACTTCAGATATATAAAACAACATCGCAAACTGCAAACTGAGGTCTGGTGGCCCTTGAATCCTGCCTTGGTGGCCTCTGCGGGAACTTGGAGGTGCTTCACATCCGCGACCGTGTCTTCAGATTCTCCGTCCGCAGCAAGCGTGTTGGCTTCCATGTCACCTCCACCCGTAGCTTCAGCTGCAAGGAGTTTAAGTGCTTCTTTCACCTTTGGGGCAGCGGTGGCCCGAACTGGGAACGTGAGTTCAGGACCTGGTGCTCAGACCAAGAGAAAGAATGGACTCTAGTGTCCCCTCCGTCCAAACAGCGTGCTCGCAGAGCTCTCGATGTCATGGACCAAGCTAGGCGGAAAGGAACTAAGCCAATTCTTAAGCGTTCTGGAGCTTCGCGGGGGAATCGCCGCCTGTTCTTCGCAGATCCCCTGGTCTACCCGGCTTGTGCGGGCTACAGCAACCCTGCGGCCGAGTCTTGCCGCTCGCCGGAGTTACAGCCACAGCCACGTTTTGGCTCCTTCGGCCGCTCGTCGGAGCCGATGAAGATGACCGTTCGTGACATCAATTCCTCATTAATTGCGTCTCGGGCTAGCTGCGCGATGTCGGCCGCCTCCAAAGCATCTGACCCCTCGAGCTCCGCTCGCGTGCACGCGGCCAACGGCTCGGTCAGCCCTCCGTCGCCTCGTCTGCCTAGCCCACCGGCCGGCCCAACTTCCCAGGCGTGCCTCAACTGCTTGGGCTATGGGCACGAGCCCTCTAAGTGTACATCGGAAGTCAGATGCAAATCCTGCTACAACTATGGGCACGTGGCAAAACAATGCCTTAACTCCAAGCGCAATCGATCTGTTCGTTGGGTTAAAAAGGCTCCAAGCCCCAAACTGGACGCCTCGTTCCCTAACTCCACCACCCACAACGCCTCGTACACTTCGTCAAGCTCTGCTCCGCTTCCTCCCATGGCGAATTTTGCCATTGATCCTCTGCCTTTTGTGCCGCCGGGTTTCTTCATCCGTGAGGGTGGTGAGGAGCGAGTTAGAAGGACTCGTGTCCTCGCTGTCGATGACCAGCCGCTGCAAGGGGAGACCTTCGCCCTCGCAACTGTCTTCCCAGAACCTCAAACGGCAGAACTACAACTTGAAATGCGCACTGCTATCCGCAGATATCTCAGAGACACCCTCAAGGAAACGGTACTCCTCTCTGGCCCCCATCCCCTCGGTGTTGGTCTTTTCCAGTTCACAACTGTCTTTGCTCGCGACCGTGTGGTAAAGAACTTGCACCCGGCTTTCCCTGGTCCGGGTGTGCTCTCTTTCATCAATCAAGACGAGGGTCGTAATGCGAGATCCATGGATGAGCCGGTCCAGTGCTGGGTCATGATGTTAGTCATCCCGCAGCAACTAATTAATCAGCATTCTATCGAAGCCATCGTCAAGTCTTTTGGAGGTGTTCTCCTTTTCTGGCACGAACCAGCTCACAGCTTTGAAAAGGTTATCATCAAGTGCCTAGTTGAAAATTTGGATCATATCCCTAGAGACATCACTTTTGGGAAGATTTTCTCCCGTAATGGTTTTAGAAGGTCTTGGACGATCACTGCATATCCCCTCATCGGTGATGTACAGCCAGCTCTTTTGCCACCAACTGAAGATCTGCCGCCAGATTACATTGATGCACACCCCTTCCAAGGTCCAGTTCTCCCAGAACATCCTGTTGATGCAGCATCGAACGCTCTTTGGTCTGCCAATGATGCCAATAATGCAGAACAATCAGCTGGCAATGTGCGACCGGTGGACAGGATTTTGTCGGTTGTCACTTCTGCTGCTCCTACTCCCTCCCTAGGTGGTGGACATACCTCTGTTGTTGTCTCTCCCCAAGATGATGATCATAATCAAGGTTTTTTTCTCAAGACCCCTGAGGAATCCAGCTATGAGCAGTCTGAACCAATTGACCTTGCAGAAGCTGCCAAGGATCTCAAATTGGCGGGATACACTGAAGTGGAAATTTTGGCTACTCTTGAAGAGTTCAAGCGCTCAGTGATGACCAGATTGCCTCTTTTCTTGAGGATTTCAAAAAGTTTGGACTCCCATACGTGTCTGGCTCCCCCCTTTGTACCTCTAAGTGGACACCTTCTTGTCACTTCATGACTCTTCATGCAGGCTCTACTCCAGCAAATGCCCTTTTATCTTTATGCAAGACTCTCTCTCCGGCTGATGAAGGAAACCTCACTACTTTGCAAGATCTCTTGGTTAATCTTTCCGGAGGGCCTCTAAAAAGCATGCTTATCAGTACACAGAACAAAAGGGCTTTGGCAGATCAGTTTGTTAAGAAGCTCTCTGCCACTATAAATCTGGGGTGCCATATGTCTGAAGCCAAAAAAATCACCAAGAAACTTGCTTTCAGCCCGCTGTCTATCTCCGGACCAGCTTCCAGCAATCCCAACCCCCCTGCTTTCAATCGCTTCTGCAACAGGCAGGGTATCCTCATCACATACCATCGCCGCAAACGCCATGGCACTCCAATTTCAGTCCACACCGTGCGAAGGAGCCCCCGTCTCAGCAACCGTGCAGATGGATACAGACTCACCACTGATGTTGGTTCCCAGAAGATCTGCAAAAGCATTCCAATGGAAGCACGTCAGAATACACTCTTCAAAAGGAGCTCTCCTAAACTAAAGATGAACAGTTCTGCTTCTTTACCTGAGCGCAAGAATAGCAATATGGCTGTTATCCCTAACGTCTCTCCACTTCATCGCAAGCCAGCCCCACATCTGCCGGTCGAGACTTTACGCGCACTTGGGACTAGCTTCTGTGGCATCCCTCCTGAGGAGATTGCCGATGACAAGCTGCTCCATCTGGTCATTCCCAATGAAGATGTGGACTGAAGAAGTAGAAGACCGCCGCAGCCTGCAGAAGCAGGGACATGACTTCGGCCAGCTTTACCTTTTGCTATGTTGTGGTCTCTTCCTTTTTATTTGCAACTTCAGCCTTATATTAAGCTACTCGTGTGTACTGAACCTGTTGTGGGGATTGAGTTCCCTCTTAATATCTACTACCTTCTGGCCTGGTTTTGGCCCCTTGGTTTATTTATGCCATGTTTGGCTCTGGAAGCCATCGAGTGCGGTTGCTATGCAAATCGTTCCCCCCTTTTTTACTTCCCCTTTATATATATGGAAAATAAAATCAATTGGTTTATCCTGAATTGGAATATTAGAGGCATTGGTGCTGAAGTCAAACAAGATGCGATTAGGGAAAAAATAGATGAGTCAAATTGCTCTATCTTATGTTTTCAAGAGACAAAAAGAGACTTTTTTGACCACTCATACATCCGTAAATTCGCACCAAAACGTTTTGATCACTTTGCCTACTTCCCCTCGTGTGGAAACTCGGGGGGCATTATCACTATTTGGAATGGATCTCTCTTCCATGGCCAGGTCATAGAATCTATGCAATTCGTTGTACACATCAAATTCACATCGCTGGTCTCTGGACAAAGCTGGCATCTTCTTAATATTTATGGCCCATGTACCGGTGAAGCTCGGGATGTTTTCGTCGAATGGATGATGAACTTGGAAATTCCGGATAATGAACTCTGGCTTCTTGCTGGGGATTTTAACTTCTACCGCTCCGAAGAAAACAGGAATAGGGAAGGTGGGAACCTACAGGACATGTGCACTTTTAACAACTTCATCAACTCCCATGGGCTGGTAGAAATCCCTATCTTAGGCCGAGCCTTCACATGGAGCAACATGCAGCAGAGCCCCTTATTGGAACAAGTAGACTGGATTTTCTCCTTGGCACTCTGGACCTCGACCTTTCCAAATACTGAGATAAAACCCCTCACCCGCAATACATCAGACCATGTCCCCCTCCTGATTTCAATTGGGACTGATATCCCTAAGGCAAAAAATTTCCGCTTTGAAAATTTCTGGTTTGATTGTCAAGGCTTCATGACTGTGGTGGAGAATGCCTGGGCAATCCCTTGCAGGGCTAGAGACTGTGCGGGTATAATTTCTTCGAAACTCAAGAATACAAGAAAAGCGCTTAAAAATTGGAGCAAAAACACTTCCCGTCTCTCCATGTGGATGGACAGATGCAACTTGGTGCTGAATCTCCTCGATGGTTTGGAAGAGCAAAGACCGCTCTCGCTACCAGAGTTCAACTTCCGTAATATAATCAAAGAGCGCATTGCTAATCTTTTACATTGTAAGCGCATCTACTGGAAGAATAGATGCACCATTAGATGGGTAAAATTGGGAGGGGAGAATACGAAATTCTTTCATGCAGCTGCCACAAAGTCCTATAGAAGGAATAAAATCCCAACTCTTACTTCTAATGACGGCGTCTCATATAATGATCATGAGGCCAAAGCAGCTATAATCTGGAACACTTTCTCCAAGCGGCTAGGCCACACAGATAAACCAACCATGCACTTTCCTCTTGGAGACCTCATTGCTAGGATTGATGGGCTGGAATCACTTTCTCTTCCCTTCACGTCTGAGGAGATTGATAATATCATCAAATCGCTTCCTCCTGATCATTCCCCTGGTCCGGATGGTTTCAATGGCCTCTTTCTTAAAAGGTGCTGGCATATTATTAAGGATGATTTTTACGCACTCTGTCATGCTTTCTACAATGGCAATGTGAACCTCCAAAGAATCAATAACTCTCTTATTACACTTATACCAAAGGTTCTCAACCCTGAAAATCTTGGAGACTATAGACCTATCTCGCTTCTCAACTCCTGCCTTAAGCTCCTCACTAAACTTCTTGCTGATTGCCTTCAAAAGGTGATCCTCAAGATCGTTCATCAAAACCAATATGGTTTCATCAAAAGCAGGACTATTCAGGATTGCCTCGCTTGGAGCTTCGAATTTCTCCATCAATGCCATCAGTCTAAAAAAGAGATCATTGTCCTCAAGCTTGATTTTACTAAAGCTTTCGACATGATCGAACATGACGCGATCATATCTATGCTGAAACAGTATGGCTTGGATGATAGGTTCATCGGTTGGATTAATTGTATTCTCTCTTCTGGCACTTCTGTGGTTCTTCTCAATGGCGTTCCAGGGAAATCTTTCCACTGCAGACGAGGGCTAAGACAAGGCGACCCTCTATCTCCTCTTTTATATGTATCTACAGCGGATCTTCTTCAAACTGTCATCAACAAAGCTAGCCAAATCAATCTCCTTCAACATCCCATCCCATCGGTGAATGGAGAGTTTCCAATAATCCAATACGCGGATGACACTTTACTAATTATGCAGGCCTGCTCTCGACAACTTCTATGTCTTAAAAGCATCCTGGAAACCTTTGCCCAGTCTACGGGTTTAAGAGTTAATTTCGCCAAATCTTGCTTACTCCCGATTAATGTTCCTAATGAGAAAGCGACCCTCTTGGCCGGCCTCTTTGGATGCAAGCTAGAAACTTTCCCCTTCACGTATCTCGGCCTCCCGCTTGGCCTAAGCAGACCTCGCATTCGTGACCTTGGCCCGCTATATTCGAGGATTAACCATCGCCTTGCTGCCACTGCCTCCTTCCTTTCTTTTGATGGTAGAATAATGGTGACTAAGGCCATTCTTAGCTCTCTACCCACCTTCTACCTCTCCACTCTCAAAATTGCAGATGGAGCCATTGAAATTGTGGATAAAAGTAGAAGAATTGGTATATGGGTAAAATGGATAACTCCAACAGACCCAAATCTTTGGCAGCATGGGACCTAGTATGTAGACCAAAATCGAAAGGAGGTCTGGGTATCAGTAACCTTGCTTCCCACAATGAGGCTCTTCTTATCAAATTTTTGCACAAATTTTTCAATAAGGAGAACATTCCCTGGGTCCATCTAATTTGGAAGAGCTATAATAATTCCACTCCACAAGCCTCTAACATTTCAAGCTCATTTTGGTGGAGGGACATTGTCAAGCTTTGTTCAAAGTTCAAGAGGATTGCCTCATGCGCGATTGGTACTGGTGACACTGCACTCTTTTGGAGCGACAATTGGGCTTCGGATGTCCTCATGACAAGGTTCCCTAGGCTACACTCCTTCGCTATTAATAAGCTAGCTTCTGTGGAAAATATTCTAGATTTGGACGACCCTATTGATGCTTTCCATCTCCCGTTGTCCACCCAAGCCTTCGAGGAGTTTCATGAGTTCAATCACCTTATACACCAGACCAGATCCGCTCGGAACGCTGATGGAAAGGACCTATGGTTTTATAGTTGGGGCTCTCGCTTCTCCGCTAACAAGGTTTATAAGCTAACCTTCGAACACATTCAAGCCCCAACCTTCTCTTCATGGATCTGGAAATCAAAGTGCACTCCCAAGATTAAATCTTTCTTCTGGCTTCTCGCTAATGACCGCCTAAACACCAAGGATATGCTTATAAGGAGAAATTTTTCACTCAATGACAACGGAATATGCCGTCTCTGCGATGATGGGTTGTTAGAAACCAGGGACCATCTCTTCTGGAATTGTAACTTCAGTAAATGTTGTTGGCAATCCATTGGCATCACTCTTGAAGACACCATGGAACTCTCTGAGATGATTGCTACTGCACGAGAAATCTTCAGGAAGCCTTTTTTCTTTGAAGTTTTCGCCACTGCCACCTGGAATCTATGGAAGCAAAGGAACGCTTTTATTTTTGACAATGTAACACCTTCTTTTAGAGCTTGGTCCTTTTCTTTTAAGAGGGACATCTTCCTTCTCTCTTACAGAATGAAGGATGACCAAAAAACCCCTCTCTTAGCTTGGCTAGACGCTTTGTAGCTCTCTTTGGGTTATGCCCAGGGTTAGGCCCTTCTGTACATTCCCTCCTTTTTTTCTCTCCTCTTGTACATATTTTATCTCTTTTAATAAAATTTTACTGTCGGGGCCTCCCCTACAGTTTTCAGCTCAAAAAAAAAAGTTCAATTTGCACCGAATATTCCCTCGATATCACTTACTAGGAAGATGTACTGAGATGAAACCTAGGACTAGGGAGGGAGGGAAGGAGAAAAGAAGAGTTCTTTTCATTGTGCTTCCTTTTGTTTTAAAGCTGTACTAATTTTTGTATTACACCCCATGCTCTGCAGCTATGTAATCTTCTCAACTCGAGGGTCGAATCAACTGAATTTCTTCAAAAGCTTGATAACATTCAGAAGTTGGTATACCAAAATGGAGCAGGTGCCCAAATGAACTGTTATTACCATTTGCGGGAACCAGATCTTAGACATAATGCGTCTTGCACCGTGCCACATCATGCTAGACCCCCATTTATTCACTCATTTCAGTCAAACATGACAACTGAACAGTTCTACAATTACTCGTGTAACAGTAGTTGAAACCATATCATGGGGTATCGTAAGCGCGGCAGATATATGGGATGACAAGAGTATGAACGTCAGTGATGATTCAGAGGATGGATATGTTCTCGGTAAGCAAGAGGATATAGTTGATGGGATTGCGTGCTTCGTGGCTGCATACTTGCTGTCGCTGAAAGAAACTAAGGTGTGCAAAGTTCAGTTCACCTTTAATTCGATCTCCCTTGAATTATTCTGTGTAGTTGGCTCTTCTTACACAGCCAGTCCTGAATATCAGCCTCAGCATCCAAATGTACATCGAGTCTTGGATTCTGTATGAAAATCATGCTTATTTTGCAGTGCTTGTTGAGGTTCTGGATAGTTAAATACATACATAAAAGTTAGAAACATGACTTGGGGACATGGATTACCTGTAGCTCAGTATGGTGTCTACTCTTCACACTATTTATCTGTTGCACGCTTCTGGATAATTAAATATATTTGTACAAGTTAGATGCATGGGTAAAAACTACTAGTTCAGTATGGTGTCTACTCTTCATGTGGTAGGTTTCACGCTATTTGTCCAATGCACTATCTAGATCAACATGGGAAGGCCTGTCAATATTCTTTGTGGAACCTTTTTTTTTGCAAGGAAAAGAGCTTATATTAATTAGACAGGGGGAGTACAGTCTGCCTGAATCGCGAGAGCAACATCAGATGGGTAGTTCTGGAACCAAACACTAGTTCTCTCATGTACTCTCCCTAAGAAGGCCAAACTATGGCTAGCGTCATTCACCTCCCGACTAACCTTACATAAGCCAATCGCTCTTTCCTTCAATTTCTCACGGATACTACTAACACACATAGCATAGCGGGATAGGTTTGGGGTAGTCTCACTGATGAGCTTCAGGGCCACCGCACTATCAGTTTCCGCGACAATTGCCCCTGGTTCCCAGGCCAAAGCCAGGTTCAGCCCCTCATCAATGGCCACAATCTCCGCCTCCAGCGCATCCGCGCAAGAAGGTAGGCTCCTGCATGCAGCAACAATGACCGAGCCATCACTCCGACGCAAAATCATGCCTACTCCCGCACGGCCGTTAGTAGAGAAGGCCCCGTCCACATTTAGCTTGGCTAGCCCGGCGTCAGGTGGTTTCCACTTCTGCTTGATGTGGGGTCTTTCTTCCGTCGTCTGTTTCTTCTTCCCAAAGCCCCGGCCATAGTCGACGCTTTGTTTACCCTTGTCTGTATCGACCACCTGGTTCTGCTCGATAAGCATCAATGACTCGACGTAGCTCATCAGGAATCGCCTTGATGCCTCAACATGAGCGGGTTTCTTTTGATGTGTGATCTCGTTATGCACATGCCAGACTCTCCAAAGGGTCATTAGGAAGGCTACGCGCTGATCGACATCCACACAGCGAAGGGCATGCATGAACCAGTCCTGATTATGTCAAACAGAAGTTCATCCTTGGGGAGATCCCATACCTGTCTCATTGCCTCCCACAGTGCACGTGCATGAGGGCATAAAACCATAGCATGGAATGTTGTCTCGTCCTCAGTTCCACAAATAGTGCAGGTAGGCAACGTCTCCATACCCCTCCGTACCATGCTAACCTGAGTGGCGAGGGCATTGCGTGCCAGCTTCCAAGCAAATATGCGGACCTTGGGTGGGACAGGGCATTGCCAGATGAGTTTCCAATCGCCGCTTGTGCCCAATGGTTGCGCACTTGTTGCCTGACGTCCCTCGTTTTGGAGTTGCTCCTCACGTCCCAGCCGGTAGGAGCTTCTGACCGAAAAGGCCCCAGATTTCTCGTGATGCCACGCTATGAAGTCGGACTCGTTCCTTGTCGATGTTGGGATTTTGAGGATCTCCTGGATATCGATGGACAGGAACCAACGATCGAGCAGCTGCTCATTTCAGGAGCCATCTGGATTCAGGAAGTCTGACACCCAGCGCAGCCTACATCGGCCTTGCGGTGTGATTGGTTTGAGGAAGGACTCGCGTGGTATCCACGACGCACGCCAGATTCGGACGCTCGCACCATTACCAATACGCCAAATCATCCCCTTTTTCACCAGCTCTAGCCCATACTCAATGGCTCTCCAAGTAGTTGATGCATTCCCGGGGAAAGCAGTATCTGCTAGCATGCCTTGGGGGTAGTATTTTGCTTTCAGTACTTGGGCACACAGGGTTTCAGGGTTCTGCAGTAGGCGCCAGGCCTGCTTGGCCAACAGGGCCTGGTTGAAAAGCCTCATGTCCTTAAACCCCATACCGCCTTCATCCTTTGGCCTCAACATGCTATCCCAAGAGATCCAATGTGTTTTCCTCTTGCCATTTTCCGCGCCCCACCAGAAATCTCTTATTAACTTGGTCAGCTCATCCAAAAGGCCGAAGGGTAGTTTGAAGATACCCATGACATATACCGGGATAGCCTGCGCCACAGCTTTGATAAGCACCTCCTTTCCTCCCTGCGAGAGATAAACCTCACGCCACTGAATGAGGCGTTTAATGAGCTTTTCCTGCAGGCTCTTGAATTTACCTTTACTCATACGACCGTCCGGCGTGGGTAGGCCCAAATATTTCGTTTCAAAGGTTTCCTGGGTAACCTGCAGCACTCCTTTCACTAGGTCCCGATCCCCTGTCTGGCAGGATTCTCCAAACATAATGGAGCACTTACTCGGATTAATTAACTGGCCTGTGCTCTGGGCATATGATTCCAGGACGGCCTGGATACACTGGGCTTCCTCTACATTAGCCCTAAAGAACAAAAGGCTGTCATCCGCAAACAGAAGGTGAGAGACCCCAGGAGCCTGTCGACACACTTTCAGGGGCTTGATCCGTTGTGCCTGCACTTCTTTTTGCAACAACGCTGAAAGTCCATCAGCTACAAACAAGAACAAGAAGGGGGATAGGGGGTCACCTTGCCGAAGACCTCGGGAAGGGGAAAACGAATCCAGGAGGGTTCCATTGAATTTCACATTGTACCTCACAGTGGTGACGCAAGCCATAATCCAGTCCACCCATCTGTGAGCAAAACCCAGCCTTTCCATCGCTGTCCGTAAAAAACCCCAATCGACCCTATCATAAGCCTTAGATAGGTCCAGCTTGTATGCACAAAAACTCTGCTCTTGCTTCCTGTTGTGCTCAATGAAATGGAGGCACTCAAATTCTACCAAAGCGTGGTCGGTGATCAGGCGCCCCGCAACGAAGGCACTTAACAAAGATGATCTCTCCAAGTATAGGCCTTAGTCGATTCACTAGGCATTTGGCGATTATTTTGTATAGAACCGAGCACAAACTAATTGGCCGAAAATCTTTCAGCGTCTCCGGGTGATCCACCTTTGGAATAAGGACAATAGCAGTGTCATTAACATCATCAGGCATATTCCCAGTGAGGAAGAACAGCTTCACTGCATTGATCACCTCCACCTTCAGAGTGGCCCAGTTCCGCTGATAGAAGCGGGCTGGGAAGCCGTCTATGCCAGGAGCTTTGAGTGGCCCTATTTGGAACAAGGCATCCCCAATCTCCTCATCAGAAAATTCCTTGCATAGCATCTCGTTCATCTCTGGTGTCACTTGGACCTGTAGCAACTGTGCCAAACTCTCAAAATTAATATCAGGGTCACGTGTAAAAAGATCCTTAAAATAGGATGTAGCCATTCTCTCCATGTCCGGAGGATTATCCTTCCATGTTCCATTGTCATCTTTCAGGCGTTTAATCCTGTTTTTTCTTGCCCTCCAGGTTGCCTTTTGATGAAATTTTTTAGTATTACGGTCTCCCTCCTTCAACCAGTTTATGCGTGATCTTTGCATCCAAAGCATTTCCTCACGGTATAATAGCTCGTTCATGTGATCAGAGACCCGTCTGATCGCGGTACGATCTGTATTAAGCCACATGAGGTGCTCTAACTCCTTCCTGCACTTGTCCAATTCCTTTAGCAGATTGCCAAACTTCTTGCGACTCCAGGCTTGGAGAACGTTCATGACATTATCAAGGCCTTTACGAACAGAGTTCAGGTCCCTCTTTTGCCCTGTCTCCTCCCAAGCAGATGCAATAAGTTCAGGGAGTTCAGCTGCTCGTTCCCACCAGACCTCATAGTGGCGTCGGGGCTGTCTCGGGCTTGCTCTTGACTCTTTGATCAGACGGACAAGTACAGGGTTATGATCAGACACCGGCGACACCAGGTGCTCCACACACGTATCAGCGAAAAGGTCGCGCCATTCAGCAGTAGCAACAGCCCGGTCAAGCCTTACACGAACATTGGCTCTGCCACTTCGTTTGTTATCATAGGTATACGGCAAGCCCTTAAACCCCAGGTCAACCAAGTTACACACAGCAAGGGTTTCCCGGAACGCAGCCATCTGCCGTTCAGCCCGAGGAGTGCATGAGAAGTGCTCCTGCTGCCATAAGGCTTCATTAAAATCGCCAAGGACGAGCCATGGCAGGTTCGAGTCGGCTTTCATATTATTCAGAGCGTCCCAAATGCGGTGGCGATTCTCAACTCGGGGTTCCCCATAAACGCAGGTTAGCCTCCACTGTGGTGCATTTGGGGATTCACGGACATACACATCAATTATTCTCTCATTAACAGATTGAACCTCCACATAGAGGCTCTCGTGGAACCTTGATTGTGAGATTGTCATCATGAAAGAGGATTTCATGCCACTCATTGATTTGGAATCTTTGTACTTCTAATACTGGAGATTTCGTGTTATGTAGGTATTGACGCCCAATCAACTTCAAGACGGTAACTTTTGTCCCCTTTCTTAATTCAGATGAATTTTGTTAGTTGAAAGTTTCCTTATGTTAGATTCCCCACCCTTCATTTCTCAGCCCTTAGCAAGACATTTTCAACTAAAAAGAGAAAAGGCAAGCTTCAGAAGGCATGGGCTGGAACACAAGTTATTTATAATGTAGCATCATGGAGTGCGACAGCTATTGGGTAAGCTATCCTTGCAATCACAGTTGCTATTATAATTCTCCCATGGTGGATTTGTTAGGGTAAGCCTCATGTCTTCAAGAGGCTCCTTGGACCTCCCGAATAATCTTTTTTAAGACCTTAGAGGAAACTTTACTTCTCAGTGAAAAATGAAGACTTAGGACATGATTTTATCAAACTAAATGGTTTGTAAGCAACAAAAATAAATAAATACTTGCCTCAGGGCAACTGGACAACATCATTTTGTGAACAACTAGATTAGTAAAGAAAGTTAGGATCTGATGAGTTGCATCAGTTGAAGTTCCATATTGATCACTAACTGTGACCCACTCGCATCTATACAGAAAACTGCCAAATAAAACGTGTCCCAAGCAAAAATGTCACAAGTACCGACGCACCCTGGGCCATCACAAGGAAAACTACACCCAAAATCTTCTTTATCTGGCATTAATTTGGAACCGAATGCATCTAAAGGCCGCTTTACTAAAATCAATGTACATGCTCACAAAAAAAATCAGAGTTGTGTTATCATGTCGATGATGTTGTCAAAATTAACGGTAGTGCTTGCAGCGAAATATTGTGCAGGGATTGATCCCAGATTATTCAATGCTGTTTATGAGAATAGTAATTCGATTTTCTTAAACAATAGGGCCTAGGGATTTCTTGGTTCATCATACTATTTCTCTTGGTTTGCATACAACTGGGTGTTTGCTATTCCCGTAGTTGTGTAGCTATCTCTCTGATTTCGCTCCTGTATCTTGCTCTTGCAGTATCTACCAGAATCCGGCAATTCTAAAAGCGGCAACTGCAGCCTTTTGGACATCCTGCCGCGTGGTATCCAAGTTCCTGTGAATAGTCCCATGTCCTGTGCTCGTGATCATGTACACATTGTGTATTATGACTTCCCTGTACCTCCATCACGGGAAGTGTTGTTTTCAAACACTGTGATATGCCTGTTCTGCCATGTGACTGCCGAAGTCCTTCGCAAGGTCTTCACCCGTAGGCTCATAGGCTGCTTTCAACAGTTAGATCATGTGCCAGATCTAACCACATACTGTCTAGTGATGATCATGTGGGGGCTGATTCCTAGTATCTGATGTACCTGTTTAGTGCAGCTTCATGTGTGTTTACTTATATCATTCATTTGTATCCGACCCCTGATTGCTACCTCCTCCTTGTATATATCAGATGTACAACCGAACATGGGCATACCTGGCCAAATGTAAATACACCAATTTGTTTGAGCTTCTTTTCTTAAGGCCATTCATGTTGTACTTCAGTGTTGCCCCTTTTCATTCCTTGGATTCGGAACTGTTACTATCTGAAGTTGTGAACTTATGCCATTTTGAGGACGGATGGTGGTGATGATATCCTACTGAATTCTACCTAATACCTTAATGGAATCGTAGTGCCATAGAAATAACTCATTGTAGATGGAACCGAGTTAGCTGTCAGCAGTGTGTTTTCCTTTTGCACTTGCATTGCAGTTTGTCCTGTGAGAGACGACTTCCACTTCAGGGGAAATCACATACATTACTGAAATTATTTCGCATTAGGACACCATATTACAAATGCTAGTTTTCACTGCGTCAACCTTGATGGGTCAATATAAACTAATTTGTTTTCACACTAACAACAGCACCAATACAAAAGGTCAAATTTTGCAATGTCATGGTTCATACTGTAGATGAAACGGAGAGCAGCAGTCAGAAATATGTTTTTCCCTTGGCAGCTTACTGCGGCAAGCTACCTGTGCCTATATCTTGTTTGCCAGTACAATAATGTTTAGTTAATTTGTAAAATCTGATGAAACAATTAATGTATGTCATGTACAAATTCATTTTTGGATTACCGTTTACCAAAATAAATTGTTTTCTGGAATTCCGAAGTTGCATCATACATCATAGATAACATGAGCAGAAATACAACCACCATGACATATGTTCATGGCCCCTTTATGTCCTGCAGGAGGTAATGCCCTTGCAGCAATTGATCAGACAGCAGGTCATCCAAAAGAAAAGAAAAAGGTCTACCTTTCAGTTTATTTACTCCAACCGATCCATTCATCATCCTTAACGGTTGCCACATCAACTTAAAGAAACATAGTAAAAAAGATTGTGCTGAATTGTCCGTGCTGAATTGTGCAAGATTAATAGATAGGAAAAACCTAACATCCGACATGCATGAGACGCTGAAAATATTGAGGGAGTTCTACAGAAAAAATGCCTTGAGTTGTGTTAAAGTATCAGGTCTAGCAATCTCCTGCAACAAATGTTTCAAATCCTTTTTTTCTGGGGTAAACCCGGCAGCTGCCTATTCATATTAGATGGAAAAATAGGTTATATACAATGCTAGGAGGGCTATGTTAAAGGATAAATTTTTAGTTAAGGTTTAATGGCTCGTAAGGCAGTTAAGGTGTCTCAGTATCAAGATAATTAGGAAGCAATGAAGCATGGAACACCAAGTATTACTCAAAACAAATGAGCAGTCATCTGATAGGCAACTTAACAGTAGCATGTGTCTGCCGACATTAGCAAGAGCTTGCAGAGATCTGAAGGGAAATCAGTTTTACCTTCTTGTCTTGTTTACTGCCTTTCACATTTTCTATTGCAAATTTCTAGTTCATCTAAACTGAAGCCCCGTCAGACTTCTAGTTCCCTACCCGTTATCATCTCAAATCATATATAACGTTTTTTTTCCATCCTTTTGCACATGAGTTTAAACATGGAATTCGACTGAAATTCTCAAATCCTGCTCATTTTAGCTTAGGCTACCCATCATACCACAATTCTTTGCTTTCCACCTTGGTCTGTGATTCAGGGTTCAAAACAGTGGATCACTTCGAACCCCTTAAGTTAGTGATTTATCACTTTAACCTAAGGAAAAAATTGTGGTATCACATTTGGTGTGAAGTCGTATATATATAAAGCGTTTTAGTAGCTATAGACATATTCACTAGAATTACATATATATTTCGTTCAAGAAAACTACTATGCTCCATATCACATAGATTATCTTTTCACCAAATATGTCTAGCCATGTATTATTTTCAAGCAAAATAAAAATAAAAAGCGTGCGTTGAGTCTAGCTAGCTATGTTGTTAAATAGTAGTCCATGCAGGGGTTCTCCAACCAACCTAAACCTAACAAGGACGGACACACCAATTGGACAAATGTCTACATAATCTCACAATCGCACATCATAGTGAATCAATAGGACACAGATGAGCTCACACGTACGTTGCAGGGTGCGCTCATAGATAGGGGTTGGTGTAGCCTTCAGCAATACAAATATAGGTAGCATGCAAAGAACTCATCAAGATCGTGCCAACATAATACCCACAAAAGCAAAGAGCCGTATGCATCAATTGATGCAGAGGCTGCGGCTACCCCTTATCGAAAAAAAAGTAAAGAGCACTTCGATGATACCATTGGAATGAGAGGCATCGGAAGTTCAGTCGTGGTATGCGAGTTGCAACACATCACAAGGTCCTGTAGAAAGTCGTAAAACCCTAATATTTATTTCGTTTTCGTTGTTTATTTCGGTGACCCTCATGGGGTATATATAGAAATACAGGAGGGAGCAGACTTGGAGTACAAGATGATATCTCTACAGTCTTAGTCTATCTCTATATCCTATACGTATTAACATCCCCCCTCAGTCGTAGCGGGAGTGAAGCGGACGATTGCGACTGAATTTGCAGTCCCGTGCTTCCGTCCTCTTCTCCTTCTCCTCCTTTTCATCATCGGCGTTCCCTTCTGGTTCCTTCTCTTCCCTCCCGCAGTCACAGCGGGAGTGGCGTGGACGCAAGTGACGACGCAGACGCTGTCTACTGAAGTTGTTGCCGATGTGTCGCTGTAGACGTAGCCTTTATGTCGATGTCGAGGTAGCCGATCGTGATGTAGCCGTGGTCGAGGTAGTCATGGTCGATGATGTAGTTGTCGTAGATGTGTAGCCGCATTCCCCGGAGGCGCAAAAAATTGCGCGGGTTTCTTCTTCCTTTTTTATTTGGACGGAGCTGCAATCGGGGCCGACGTTTTGCACCTTAAAAAGTACCGTCGGGGGCGACGTTTTGCACCCTGAGGGGTACCGTCGCAGGCGTCTTGCGGATGTCAGAGGACGCGGTCGTAGGTGAGATCACCAGTGTACGATGACCTTTGAGGCGTGGTCCGATGAAGGTCCTATTTGGCGCTTGTCTTGCGCATCTCCTCTTCGAGGCTCGTTGTGGTGACCCGGCATACCACTGCATGGTGTAGTATGCAAGTCTGATATAACACCAATGAAACACCGTTCCACTCGTATTATATCGCTCAGAGTGGTACAACAGAAACATATGCGGGTCCAAGGCATGTCTATAGAATTACAACATACGTACTCTTTACAAAAGATCCACACAGACTCCTACTTTACAATGAGGTAAAACTGCAAATAAACTCCAAAAGAACGACTCGTGATCTAATCTTATCACGGACTCTATTTGTAGAGTATTTGACTAGCTATAGAGGCTATGAATAGATTCTAGCTAAGTAGGAGCTAGGTTTAGGAAGCTAGTTCCATTCTATGGCTAAACTAGGTTTTCTCCTTGTTGGATGTGGTATTCGACTCATCCGACGAGGTCCTGTCTCTTGAAGTGGTTGTTGACTCCTCGGCCTTCGAGTTGCACTGTAGCTCCTCCTTCGATGCCTCCATATCTAAGCAGGGGATTTAAGAGTGGGATGAGTACGAGCGTACTCAACAAGTTCATTATAGGAAAGAGGTGTTTAATGCACTAGCTACAGCATTAGACCAGAAAGTCTAATACCAATGCAAGATTTCATAATCATTTCTTCAAAAGGTTGCTTTTATTCAGAAGAACTATGTCCGTCAGCCTTCACCGGTTTACTAGAACTTCATGGAGCTCCTTTCCGGCCGCGTTCGCAGTTCCATATCCCGGAACAGGGAGTGCAGGTCACGGTTCTTTACACTCTGCAGAGGTGTGTTGCTTTACCCATAAGAGATCTTAACCTTGTTGCCAACCGAGCACGTTACCCGTCCACACTTCCTTTGGTGTGAGGCCCGGTATAAGGTCTAGCCAATCATGTTCCTCCGCTACCTCGAACACCCACCCTTTGTTGCATACCCCGACCCTGGGTCCTCGCCGGTCCCATTATTCCCACTCACGGGTGGACCCCGACCACGACAACAGCTTGGGACTCGTTAACCAAACTCCTTCGCCGGTAGCTGCAACCCATCATAGACCGCAATACCGTGGGGACTTAAGGCCTCCCTAGCCAACCGCTTGCACTTCGAGCGACAAGTGTCTACGGACTATGCCGTGGGGACTTAAGGCTTCCCCAGCCAACCGCTTGCCCCGACGTATACAAGTGTCTACGGTAAAGCGCATCCGTTGATGAACGAGAGGTGGAAACACTTTTGACTACTCCGTCCCACTCCGGATCTTATGGTTAACACGGGTATTACGGCACAAGAACCACTGGCGACATTTGTTGTTTAATCCTAGATGGATATAAACCCGTGCAATGGAACCTCCACCATATCAACACAATCTATGGTTCCATTGCCCACCACATAGTCATATTCATAGTTATGAAAGTAGTGGTTTTGATTTTTATGCAATAGTGATAACCATAGTACTTTGCAATTAATTTGATAGAAATACTCAAATGACATGAGCAAGTGATGAACTTGCCTTTCTTGGCTGCAAGATTATGCAGACAAGGTCTTCGATACGCAATAACTCCAAATTCTGAAATAGCATCATCGTCCGGTAAGGACGATGTTTAAAAGATTGGCAAGGATGCAATAATGCATAAGAATAAGATGCAATCGCTCTAAACGTGAACTAACCCCGATGATTTAGGATCAGTGAGTTGTAATGATTGGTTTAGGGTGTGTTGCACTTTTAGAGTGATTCACATACAAGGTTCTTATTCAGGTGTGATTTACTTGATATTATAAACAGGTAGATAATAAAGCATAATATTCAATTGAGCACACAAAGAATGATGATTGGCATAATGTTAACAAGTAAGGAACAGTGGTCAGTTTTAGTACTATATGGCATGGTTAATGATTGATTATCCTATACTTTAAAAGAATAACTTTTGAAGAACATGTTCTTTAATAAAGAACAAGTATGATAATTAAGTGGGTGGTTTTCTATGGTTGACTATGGCTGCATGTAGTTGCTGGAATAGGTATTAGATGGATCCCAACAAAGTTGGATTCATCAACACCTAGGGCTTGTAGGGTTAAGATAAGCCTAGGCATCCTAAGCAATTTATTTTACTTGGTGGTTGTCAAGGTGGGTTTATCTTGCTAGTGATAGCTGGCTAGGGTTTATAGGTCCTTATAAGCAGGGTTGATGATGATTCCATATTTTCTTCAAAAGAATAACTTTTGAAGAACATACTTCTTAATTAATAAGAAGTATATCAATTAGGGTGGAAGTGGTCTAGGTTTTACTGTTGGTTCTATTAAGTCAGGAGTAATTGGCTCCTAAATAGGATGGTTGATAAGTATCCAACACTACTAGGTTTAGTGGAATATGGTTAGGTAATGCTCAAGATTTGGCATAATTGTTCCTGAGGTTCATCACAATGGTGTGATGCTAATCATGGATAGTTAAGGATGATGGTTTTGGTAATAATAACTAGGGTTTGCACTTGGTTGACCCTACATTATCATCTAGGTTTTATTAGGATGTGTTCATGGTATATCTACTTATAAGTACTATGGCTTCTATTATTTTATGGGAACAAGAACAAATACTTAGTTGCTAATTGTGAGTCTATAATCCAAAAGGAAATAACATGATCACAAGTTATAACCTAGGTTTAGGTTTATTAGCAATTTAGGGTTCACATAAAATAATAGGGCTAGGGTTCCTAATGGTATTAGGGTTTTAGGATCCTTCATGAAATTATGGGGTTATAACTTTATTTATAAAGGATCTAAGGTTGTCCTAATTACCCTATAATTCATGGATTAATAACTTTATTAATAAAGTTGAAGTTATAAATACTCTTTAAAATAATGTTGGGATATGGCATTATACTATTTTTAATGAATTAATAATTAAGACAATTATTAATTAGGGTTTAAATCCTCTTATTAAGGATTTAATAAGTTAAAAGTAAAGGAAAATTAGTTTTAATATTTTCCTGATTTACTTACTGGTTTTTATTAAATTTAGAAGTTTTTACTAATTATTGAATTTTAATTGAATTTAGAATTAAAATTAAAGGCTTAAATAACAAGTATTAAATAATTAAATTTTTATTAAAAATAAAAATTTCATATTATATTTTTATTTGATAGAGTTTACTTTTCTAAGAATTTTGATATCTTATTTTCATTTTTCTGAGTTATTATGAATTTTATATAATTTTGCAAAGTTGCAGTAATTATTGAATTTAAATTTAAAACGGAATTACTAATGCTACCCGGGTACTCTACCCGCATAGTCGCTGACAGGTAGGCCAGTGGCCAGGTCAGCTGCCACGACTACTTTGACCGCAGTCAAAATTGACGAGGTGGCATGACAGAGACCGGCCGGCGGCCAGACGGAATCGACGCCGGCGAATCGGCGCTCCCGCGCCCGAGCTGAGGTGCGGGTTGAAGTCGCCGCGCTATGCTGAGCCTATGGGTGGCTGCGCCCCTAACTTTTGGTCACCGGAGTAACTCCGGCGAGCTCGAAATACGGCGGCGGGCACGGGTTCACGACGCGGTGACGCTACTGTGGGTTAGTAAGCAAGGCGAGCATGCCAGGCGGTAGAGGAGCTCACCGCGGTTCCGACGAGCGTGTCGGCAAGACTTGGGGTGGCTTATCTCGACGACGATCGTCGGCGTCTGCGGGTGACCGGCGGAGAAACGGCGATTCGATTCGTCGGTTGTAGGGCTTCCCGGCAAGCATGCGTTGACGAGGAGGTTGCTGGCGACCATGCGAAGCCCCAGAGCTTCACAGCGGTGCTCGAGGTGGCCCTAATCGGCGACTGCGAAGATGGCCGGGCGGCTAGGGTTTGAGAAATTTGGGGAGAAAAGAAGAACAGAAGCGAGGGAGTCTACGACCGAGTATTTATAGGGTTGAGGCGGTTCTTCGTCGGTCGTGCGGTCTAGAATGGCGGCCGGGACGTGGAGTTGCTCGTCGCCGTGGCGTCCTCCTGTGCGCCGACGGTGGCGAAGAAGGAGACGACGTTCTCCTCGTTCTTATCCTCACGAATCGGTACGGAGCTGGGTTTGGGCTGGTTCTGGCGATGGACTGGGCTGAGAATTGGGCTGCTGGTGGGTCTACTGCGGCCAGGTGAGTCCAGGTGAGTTGTTCCCTCTTTTTTTTCTGTTTTCTTTTTCTTTCCTATTTTCTGTTTTCTATTTTAATTTTCCATTTTGAATTCTGTTTTAATTCAAATCTGTTTTGCGGGATTTTTTTTTCATGTGTGGATCCTTTTGGAATTTATGAAGATACTAATATACTTCATATGGGATTTTAAGAATAATTTATATGTGTTATGACACCATTGTTTATTAAATGTTATGAGAGTTTGGAAATGGACATCTATATAGACATAATTTGCAATGATCAATTTAGGGTGGTCCAACTATTTTTTAAATAGGCCCTTCTAAGTACCTATTGATAGTTAAGTTTTTGTTACCTTGCAGAAACAATTTACAAGGCATAGTTCCTTATTTAGTTTCTTATTTTAGAATTTGATCTCATGGCATTATTGCATGTGCTCATGATGGTTAGGGATTTGGAAAATTGTTGAAGGCTATTTTAAAGTATTAATGTCATCTTCTAAACCTTTAGTTTTAAAGTGGTTAAGATGGATATTGTTCTTCTCATGAGGCTTTCATTTATTTGGAAACAATAGGTGGTATACCTATATATGCAAAGTTTGAAGAGTAGGTTGGGTTTATATCTTGATTCCTGTTAGAATCTTTATAGAATTGATACTAGAGTTTTCTTATGCTTATGAGATGAAGCATAAGTGCAATATGGTATTAGGTATTATTGTTTCCTAGTGTGTGTTGATCATATGTTGAGTGGTTTAGGTTTACTCTACCTCACCATTAATAAGATGCTTATCTCAAATATTACTAGGATTCTAATTATATTCACCTAATGACACATGGGTTGGGATTTAATTGTGTTTTAGGTTTTAGTTGTGATCATCCAAGTGGTGCACAACTAATGTTGGGATATAGGTTAGGGTTTTACTTGTGATCATCAAATAATTCACAAGTAAGTTTGAGATATGAGCATAAGTTCTATATATGACTTAACACCATATTACTCTGGCTAGTGTTGCTCTTTCTCACCACTTATAAGATGAATAAATTCCCAGATCATTTAGATGAATATAGGGCTAAACTATACGAAGGTTGCTAATATACAGTTGTCTCTATAATTAACCTTTGTGAAATGGTTTAGGTTTTCTAGTAGTTCCCCTATGATTTCTGTCATTGGATTATATCTGCTTAACCCACTAAGGTTTAGTTGGTAGTTATATATCTCCAAGGTTTGATCATGAATTAGACATGATCAACTTGTTCTTAATGGCTTCTACTACAAGTTCTTAGGGTTTATGATCATTACTCAATTTATAATGATCAAGGGTTGGCTTCCTTAGAATCTCTCATGAGTTGGGTTTCTCACTTCTAAGATCAAGTATTTTCTTGATCAACTAAGATATAGAACTTCTTTTATAGTTTCTTGGATGCCCATGGTTATGGTTGTCTCAATAGATTATATCCCAGGAGAATGCCTGAGATATCATGTTAGGGTTCTACTTAAACAATGATAATATGATCATCTGGTTATATGGATAGTTCTCTTCCTTACTTAATCAATTCATGGATAGGGTATTATTTCATGTGATATTAGGTTATCTCACCACTCCAAAGGAAATGGTTTACAACCTAATACTTTAGTTCAAAGATTGTCCTATATTCTTAATAGGTGAAGCTAGAATTAGTATGATTGGTCTCTCTTATTTGGGAAAGGTCTTTAATACTAACCTAAGATTAGGCTCCATAGAGGTGATGTGATCATCAATCTCTATGTTTAGCATATATGGTTTCTCTCTCTAAGAAATGTCTTGAATAATACTCAAAGGTTCCTCTTGAAGATGATGATTAGAATACTTGGATGTATATCCAAGGTTTAGCTCAAGGTTTTCCATTGCTTCTCTAATGAATACTATAGAACTCTCACCTCTATAGGTTTGATGTGTAATAACTTGGAATATAGAAGAATATATACTTCTTGAGTGGATCTCCTTGTTATAATTCCAATGTTGAAGTGGAATGAATACCATGAGGTTTCATGTAGGATCATGGATTAGTTTAAGGCATGGAAAAGATAAGTGAAGAATGGTTTCCCAATTATTGTTACTTGATTCCCAATTAATTGTAGGTTCATATGTTATGGCAGGGAATTCCATATTATAATCTTTTATGAGATCAAGCAATTGATCATTGGGTAAAGTGTTGTTGTGTTAATTATTAGTTCCATTTGATCTAACCCCTTAGATCAAATCATCTCTACCCAAAACAAGGTTTTAACTAAGTCACATTGAGGTTTATAGCGCTTGACTTGATGAGCTACTTCAATTCCACCAAGATCAAGTGAAACTTCGCTATCGTGATCTGTTTTACTTTAAAGCGCGAAAATTTCCCAGATTTTCTATGCATGAATGCAATGCACACATCTGTTTCCTCTATTTTTGTAACCCCATTACCTGGGATATTACACTCGTCTTCAGAATCGAAGCTGTCGGTCTCTCCTCGAAGAGCCATCTGTTTAGCATAGACCGACTTGAGCTTCTTCTGTAGCTTTTGTTGGTAGCCAGGATGGCTAGGTGTGGCCCTTGTGGCGGTGTGTGTGTGTGGCCGTGGGTGTGCTTTGGCACTATTGTTGTTGGTTTTCGCCCGGTTTTCTCCTAAAAACCGAGTACCTTCTGCTTAATGAATAGATGAGGCAAAGCTTTTGCCTCCGTTTTATAAAAAAAAAGTTTCAATGTTGCCCAGATTTATGTGACTACTATCTTTTCTTTATAATTCCATATAAGTAATTGTTCATGTGCATTTTAGTTTTACACATGCAACGTGTACACCGACAAAAGAAAATAAGAAAATAAGCGGTAGCAACGCACGGGCATTTAATTAATATAAAATGTATTAATTAATTTACTAGTAAATGACTAAATGTAGATCACCCAAACATCCTCTTAATCCCCTCCCAATTATAACCTTTCTTAGCAAATCTGATTACCGTTGGATCTTTTCTTCTTAGCTAGATTAGAAATCAGGAGGAAGAATCCACGATAACGTTTCACCCCAACCCCATGTGCCACGAAGTATCCAAGATTGAGTCGATTTGATTCCATCACCGCCGTCTTCTTGCATGAGATAGTTGCGGCCACCAACCACATCATCAACATAGATGTAGTTTCTTTGCACTGCACCGCACCCACCCGCTGGTACGGACACCGCCTTAGACCACGTTTTCCCTAAGAACAGGGAGTAGTCTCCCAAGCTCGCTACTTCCTCCCACTTCCGAAGCCACCCTATCGCCGGTTCGTCACCAAGCTCAAACACCGTGAAGAAAGGGTCGGATCTGAATATGTTAGACCGCTTACTCCTCACCGCCATTGCGAGCTTGCCTTCCAAAACAAATACGTAGCAATGGCCGTCGTTGTCCACGCGGGATCTACCTATCTCAATCGCGTGCACGTGGTGTTCGGTTACCATCGGCCAGCCATCTTGGTTCACACCTAGTTCGAACCTGAACAGGTCCCCGTAGAGGTTGAGGCCGTAGAGATGTCCGTTGTGGAATATAATGTCCAGGAGCTCCTCTATCGCGGAATATGTAGTCCATCCGATGTTAAGACAACCGGGCTTGCATAGCAGGATGTCATGGTTGTCGTGGTGGTGGGTGATGGCCGCGAGGATGCATCCAGGTGAGGTTGGAGATTCCGAGAAGACAACCTTCCCGACTTGGGTGCCGGGCATGGTCCACTTGTTGCAGAAGCGGCGCCTTGACCTCGACGCCGGAGAAGAGGTTCAGGATCGCAAGCTTCGGTGGAACCCTACGGCGGCGATCCAGCCACCATCGTGAGCTCCCACGAACCACTTGCCGACCAAGTTTTCGCTCGGGGCTGGATGCGCATGACCCCATCTTCTTCGGGGCAGTACACACGCCTCGTCCCGTGGTCGTCTCGTAATATGGAGGGGAGGATGAGCCACGGTAGGGCAGGCGGCGCCGGGTGGCGCGACGCAGCCGCGGCGGCTCGCCACGATCTGCATACGGCGGAGAACCGGACGCGGTGGAGCAAGCAGCCAACCTTGGCGTAGACCAGGTGGAGGAGATCTTCAGGGAGATCGGACCAGTAATCCATTGTCATCCCGTACAAGGCGCGATCCCTTTTCGGCGCAAGAGTACTCGATCTTTGCTAGTACTATGGTTACCCTCGCGCGCAATAATAACAGGCGATTGATTGCATGACTGGAGTCGGACACGGAAACCGAATTTGTTAGGAATATGCATTGTCCGGCACTCCGGCCGGCCTATAGCACTCGCTTCAAGCATGTCTTGTTTTTTTTATCTAGAATTTGATAGGAGTACATCTACGTGTGTAGTAGCATACAAGTATATGTGTGAAACCGTGAACAGAATCAGGCATCATTAACGGACTCGGGTCACTCTGTTTTGTTCCTTGTAAGGGTAAGGCTGCAATCTCTATAACTACCGTTTATTGAATTTTTTCCCTTAAGGATCAAGACCCCATGGGTAATTCGTTAATTAGATAAAAATGTTATACGTAGTAGTACAAGAACTGAGCATGTAAGGGCAATTAGAGATGACGTTCATGGACTTTGTTCAGAATTACTTCATGTAAGGAGGGGGAGACTTCGGTACATTGCTAGCACTTGTACGTAACCTGTATCAGCTTCAGAATTCTTTTTCACTGATATGTCGTTAGCAAGTTGAATCAATGCAGCCCCTTGCCTCTTCTTTGACCTGATTTTCCACGCAATACTGGACAACTGGAGCTGGAGCTTGCAACACATTGAGTACAACTTACATAGCTCAAACAACATACAACTTTGCTAATCCATTTAGCTGTGCTTCCCAAGGTTTGATTAAACATAGGTCTGGTAAACTGAAATAAAATATACTAGCAAGTCTTGTAGATGTTTCCTTCATGCATCATTTAGCTGTGCTTCCCAAGGTTCGATTAAACATAGGTTTTCTAGGGAAAAATCTTACCATACTACAATCCGTAATCCGTATCGAAGATACAAGCCAACGTCACAAACAAATCACTAGACTTCCAAAGTGACACTCGCAAGGGAAAACAACAATGATGTCACAAAAGCATGCTTTGGTAAGATGGAAACTTAGGTTTCACCTAGAGAGTCTAAGGCACAAACGATGAGAGAGGTGAAGGGGCTCCTCTACAATGCCTCCAGGGAGGGGAGTGATATTCGAGAACATCGACTGGATAGAGGCTGGTGCAACGCCTTCATCTGGAACTCACCAAACACGAAATGTTCGTAGCATGTCCTCCTAACTCGTAGAATATCATACATGCACGTAACTCACCACCTCTGGCCTCCACCACATAGACACATGTTGGTGCACATGCATCCGCACCACATCTAGAGTGATGATGTCATGCATGGCCAAATATATTGTTTGATGAAAATATAAAAAAATATTTGTCATGTAGATAACTTGGTCAAACTTAAGGTAATTTGGCTTAGGTCAAACCTAGAATATCAATTAATTATAAGTATTCACTACCGTGAAATACCATATAGATTTTCTTCTCAATTTCTATGTCTAGCTACTTACCATTTTTTGCAGAAAATATCATGTGTTGGGTATAGCTAGCGATGTTGTTAAATGGCAGTCATGTTACCATACAATGGTTCTCTAACCAACCTAAACCTAACAAGGACGAGACACACCAATTGCACAAATGCCTACTTAATCTCACATTTTACACATCATACATTGTGATCTAATAGAGCACACACGAGGACCAATAGGATACACATAAGTCGACACATTGTTGGGTGATGTTATAGAGATGGATCAATTGTAGAGCCTTCAAAAATACAAATTTCGATACCACGATAATAAGCCATCAAGATCATGCTAACAGAATACACACAAGCAGAGATTGTTAGGATGAGAATATTGGAATGCTAGGCATCGAAGTTCAATCGTGGTATACGACTTGGAACACATCGTGGACTTGGGGAGATTCTCTTCCACAATTGAGACCCGCTGCATTTTGTTCAGTTCTTAGTGCACTAGGACAGGTTACTTATGGTCTTTTCTCGTTGGTGGGGCATACTACTAATACATCTTGCAGTAGTATGAAGCGCTAAGGGCATCTCCAACGGGCCACCCTAGGACGCGGTCAACCTCCTGAGCTGTCGATTCCGCGGTCAGTCCCGCCTAACCAGGTGATTTTCCCTTTTTGGCGGTCCGCAATTCCGTTTTGGTCTGTCCCCCGTTCAATCCTTCTCCCGCTGAGCGTTGGCAAAAATCATACAGCTTCCCGGATTCGAACACAACACATCAGAAAACAACGGCCAGGGCAATGACCAACCTAACAGGATCGCTACTTTTATACCGTATAATCAAGATGGTAGAAGTAAAAAAAAACTTCTTTGTACATCAGGTAAACCGGAGCCAGCGAACCGTCGTAACACGAGGCTCGTTGTCTCGATCACCGGTTCGATTTTTAAACAACGATTTCCGACCAATAAATTTATCGCACACGAATATTTGGATTTGTCTTACAGCCTTCATGTCAAAGATGATCACGCATCGACAATTTGTTTTACCATGTAATCTATGTAATATTTTAGAGAGTATTTTTAGCTCACATGTTATTAACCCGCGGCCTCTAAATGTAAAAAAGTTATAGATCCAAAAATTTAATTTCATTTGTAAGATTTTAACGATTTTTTGCTCACAATTTATCAACCCCTCAACCCGTTGTTTATACATGGTAAATGCAAAAAAGTTATCGATCCAAAAGGCAAATTTCTTTCAGAAAAATTTGGCAACTATTTTTAGCTCACATTTTATCAACTCCTTTGCCTGTTATTTATCAACGGTAAATGTAAAAAAATTATCGAGCTCAAATACCAAATTTCATTAGAATATTTTGACTAATCTTTTAGCTCACAATTTATCAACCTCTTTGCCCCCTGTTTATCAACGGTAAATGCAAAATCGATCCGAAAAGCCAATTTTCATTTAGAATATCTTGGTGATCATTTTAGCTCACAATTTATCAACCTCTTTGCCCGTTTTATCAACAGTAAACGCAAAAACTTACCGACCCGAAAAGCCAAATTTTATTTAGAATATTTTACGACTTTTTTAGCTCACAATTTATCAACACCTCTACCCGCTATTTATCAATAGTAAATGCAAAAAGTTATCTATCCAAAAAGCCAAATTTCATCTATAATATGTTGACGACTTTTTAGCATAATTTATCAACCCCTTGCAATCAATGGATAACCTCATCATCACACCTCCAAGCGGATTTGGTCGGTGGTTGTCTCTTGGCTTTCAATCCCCTCTTTTGTACGAGTGTCTCAGGTCCAAGCAACCGACGCTGCAATATTGGCTAGCCATCTCCATGACACCCTCCTCCTCTCCGAAGGGACTTCTATTGGACATAACAGTTATAATTTGGGAACTTTGCAAGGGACTTTAGCAACAATATATCCATGTTGTCAATCCTAATACAAAAAATTAAACATGAAGGCAAAATAGCGGATCATGGAAATTGTTGACTAGTTTCTAGTCCCTTTTTGTTTATGACGAGATCCCATTTTTATTTATTCTTTCTTTACATCGATATACAAAATGCAAGCTTTTGCCTCGTTTTTTTAAAGTAAATTGTCTAAGTAGTGGGCATGGACCAGTCCATCTCATCATTAATACTTGAGTTTTTTTTCTAATATTTGATCACAGTTCTAAAGATAGACACGTTAGTGAGGAGATATTAATATAAAATATATTAATTAATTTACTAGTAAATGATTAAATGTAGATCACCGAAACATCCTCTTAATCCCCTCCCAATTATAACCTTGCTTAGCATATCTGATTGCCGTTGGATCATATCGTTTTCGCTAGCCAGATTAGAAATCAGGAGGAAGAATCCACGTTAACGTTTCACCCCAAGCCCATGTGCCACGAAGTATCCAAGATTGAGGCGATTTGATTCCATGACCGCCGTCTTCTTGCATGCGATAGCCCCGGCCACCAACCAAATCATCGACATAGATGTAGTTTCTCTGCACCGCACCGCACCCACCTGCTGGTACGGGCACCGCCTTGGACCACGTTTTCCCTAAGAACAGGGAGTAGTCTCCCAAGCTCGCTACTTCCTCCCACTTCCGAAGCAACCCTATCGCCGGTTCGTCACCAAGCTCAAACACCGTGAAGAAAGGGTCGGATCTGAATATAGACCGCTCACTCCTCACCACCATTGCGAGCTTGCCTTCCAAAACAAATACGTAGCAATGGTCGTCGTTGACCACACGGGAGTTACCTATCTCAAACGCGTGCAGGTGTTGTTTGGTTACCATCGGCCAGCCGTCTTGGTTCACACCTATTTCGAACCCGAACAGGTCCCCGTAGAGGTTGAGGCCATAGAGATGTCCATTGTGGAATATGATGTCCAGGAGCTCCTCTATCATGGAATATGCAGTCCATCCGCTCTCCGGACAACCGGGCTTGCATAGCAGGATGTCATGGTTGTCGTGGTGGTGGGTGATGGCCGCGAGGATGCATCCAGGTGAGGTTGGAGATTCCGAGAAGACAACCTTCCGGACGAGCCTGCCGGACATGGTCCCCTGTTTCGGAAGCGGCGCCTCGACCTCGACGCCGGAGAAGAGGTTCACGATCGCAAGCTGCTGGTCGAACCCTACCGCGGCGATCCAGCCACCGTCGTGAGCTCCCACGAACCACTTGTCGACCATATTCTCGCTTGGGAGGTGGATGCGCATGGCCTCGTCTTCCGCAGGCAGTACACGTGCCTCGTCCCGTGGTCGTTCCGTAGTATGGAGGAGAGGATGAGCCACGGTAGGGCAGGCGGCGCCGGGTGGCGCGACGCAGCCGCGGCGGCTCGCCACGATCCGCATACGGCGGAGAACCGGACGCGGTGGAGCAAGCAGCCAACCTTGGCGTAGACCGGGTGGAGGAGATCTTCGTGGAGATCGGACCAGTAATCCATTGTCATCCCGTACAAGGCGCGATCCCTTTTCGGCGCAAGAGTACTCGATCTTTGCTAGTACTATGGTTACCCTCGCGCGCAATAATAACAGTGCGATTGATTGCATGACTGGAGTCGGACACGGAAACCGAATTTGTTAGGAATATGCATTGTCCGGCACTCCGGCCGGCCTATAGCACTCGCTTCAAGCATGTCTTGTTTTTTTTATCTAGAATTTGATAGGAGTACATCTACGTGTGTAGTAGCATACAAGTATATGTGTGAAACTGTGAACAGAATCAGGCATCATTAACAGACTCAGGTCACTCTGTTTTGTTCCTTGTAAGGGTAAGGCTGCAATCTCTATAACTACCGTTTATTGAATTTTTTCCCTTAAGGATCAAGACCCCATGGGTAATTCGTTAATTAGATAAAAATGTTATACGTAGTAGTACAAGAACTGAGCATGTAAGGGCAATTAGAGATGACGTTCATGGACTTTGTTCAGAATTACTTCATGTAAGGAGGGGGAGACTTCGGTACATTGCTAGCACTTGTACGTAACCTCGTATCAGCTTCAGAATTCTTTTTCACCGATATGTCGTTAGCAAGTTGAATCAATGCAGCCCCTTGCCTCTTCTTTGACCTGATTTTCCACGCAATACTGGACAACTGGAGCTGGAGCTTGCAACACATTGAGTACAACTTACATAGCTCAAACAACATACAACTTTGCTAATCCATTTAGCTGTGCTTCCCAAGGTTTGATTAAACATAGGTCTGGTAAACTGAAATAAAATATACTAGCAAGTCTTGTAGATGTTTCCTTCATGCATCATTTAGCTGTGCTTCCCAAGGTTCGATTAAACATAGGTTTTCTAGGGAAAAATCTTACCATACTACAATCCGTAATCCGTATCGAAGATACAAGCCAACGTCACAAACAAATCACTAGACTTCCAAAGTGACACTCGCAAGGGGAAAACAACAATGATGTCACAAAAGCATGCTTTGGTAAGATGGAAACTTAGGTTTCACCTAGAGAGTCTAAGGCACAAACGATGAGAGAGGTGAAGGGGCTCCTCTACAATGCCTCCAGGGAGGGGAGTGATATTCGAGAACATCGACTGGATAGAGGCTGGTGCAACGCCTTCATCTGGAACTCACCAAACACGAAATGTTCGTAGCATGTCCTCCTAACTCGTAGAATATCATACATGCACGTAACTCACCACCTCTGGCCTCCACCACATAGACACATGTTGGTGCACATGCATCCGCACCACATCTAGAGTGATGATGTCATGCATGGCCAAATATATTGTTTGATGAAAATATAAAAAAATATTTGTCATGTAGATAACTTGGTCAAACTTAAGGTAATTTGGCTTAGGTCAAACCTAGAATATCAATTAATTATAAGTATTCACTACCGTGAAATACCATATAGATTTTCTTCTCAATTTCTATGTCTAGCTACTTACCATTTTTTGCAGAAAATATCATGTGTTGGGTATAGCTAGCGATGTTGTTAAATGGCAGTCATGTTACCATACAATGGTTCTCTAACCAACCTAAACCTAACAAGGACAGACACACCAATTGCACAAATGCCTACTTAATCTCACATTTTACACATCATACATTGTGATCTAATAGAGCACACACGAGGACCAATAGGATACACATAAGCTGACACATTGTTGGGTGATGTTATAGAGATGGATCAATTGTAGAGCCTTCAAAAATACAAATTTCGATACCACGATAATAAGCCATCAAGATCATGCTAACAGAATACACACAAGCAGAGATTGTTAGGATGAGAATATTGGAATGCTAGGCATCAGAAGTTCAATCGTGGTATACGACTTGGAACACATCGTGGACTTGGGGAGATTCTCTTCCACAATTGAGACCCGCTGCATTTTGTTCAGTTCTTAGTGCACTAGGACAGGTTACTTATGGTCTTTTCTCGTTGGTGGGGCATACTACTAATACATCTTGCAGTAGTATGAAGCGCTAAGGGCATCTCCAACGGGCCACCCTAGGACGCGGTCAACCTCCTGAGCTGTCGATTCCGCGGTCAGTCCCGCCTAACCAGTGTGATTTTCCTTTTTGGCGGTCCGCAATTCCGTTTTGGTCTGTCCCCCGTTCAATCCTTCTCCCGCAGGCGTTGGCAAAAATCATACAGCTTCCCGGATTCGAACACAACACATCAGAAAACAACGGCCAGGGCAATGACCAACCTAACAGGATCGCTACTTTTATACCGTATAATCAAGATGGTAGAAGTAAAAAAAAACTTCTTTGTACATCAGGTAAACTGGAGCCAGCGAACTGTCGTAACACGAGGCTCGCTGTCTCAGTCACTGGTTCGATTTTTAAACAACGATTTCCGACCAATAAATTTACTGCACACGAATATTTGGATTTGTCTTACAGCTTCATGTCAAAGATGATCACGCATCGACAATTTGTTTTACCATGTAATCTATGTAATATTTTAGAGAGTATTTTTAGCTCACATGTTATTAACCCGCGGCCTCTAAATGTAAAAAAGTTATAGATCCAAAAATTTAATTTCATTTGTAAGATTTTAACGATTTTTTGCTCACAATTTATCAACCCCTCAACCCGTTGTTTATACATGGTAAATGCAAAAAAGTTATCGATCCAAAAAGGCAAATTTCTTTCAGAAAAATTTGGCAACTATTTTTAGCTCACATTTTATCAACTCCTTTGCCTGTTATTTATCAACGGTAAATGTAAAAAAATTATCGAGCTCAAATACCAAATTTCATTAGAATATTTTGACTAATCTTTTAGCTCACAATTTATCAACCTCTTTGCCCCCTGTTTATCAACGGTAAATGCAAAATCGATCCGAAAAGCCAATTTTCATTTAGAATATCTTGGTGATCATTTTAGCTCACAATTTATCAACCTCTTTGCCCGTTTTATCAACAAGAAACGCAAAAACTTACCGACCCGAAAAGCCAAATTTTATTTAGAATATTTTACGACTTTTTTAGCTCACAATTTATCAACACCTCTACCCGCTATTTATCAATAGTAAATGCAAAAAGTTATCTATCCAAAAAGCCAAATTTCATCTATAATATGTTGACGACTTTTTAGCATAATTTATCAACCCCTTGCAATCAATGGATAACCTCATCATCACACCTCCAAGCGGATTTGGTCGGTGGTTGTCTCTTGGCTTTCAATCCCCTCTTTGTACAGAGTGTCTCAGGTCCAAGCAACCGACGCTGCAATATTGGCTAGCCATCTCCATGACACCCTCCTCCTCTCCGAAGGGACTTCTATTGGACATAACAGTTATAATTTGGGAACTTTGCAAGGGACTTTAGCAACAATATATCCATGTTGTCAATCCTAATACAAAAAATTAAACATGAAGGCAAAATAGCGGATCATGGAAATTGTTGACTAGTTTCTAGTCCCTTTTTGTTTATGACGAGATCCCATTTTTATTTATTCTTTCTTTACATCGATATACAAAATGCAAGCTTTTGCCTCGTTTTTTTAAAGTAAATTGTCTAAGTAGTGGGCATGGACCAGTCCATCTCATCATTAATACTTGAGTTTTTTTTCTAATATTTGATCACAGTTCTAAAGATAGACACGTTAGTGAGGAGATATTAATATAAAATATATTAATTAATTTACTAGTAAATGATTAAATGTAGATCACCGAAACATCCTTCTTAATCCCCTCCCAATTATAACCTTGCTTAGCATATCTGATTGCCGTTGGATCATATCGTTTCTCGCTAGCCGGATTAGAAATCAGGAGGAAGAATCCACGTTAACGTTTCACCCCAAGCCCATGTGCCACGAAGTATCCAAGATTGAGGCGATTTGATTCCATGACCGCCGTCTTCTTGCATGCGATAGCCCCGGCCACCAACCAAATCATCGACATAGATGTAGTTTCTCTGCACCGCACCGCACCCACCTGCTGGTACGGGCACCGCCTTGGACCACGTTTTCCCTAAGAACAGGGAGTAGTCTCCCAAGCTCGCTACTTCCTCCCACTTCCGAAGCAACCCTATCGCCGGTTCGTCACCAAGCTCAAACACCGTGAAGAAAGGGTCGGATCCGAATATAGACCGCTCACTCCTCACCACCATTGCGAGCTTGCCTTCCAAAACAAATACGTAGCAATGGTCGTCGTTGACCACACGGGAGTTACCTATCTCAAACGCGTGCAGGTGTTGTTTGGTTACCATCGGCCAGCCGTCTTGGTTCACACCTATTTCGAACCTGAACAGGTCCCCGTAGAGGTTGAGGCCATAGAGATGTCCATTGTGGAATATGATGTCCAGGAGCTCCTCTATCATGGAATATGCGATCCATCCGCTCTCCGGACAACCGGGCTTGCATAGCAGGATGTCATGGTTGTCGTGGTGGTGGGTGATGGCCGCGAGGATGCATCCGGGTGAGGTTGGAGATTCCGAGAAGACAACCTTCCGGACGAGCCTGCCGGACATGGTCCCCTCGTTTCGGAAGCGGCGCCTCGACCTCGACGCCGGAGAAGAGGTTCACGATCGCAAGCTGCTGGTCGAACCCTACCGCGGCGATCCAGCCACCGTCGTGAGCTCCCACGAACCACTTGTCGACCATATTCTCGCTTGGGAGGTGGATGCGCATGGCCTCGTCTTCTGCAGGGCAGTACACAGGCCTCGTCCTGTGGTCGTTCCGTAGTATGGAGGAGAGGATGAGCCACGGTAGGGCAGGCGGCGCCGGGTGGCGCGACGCAGCCGCGGCGGCTCGCCACGATCTGCATACGGCGGAGAACCGGACGCGGTGGAGCAAGCAGCCAACCTTGGCGTAGACCAGGTGGAGGAGATCTTCAGGGAGATCGGACCAGTAATCCATTGTCATCCCGTACAAGGCGCGATCCCTTTTCGGCGCAAGAGTACTCGATCTTTGCTAGTACTATGGTTACCCTCGCGCGCAATAATAACAGGCGATTGATTGCATGACTGGAGTCGGACACGGAAACCGAATTTGTTAGGAATATGCATTGTCCGGCACTCCGGCCGGCCTATAGCACTCGCTTCAAGCATGTCTTGTTTTTTTTATCTAGAATTTGATAGGAGTACATCTACGTGTGTAGTAGCATACAAGTATATGTGTGAAACTGTGAACAGAATCAGGCATCATTAACAGACTCAGGTCACTCTGTTTTGTTCCTTGTAAGGGTAAGGCTGCAATCTCTATAACTACCGTTTATTGAATTTTTTCCCTTAAGGATCAAGACCCCATGGGTAATTCGTTAATTAGATAAAAATGTTATACGTAGTAGTACAAGAACTGAGCATGTAAGGGCAATTAGAGATGACGTTCATGGACTTTGTTCAGAATTACTTCATGTAAGGAGGGGGAGACTTCGGTACATTGCTAGCACTTGTACGTAACCCGTATCAGCTTCAGAATTCTTTTTCACTGATATGTCGTTAGCAAGTTGAATCAATGCAGCCCCTTGCCTCTTCTTTGACCTGATTTTCCACGCAATACTGGACAACTGGAGCTGGAGCTTGCAACACATTGAGTACAACTTACATAGCTCAAACAACATACAACTTTGCTAATCCATTTAGCTGTGCTTCCCAAGGTTTGATTAAACATAGGTCTGGTAAACTGAAATAAAATATACTAGCAAGTCTTGTAGATGTTTCCTTCATGCATCATTTAGTTGTGCTTCCCAAGGTTCGATTAAACATAGGTTTTCTAGGGAAAAATCTTACCATACTACAATCCGTAATCCGTATCGAAGATACAAGCCAACGTCACAAACAAATCACTAGACTTCCAAAGTGACACTCGCAAGGGGAAAACAACAATGATGTCACAAAAGCATGCTTTGGTAAGATGGAAACTTAGGTTTCACCTAGAGAGTCTAAGGCACAAACGATGAGAGAGGTGAAGGGGCTCCTCTACAATGCCTCCAGGGAGGGGAGTGATATTCGAGAACATCGACTGGATAGAGGCTGGTGCAACGCCTTCATCTGGAACTCACCAAACACGAAATGTTCGTAGCATGTCCTCCTAACTCGTAGAATATCATACATGCACGTAACTCACCACCTCTGGCCTCCACCACATAGACACATGTTGGTGCACATGCATCCGCACCACATCTAGAGTGATGATGTCATGCATGGCCAAATATATTGTTTGATGAAAATATAAAAAAATATTTGTCATGTAGATAACTTGGTCAAACTTAAGGTAATTTGGCTTAGGTCAAACCTAGAATATCAATTAATTATAAGTATTCACTACCGTGAAATACCATATAGATTTTCTTCTCAATTTCTATGTCTAGCTACTTACCATTTTTTGCAGAAAATATCATGTGTTGGGTATAGCTAGCGATGTTGTTAAATGGCAGTCATGTTACCATACAATGGTTCTCTAACCAACCTAAACCTAACAAGGACAGACACACCAATTGCACAAATGCCTACTTAATCTCACATTTTACACATCATACATTGTGATCTAATAGAGCACACACGAGGACCAATAGGATACACATAAGCTGACACATTGTTGGGTGATGTTATAGAGATGGATCAATTGTAGAGCCTTCAAAAATACAAATTTCGATACCACGATAATAAGCCATCAAGATCATGCTAACAGAATACACACAAGCGAGAGATTGTTAGGATGAGAATATTGGAATGCTAGGCATCGAAGTTCAATCGTGGTATACGACTTGGAACACATCGTGGACTTGGGGAGATTCTCTTCCACAATTGAGACCCGCTGCATTTTGTTCAGTTCTTAGTGCACTAGGACAGGTTACTTATGGTCTTTTCTCGTTGGTGGGGCATACTACTAATACATCTTGCAGTAGTATGAAGCGCTAAGGGCATCTCCAACGGGCCACCCTAGGACGCGGTCAACCTCCTGAGCTGTCGATTCCGCGGTCAGTCCCGCCTAACCAGGTGATTTTCCCTTTTTGGCGGTCCGCAATTCCGTTTTGGTCTGTCCCCCGTTCAATCCTTCTCCCGCAGGCGTTGGCAAAAATCATACAGCTTCCCGGATTCGAACACAACACATCAGAAAACAACGGCCAGGGCAATGACCAACCTAACAGGATCGCTACTTTTATACCGTATAATCAAGATGGTAGAAGTAAAAAAAAACTTCTTTGTACATCGTGTAAACTGGAGCCGCGAACTGTCGTAACACGAGGCTCGCTGTCTCGGTCAACTGGTTCGATTTTTAAACAACGATTTCCGACCAATAAATTTACTGCACACGAATATTTGGATTTGTCTTACAGCTTCATGTCAAAGATGATCACGCATCGACAATTTGTTTTACCATGTAATCTATGTAATATTTTAGAGAGTATTTTTAGCTCACATGTTATTAACCCGCGGCCTCTAAATGTAAAAAAGTTATAGATCCAAAAATTTAATTTCATTTGTAAGATTTTAACGATTTTTTGCTCACAATTTATCAACCCCTCAACCCGTTGTTTATACATGGTAAATGCAAAAAAGTTATCGATCCAAAAAGGCAAATTTCTTTCAGAAAAATTTGGCAACTATTTTTAGCTCACATTTTATCAACTCCTTTGCCTGTTATTTATCAACGGTAAATGTAAAAAAATTATCGAGCTCAAATACCAAATTTCATTAGAATATTTTGACTAATCTTTTAGCTCACAATTTATCAACCTCTTTGCCCCCTGTTTATCAACGGTAAATGCAAAATCGATCCGAAAAGCCAATTTTCATTTAGAATATCTTGGTGATCATTTTAGCTCACAATTTATCAACCTCTTTGCCCGTTTTATCAACGATAAACGCAAAAACTTACCGACCCGAAAAGCCAAATTTTATTTAGAATATTTTACGACTTTTTTAGCTCACAATTTATCAACACCTCTACCCGCTATTTATCAATAGTAAATGCAAAAAGTTATCTATCCAAAAAGCCAAATTTCATCTATAATATGTTGACGACTTTTTAGCATAATTTATCAACCCCTTGCAATCAATGGATAACCTCATCATCACACCTCCAAGCGGATTTGGTCGGTGGTTGTCTCTTGGCTTTCAATCCCCTCTTTTGTACGAGTGTCTCAGGTCCAAGCAACCGACGCTGCAATATTGGCTAGCCATCTCCATGACACCCTCCTCCTCTCCGAAGGGACTTCTATTGGACATAACAGTTATAATTTGGGAACTTTGCAAGGGACTTTAGCAACAATATATCCATGTTGTCAATCCTAATACAAAAAATTAAACATGAAGGCAAAATAGCGGATCATGGAAATTGTTGACTAGTTTCTAGTCCCTTTTTGTTTATGACGAGATCCCATTTTTATTTATTCTTTCTTTACATCGATATACAAAATGCAAGCTTTTGCCTCGTTTTTTAAAGTAAATTGTCTAAGTAGTGGGCATGGACCAGTCCATCTCATCATTAATACTTGAGTTTTTTTTCTAATATTTGATCACGAGTTCTAAAGATAGACACGTTAGTGAGGAGATATTAATATAAAATATATTAATTAATTTACTAGTAAATGATTAAATGTAGATCACCGAAACATCCTCTTAATCCCCTCCCAATTATAACCTTGCTTAGCATATCTGATTGCCGTTGGATCATATCGTTTACGCTTAGCCGGATTAGAAATCAGGAGGAAGAATCCACGTTAACGTTTCACCCCAAGCCCATGTGCCACGAAGTATCCAAGATTGAGGCGATTTGATTCCATGACCGCCGTCTTCTTGCATGCGATAGCCCCGGCCACCAACCAAATCATCGACATAGATGTAGTTTCTCTGCACCGCACCGCACCCACCTGCTGGTACGGGCACCGCCTTGGACCACGTTTTCCCTAAGAACAGGAGTAGTCTCCCAAGCTCGCTACTTCCTCCCACTTCCGAAGCAACCCTATCGCCGGTTCGTCACCAAGCTCAAACACCGTGAAGAAAGGGTCGGATCTGAATATAGACCGCTCACTCCTCACCACCATTGCGAGCTTGCCTTCCAAAACAAATACGTAGCAATGGTCGTCGTTGACCACACGGGAGTTACCTATCTCAAACGCGTGCAGGTGTTGTTTGGTTACCATCGGCCAGCCGTCTTGGTTCACACCTATTTCGAACCTGAACAGGTCCCCGTAGAGGTTGAGGCCATAGAGATGTCCATTGTGGAATATGATGTCCAGGAGCTCCTCTATCATGGAATATGCAGTCCATCCGCTCTCCGGACAACCGGGCTTGCATAGCAGGATGTCATGGTTGTCGTGGTGGTGGGTGATGGCCGCGAGGATGCATCCAGGTGAGGTTGGAGATTCTGAGAAGACAACCTTCCGGACGAGCCTGCCGGACATGGTCCCCTGTTTCGGAAGCGGCGCCTCGACCTCGACGCCGGAGAAGAGGTTCACGATCGCAAGCTGCTGGTCGAACCCTACCGCGGCGATCCAGCCACCGTCGTGAGCTCCCACGAACCACTTGTCGACCATATTCTCGCTTGGGAGGTGGATGCGCATGGCCTCGTCTTCGCAGGGCGGTACACGGGCCTCGTCCCGTGGTCGTTCCGTAGTATGGAGGAGAGGATGAGCCACGGTAGGGCAGGCGGCGCCGGGTGCCGCGACGCAACCGCGGCGGCTTGCCACGATTTGCATACGGCGGAGAACCGGACGCGGTGGAGCAAGCAGCCAACCTTGGCGTAGACCAGGTGGAGGAGATCGTCAGGGAGATCGGACCAGTAATCCATTGTCATCCCGTACAAGGCGCGATCCCTTTTCCGCGCAAGAGTACTCGATCTTTGCTAGTAGTATGCTTACCCTCGCGCGCAATAATAACAGGCGATTTACCCGAAAAAACAAACAGTCGATTGATTGCATGATTGGAGTCGGACACGGAAATCGAATTTGTTAGGAATATGCATTGTCCGGCACTCCGGCCTATAGCACTGCTAGCTTCAAGCATGTCTTTTTTTTTTTTCTAGAATTTGATAGGAGTACATCTACGTGTGCAGTACGCTTTTGGATTCAAACATCAACTGTGGTCGAATTCCATACAGATTCATCTGAAAACTACATCAATCGTCATCATATTGTATACACATCGATCAACTCAAAAAATAAAACAACTATGCACATCGATCAGCTGAGAGCATTCCCACCGGTGCGTCCAACAGTGTCCCCCATGGAACTTTGGGGTGCGGCATTCAATTTGGAGCACAATAAAATCGCCAGCAACTCCGTGCCGGTCCCTACGTAGAACGGCTAAGTTGTGATTTGGAGAACTTACATCCCACACATATGCTACTTCTAATTGGGTTAGAATATGACCCGTTAACACTATCAAGTACAATTTGTCTTTTTTGTTTGTTTCTGGTGCAAATTAATACCTCTCGCAGTAGTTCAGGAAATTGTCTCACTCCAGCATCGCTGCATGGAGAAGCCCACCAGTAAGAGACACCACACACCATTGTTTTATAGAGAAACCGGTGAGGATGACCATAGTGATAGTTGTTGTGAATGAGCAACTAGTATTCACAGAGGGCCATAGGCCAGTACATGTACATGTGTGACAATGTGCAGGTAAGCCCCTCATACACTGGGGAATAACGGAAAAGGGACTATACAACTCTAACAATAGTATCTTAGCTAGTACTAGAATATCAAAGCACGCATTGCCGCACCCGTCCATCTTGACGAATGTCGGTATAGTATTAGGCAAAATAAAGATTATACAAATAACTAAAAGCAGATTTCGGTGCCTCAATATGGGTTAAGCATAACTAATCAACATTCTACATTTGCTCAAAGTCTTACGTATTAATAGCATAAATAAGCATACACATATTCAGGAAAGAGCTTGCAAATGGATAGCGTGGTTTAGTATAGCCTACAAGTATATGTGTGAAATTGTGAACAGAATCAGGCATCATTAAGATTGACTCAGGTCACTCTGTTTTGTTCCTTGTAAGGGTAATCTCTATAACTACCGTTTATTGAATTTTTTCCCTTAAGGATCGAGACCCCCATGGGTAATTCGTTAATTAGATAAAAATGTTATAGTACAAGAACTGAGAATGTAAGGGCAATTAGAGATGACGTTCATGGACTTTGTTCAGAATTACTTCATGTAAGGAGGGGGAGACTTCGGTACGTTGCTAGCACTTGTACGTAACCTGTATCAACTTCAGAATTCTTTTTCACTGATATGTCGTTAGCAAGTTGAATCAATGCAGCCTCTTGCCTCTTCTTTGACCTGATTTTCCACGCAATACTGGACAACTGGAGCTGGAGCTTGCAACACATTGAGTACAACTTATGGAAAGCAACAACGAAGAATTCTCAGTTTGCTACCTGATGGAAAGCAACAACGAAGAATTCTCAGTTTCCAATAAACAAGAGTAGTAAGAAGAGATTCAGTACTGTACTATTGGTACAATTAGGCAATCTGGATTTCATGAATTTAAGGTGAAATAGAGGGGATGAGAGAACAAGTTTATACCAGCAACAAACCAGAATAGCACATATCATGTACAATGGTGAACCATGAGGATGAATGGGCAGCCCCGACCCTATGTTTTTCGAGGCCCTTGGCGAAGTCGATAAAGGGGCCCCTTGACGCAAATATGTGTACATATATTTACGATAAAAAACAACAATACAATAGTAGAAAATATAGTAAGTATTTTTTTACTAGTTTAATTAACTCAAATAAATATCAAATTACAATGACTCTGTCACCAATTATATTTCAATGCTCCACAGAAAAGCTCCTTCGTGCATTTCTAGATGCAAAATCATCAAGACCAATTTTAAGTTCAATGTTGTTCAGGATATCCTTCTCAATACAACATATAGCCAAGTCATTCAACCTGTCTTGTAACATAATTGACCTCAAACAATTTTTCAGTAATTTCAATTTAGAGAAACTTCTTTCAGCCGAAGCTATAGTCACATGTATAGTCAAGAGAATACGATAAGCAACTGACACATTTGGATAGCAATCAACAGTTGTAATAAACTGAAAAATCTCAAGTGCTAACAAATCATCTGGAAAAGTTACTTGCAACACTTTCAATTCAGAAAGAAAATCATCAAGATCAACATCAGACGCCCCTTTCTGAGTAAAAAATTGTGCAAAAGTAGTGCAATGTTTTCGTAGATTACTATCATCTAACGACTTCAATTTTTTTGAGTTGAATAAGAAACCAAACACCTTTTCAAATGACTCAAGAATAAGATGAAAATCAAACAAGAGATTTAATCATGGACTTACGTGAAGGGGCAAAACGCTGACCAGCGAGAAGCACTCCGCGAGACAGATGAGAAAGACACATCCCCACATTTGATCGAGGCAGCCAGGCAGGGAGTCAGACCGATCGGACAAACAGCGGCATCACTTATTTGCGCGAACTGGTGGCCACCCCTCGTGAACATCCCTTGCTCGAGGGTTGCTCCGGTGCTCCCCCCTAAATAAAACTGAAGAGTTATAGTTGGATTTTTTTCTATGTTGGGTTCGCTGAAACCCATATCCAGCCATTGTATACCCGTCTATGTTGATACGGTATGTGTACGTCGCGTAAGAAAAAGAAAAGGTCACGTGAGCAAGATCTTTATAGGATCTTTCTATTTTTGCACAAGCACGTGACTGTAGATACGTACAAAAACAAGGTACACCACAACACGGACCAGACGGTCCTGTACAAGGTTGTACGGACGATGCACCTACACTAAAATTACAATCGTGCCCTCTCTTACGAACTGGTATGACAAGATCTCCATCGTTATTGTGTTTGATGGGCCTAAAAAAATACCGAGGGGAGCACCGGAGCAGAAGTGCCCTTGCTCATGCTTGATGGTGATAGGAGCTGAAAGGTCAGGCATTGAATTCTTTATGTTGTTTGCCTTTCTCACTTTCATACGAAACATTTTTCTAGCCCATAGTAGTATGGAGAAGGTCCGGTCCTGGGCCCCTCTTGGCCTGGGCCCCCCTTGGCCTGGGCCCTAGGCGGCCGCCCATGCCTGCCATGGGTCAGGCCGGCCCTGTGAATGGGAGACAGGCACGTCCAAAATTCTTTTCATCATAAACCAAACTAAATTCAGTTGATGACAGTAGTAGAAGTATAATCATCTTCATTGCTAGAGTTAAAATTAGGTATCAAAGTTAAATGTGTACGATGCGATGGAGTACACATAAAACTGTTGTTATTCGACAAGTATGGCGATTTCCATCATTTATCAGCAATACCTATCTCCTCAACAAGTTATAAAAAGGGAGACAGGTATAGTTTAGTCTCCTTTCCGTTGGAATATACTATACTCTGGAAGGATGAAAAGAGGATAGTGAACGCCGTTCACCTCTCCCCTACTTCTGCGACTGCCTAGATTTGCCCTTTTAATTGCTTGCAGATATATTGGGTGTTTTCTTTCTCACCCGAAAAGAGGCCAGAAACACCAAAATGGCGTTCACTACCACCCGATAATCAAGGGAACGGAAGGGGGAGGTGTTATACACCGACCGGGTCGGTGCGGATGGGGTGCCGCACACTCCCTGACCTGGCGGTTGTGTAGTGGGCCGTGGCCCATCAGGTAAGTTCGTTTTTGATTTTCTTATTCTCTTTTTCTTTTCTGTTTACATATTTTCGTTTTTTAAAAAGCAGAAATATTTTTGAATCATTTTATTTTAAAATCCGAATGCTTTAATTTTTATGAATTTTTTTAAAAAATATATTTTTTTTTAAAAAAGCAATTTTCAGAATTTATATATTTTTCAAATTTCAACATTTCTTTAGATTGAACTTTTTTATATTTTTTTTAAAAAATTTGAACATTTTTCGAACATGAAGATATTTTAAATTTGAACTTTTTTTGAATATGAACATTTTTCGAGTACGAACAATTTTTAACTTTGAACATTTTTTAGATTAGAACATTTTTCAAATTTGAACATTTTTTTAGTTTTGAACAATTTTAAAGTTTGAACATTTTTCAAAATTGAACATTTTTTAAATTTGAATGTTTTAGGAATTTGAAATAAAAATAAAAGGAAAAAATGAAACAAAAACAGGAAAATGAAATAAAAAAAGAAAGAGAAAGAATAAACATGAAACGGAAAAAGAAGAAAAAATCTGAAATGAGCCGGCCCCTATACCCGACCAGTGTGTGCGGCATGCCGTACACACCGACCTGGTCAGTGTATAGGATTTGCCAACGGAAGACGCATTACATCGCATGAAATTAACTGCACGACGGGCCTTTCAGCAGGGCTGAGCACATGTCAAAGCCCACACAACCAACGAAGCAAGCCAATCACCATCGCAAGGCCCGGTTCATGAGAAGCCGTTCTGGTAGTTTCATGCAGTAGCGGCCCGGTCATGTTGGTCGTGCGGATCACGCGGCTTAGGTGGTGAAAAAAGCCCAAGCCACAACTGCAGGATGAGTAAAAAAGATCTGGAGCATTTAGATTTGTCATCGGACGGCCTAGAGCGTTAAACCGCTGAGGAAGGGCCCTAATGGTTCCATTTTACTATTACTTAATCATGCATCCTAGACCCATGATACGTCCATTTTGCATCACTATTTTATATCATAATTTACTGTTATTGATTGATATATTTCATATTTAGGGATGATACTTATGTTATTTCATCTATTTTGCATGTTTCATGATTATTGGAGAATCGCGCACCGGAGTCAGGATTCTGCTGGAAAAAGCACCGTCAGAATGCAATATTTCAGAAGATCAACAATTGACGGGAATTATACTGAAAATCCTATTTTTCCAGAAGACGGAGGTAGCCAAAAGGGGGAGCCGAGGAGGGCCGCCCTGGCCGCGCCGCCATGTGGGGAGGGGGCCCACAGCCCCCTCTGGCCTCCTGTCCTTCGCGTACTTCTTCGTCCCGAAAACCTAAGCACCAGAGGATAGTCGCGAAGAGTCACAGCCGCCTCTGCGGGGCGGAAAACACCAGAGAGAAAAGAGCTCTCCGGCAGGCTGAAATCTGCCGGGAAATTCCCTCCCGGAGGGAAATCGACGCCATCGTCACCGTCATCGAGCTGGACATCATCTCCATCATCATCACCATCATCTTCATCATCATCACCGCCATCTCCACCGCTGCACCTCATCACCGCTGTAACAATTAGGGTTGAATCTTGATTGTTTGATAGGGGAAACTCTCCCGGTATTGATTTCTACTTTTTATTGATGCTATTGAGTGAAACCATTGAACCAAGGTTTATGTTCAGATTGTTATTCATCATCATATCACCTCTGATCATGTTCTATATGATGTCTCGTGAGTAGTTCGTTTAGTTCTTGCGGACATGGGTGAAGTCTAAATGTTAGTAGTGAATTATGTTGGTTAGTATTCAATGTTATGATATTTAAGTTGTGGTGTTATTGTTCTAGTGGTGTCATGTGAACGTCGACTACATGATACTTCACCATTTATGGGCCTAGGGAATACATCTTGTATTCGTTTGCTAATTGCGGGGTTGCCGGAGTGACAGAAACCTAAACCCCCGTTGGTATATCGATGCAGGAGGGATAGTAGGATCTCAGAGTTTAAGGCTGTGGTTAGATTTATCTTAATTACTTTCTTGTATTTGCGGTTGCTTGCAAGGGGTATAATCACAAGTATGTATTAGTCCTAGGAAGGGTGGTGCATTAGCATAGGTTCGCCCACACAACACTTATCAAAACAATGAAGATTAATCAGCTATATGAAGCGAAAGCACTAGACTAAATTCCCGTGTGTCCTCAAGAACGTTTTGTCATTATAAGTAAACAAACCGGCTTGTCCTTTGTGCTAAAAAGGATTGGGCCACTCGCTGCAATTATTTCTCTCACACTTTACTTACTTGTACTTTATTCAACTGCTATATTAAAACCCCCTGAATACTTGTCTGTGAGCATTTACAGTGAATCCTTCATCGAAACTGCTTGTCAACACCTTACTGCTCCTCGTTGGGTTCGACACTCTTATTTATCAAAAGTACTATGATACACCCCCTATACTTGTGGGTCATCAAGACTATTTTCTGGCGCCGTTGCCGGGGAGTGAAGCGCTATTGGTAAGTGGAATTGGTAAGGGAAACCTTTACTGTACGTGCTGTTTTTATTTCTGCATGCTGCTATCATTCATTATGGAGGGGTCTTCTCTTGAATTCCTCTTTGGAAAATCTACTACTACTGCAAAGGTAGTGGATGAGGCGCCAGGTGAGAAAGAGGTTCCATACAAAATACCTATGAAAATTATTGAACGTGTTGTGGATAACCGCTATGAAGGGGATGGAGCTGTCCATCCTGGAGATCATTTATTGTTTTTACATGAATTATGCGGGTTATTCAAATGTGCAGGTATTGCTATGGATGAAGTTAGGAAGAAACTATTCTCTATATCGCTTGTCTAGTAAAGCGAGCGCAGCTGGTATAAATTGCTGAAGAATAGGGATTCTCTTGATTGGGAGGACATTGTGCCTTTATTTTATTCCAAATTCTATCCTCCAAGTGAAATTCACAAAGATCGGAACCGCATATATAATTTCTGGCCTCATGATGGAGAAAGTATTGCCCAAGCATGGGGAGATTGAAGTCTTTAATGCTCAAATGCCCCATTCATGAGCTTCCTGGTAATATTATTATTGATAATTTCTATGCAAGACTGTCTTTTCAAGATAAGACTTTGCTGGATACTTCTTGTTCTGGATCATTTACACGCAACAAAGAAGAGTTTAAAAGGGACCTTCTTGATCGGATCCAGGAGAATACTGGAGGATGGGAGAACGACAAAGACAGAGAGTCAGGAAAGCCAGTGTTCCTATGCTCTCTGTTAGAATTGGTGATCATTGTTATTATGGTTTATGCGACATTGGTGCAAGTGTTAGCGCCATTCCTTATGAGCTTTATACGGATATCATGCATGAAATTGGTTCTTGTGAACTTGAAGATATTGATGTGGTTATTCGGCTAGCTAATAGAGAAACTATCTCTCCTATTGGTATTGTTCGAGATGTGGAAGTTCTATGTGGTAAGATTAAATATCCTGCTGACTTTTTGGTACTTGGTTCTGCTTGCAAGTAAGTCTTGTCCTATTATTTTTGGTAGACCTTTTCTAAATACTTGTGGAGCTGTTATAGATTGCAAGAAGGAAAAAATTATGACTAAATTTGCTGGTGAATCTTATGAGTTTAATTTCTCTAAATTTGCCAAAACTCCTTATAAAGCTGATTTGCCTAATAATGATTTTAGAGTTGAACAGTGTGCGTCTATTGCTCTTGCTCCTAATAATCATTTGCAACAACATTTGGAGAATAGTGAGAGTGAAGTCTTTAGGGAAGAAAGAAATGAGCTTGATGAAATTTTCCTTCGTCAACCTATTCTTAAACATGACTTGCCTGTTGAAGATTTAGGTACAACACCACCACCAAAGGAAGATCCTGTTTTTGATTTAAAACCGTTGCCTGATAATCTTAAGTATGCTCATATTGATGATAAGAAAATATATCCTGTTATTATTAGTTCTAAGCTTTCGGATATTGAGGAAGAAAGGTTATTGGAAATATTGAAGAAACACCGAGGAGCTATTGGCTATACTCTTGATGACTTGAAGGGGATTTCTCCCTCTATTTGCCAACATGCTATCAATATGGAAGATGATGCAAAGCCTGTTGTTGAACATCAACGTCGTCTAATTCCGAAGATGAAGGATGTGGTAAGGAATGAGGTATTAAAACTTCTTGAATCTGGTATTATATATCCTATTGCTGATAGTAGATGGGTTAGTCATGTGCATTGTGTTCCTAAGAAAGGAGGAATGACTGTTGTGCCTAATGATAATGATGAGCTCATCCCTCAAAGAGTAGTTGTAGGGTATAGAATGTGCATTGATTATCGAAAAGTTAATAAAGTTACTAAGAAAGATCATTACCCTTTACCCTTTATTGATCAAATGTTAGAAAGGTTGTCTAAAAATACTCATTTTTGCTTTTTTGATGGTTATTCTGGGTTTTCACAAATTGCCGTTAAAACTAAAGATCAAGAGAAAACAACTTTTACTTGTCCCTATGGAACTTATTCTTATAGACGTATGCCTTTTGGTTTATGTAATGCTCCTGCTACTTTTCAAAGATGCATGTCTGCTATTTTTCATGGCTTTTGTGAGAATATTGTAGAGGTATTCATGGATGATTTTTTTGTCTATGGGAATTCTTTTGATAATTGCTTGCGAAACCTTGATAAAGTATTGCAGAGATGTGAAGAAACTAACCTTGTTCTTAACTGGGAGAAGTGCCACTTTAATTTATGGTTAATGAAGGAATTGTATTGGGACATAAAATTTCCGAGAGAGGTATTGAAGTTGATAGAGCTAAAGTTGAAGAAATTGAGAAGATGCCCTATCCTAGGGATGTTAAAGGTATTCGTAGTGTTCTTGGTCATGCTGGGTTTTATAGGAGATTTATTAAAGATTTCTCCAAGATTTCAAAGCCTCTTACTAATCTTCTTCAAAAAGATGTACCTTTTGTTTTTGATGATGATTGTAAGGAAGCCTTAAGTTTTGAAACTCTAAAGAAAGCCTTAACAACTGCTCCTGTAGTTGAACCTCCTGATTGGAATTTACCTTTTGAGATTATGTGTGATGCTAGTGATTTTGCTGTAGGCGCTGTTCTTGGACAGCGAGTAGGTAAAAAATTGAATGTTATTCATTATGCTAGCAAAACTCTTGATGCTTGCTCAAAGAAATTATGCTACAACTGAAAAAGAATTATTAGTCGTAGTCTTTGCTTGTGATAAGTTTAGATCTTATATTGTTGATTCAAAAGTTACGATTCATACTGATCATGCTGCAATTAGATACCTTATGGAAAAGAAAGATGCTAAGCCAAGGCTTATTAGATGGGTGTTTCTTTTGCAAGAATTTGATTTACATATTATAGATAGGAAAGGTGTTGATAATCCTGTTGCTGATAATTTGTCTAGATTGGAAAATATTGCTTATGATCATGTTCCTGTTAATGATAGTTTTCCAAATGAACAATTGGCTGTAATAAAGGTGAGCTCGCGAGATAGTCCTTGGTACGCTGATTATGCTAACTTTATTGTATCCAAGTACTTGCCTCCAACCTTTTCGACTTAGCAAAGGAGGAAATTCTTTTATGACTTGAGGCATTATTTTTGGGATGACCCACACTTATATAAAGAAGGAGTGGATGGTATTCTGCGAAGATGTGTTCCCGAATATGAACAACAAGAGATATTGAGTAAGTGTCATGGTAGTGTTTATGAAGGACATCACGCCGGAGACAGAACCGCGCAAAAGGTTCTACAATCAGGTTTCTATTGGCCAACTCTCTTCAAAGATGCAAGGAAGTTTATTTTATCTTGTGATGAATGTCAAAGGGTTGGTAATATCTCCAGACGCAATGAAATGCCTATGAATTATACTCTTGTTATTGAACCATTCGATTGTTGGGGATTTGACTTCATGGGTCCTTTCCCTTCTTCAGAAGGTAACACTCATATACTTGTCGCTGTTGATTATGTTACTAAATGGGTGGAAGCCATACCCACAAAGAGTGTTGATGGTGAGACCTCTTTAGGAATGCTTTTAGATATTATTTTTCCTAGATTTGGAGTTCCTAGATATCTTATGACTGATGGAGGTTCTCATTTTATTCATGGTGGTTTTAGAAAAACTCTTGCTAAATATGGTATTAATCATAGAATTGCTTCCGCTTATCATCCTCAAACTGGTGGGCAAGTAGAATTATCAAATAGAGAGATTAAATCTATCTTGCAAAAGACTCGTTAATAAATCTAGAAAGAAGCTGGGCTATTAAATTGAAGGAAGCACTATGGGCTTATAGAACTGCTTATAAAAATCCCATGGGTATGTCACCGTATAAAATGGTTTATGGGAAAGCTTGTCATTTACCGTTAGAACTAGAGCACAAAGCTTACTGGGCTGTTGATGTCTACGTTCCCCCTCCTTTCCTGTAGACAGTGTTGGGCCCCCAAGAGCAGAGGTTTGTAGAACAGCAGCAAGTTTTCCCTTAAGTGGATCACTGATGGCGTGTATTTCACACGTTCGTTGGGCAACCCCAAGAGGAAGGTATGATGAGCACAGCAGCAAGTTTTCCCTCAGAAAGAAACCAAGGTTTATCGAACCAGGAGGAGCCAAGAAGCACGTTGAAGGTTGATGGCGGCGGGATGTAGTGCGGCGCAACACCGGAGATTCCGGCGCCAACGTGGAACCTGCACAACACAACCAAGCTACTTTGCCCCAACGAAACGAGTGAGGTTGTCAATCTCACCGGCTTGCTTGTAACAAAGGATTAACCGTATTGTGTGGAAGATGATTGTTTGCAGAGAAAACGAGTAGAAACAAGTATTGCGGTAGATTGTATTTCGAGTAAAGAGAATTGGACCGGGGTCCACAGTTCACTAGAGGTGTCTCTCCCATAAGACGAACGAGCATGTTGGGTGAACAAATTACGGTTGGGCAATTGACAAATAAAGAGAGCATGACCATGCACATACATATCATGATGAGTATAGTGAGATTTAATTGGGCATTACGACAAAGTACATAGACCGCCATCCAACTGCATCTATGCCTAAAAAGTCCACCTTCGGGTTATCATCCGAACCCCCTCCGGTATTAAGTTGCAAAGCAACGAGACAATTGCATTAAGTATGGTGCGTAATGTAATCAACAACTACATCCTTAGACATAGCATCAATGTTTTATCCCTAGTGGCAACGACACAACACAACCTTAGAACTTTCTGTCACTCGTCCCGGTGTCAATGCAGGCATGAACCCACTATCGAGCATAAGTACTCCCTCTTGGAGTTAAAAGTAAAAACTTGGCCGAGCCTCTACTAGAAACGGAGAGCATGCAAGATCATAAACAACACATAAGCATAACTTTGATAATCAACATAACAAGTATTCTCTATTCATCGGATCCCAACAAACGCAACATATAGAATTACATATAGATGATCTTGATCATGATAGGCAGCTCACAAGATCCGACAATGATAGCACAATGGGGAGAAGACAACCATCTAGCTACTGCTATGGACCCATAGTCCAGGGGTAGACTACTCACTCATCACTCCGGAGGCGACCATGGCGGTGTAGAGTCCTCCGGGAGATGATTCCCCTCTCCGGCAGGGTGCCGGAGGCGATCTCCGAGGATCCCCCGAGATGGGATCGGCGGCGACGGCGTCTCGGTAATGTTTTCCGTATCGTGGCTCTCGGTGCTGGGGGTTTCGTCACGGAGGCTATTTGTAGGCGGAAGGGCAGGTCAAGAGGCGGCGCAGGGGGCCCACACCACGGGCCGGCGCGGCCAAGGGGGGCCGCGCCGCCCTAGGGTTTGGCGCCCCGTGGCCCCTCTTCGTCTCTCCTTCGGACTTCCGGAAGCTTCGTGAGAAAATAGGCCTCCGGGCTTTTATTTCGTCCAATTCCGAGAATATTTCTTTACTAGGATTTCTGAAACCAAAAACAGCGAGAAAACGAGCAAGCGGCACTTCGGCATCTTGTTAATAGGTTAGTTCCGGAAAATGCACGAATATGACATAAAGTGTGCATAAAACATGTAGATAACATCAATAATGTGGCATGGAACACAAGAAATTATCGATACGTTGGAGACGTATCAGCATCCCCAAGCTTAGTTCTGCTCGTCCCGAGCGGTAAAACGATAACAAAGATAATTTCGGAGTGACATGCCATCATAAACTTGATCATACTATTTGTAAAACATATGTAGTGAGTGCAGCGATCAAAACAATGTGTATGACATGAGTAAACAAGTGAATCATATAGCAAAGACTTTTCATGAATAGCACTTCAAGACAAGCATCAATAAGTCTTGCATAAGAGTTAACTCATAAAGCAATAATTCAAAGTAAAGGTATTGAAGCAACACAAAAGAAGATTAAGTTTCAGCGAGTTGCTTTCAACTTGTAACATGTATATCTCATGGATATTGTCAACATAGAGTAATATAATAAGTGCAATAAGCAAGTATGTAAGAATCAATGCACAGTTCACACAAGTGTTTGCTTCTTGAGGTGGAGAGAAATAGGTGAACTGACTCAACATTGAAAGTAAAAGAATGGTCCTCATAGAGGAAAAGCATCGATTGCTATATTTGTGCTAGAGCTTTGATTTTGAAAACATGAAACAATTTTGTCAACGGTAGTAATAAAGCATATGCATCATGTAAATTATATCTTATAAGTTGCAAGCCTCATGCATAGTGTACTAATAGTGCTCGCACCTTGTCCTAATTAGCTTGGACTACCTGGATTATCACCGCAATACATATGCTTTAACCAAGTATCACAAAGGGGTACCTCTATGCCGCCTGTACAAAGGTCTAAGGAGAAAGCTCGCATTTGGATTTCTCGCTTTTGATTATTCTCAACTTAGACATCCATACCGGGACAACATAGACAACAGATAATGGACTCCTCTTTTAATGCTTTAAGCATTTGACAACAATTAATTCTTTTCTCATTAGAGATTTGAGGATATTTGTCCAAAACTGAAACTTCCACCATGAAACATGGCTTTAGTTAGCGGCCCAATGTTCTTCTCTCACAATATGCATGCTCAAACCATTCAACTCGAGTGTAGATCGCCCTTACTTCGGACAAGACGAACATGCATAGCAACTCACATGAAATTCAACAATGAGTTGATGGCGTTCCCCGATAAACATGGTTATCGCGCAACAAGCAACTTAATAAGAGATAAAGTGCATAATTACATATTCAATACCACAATAGTTTTTAAGCTATTTGTCCCATGAGCTATATATTGCAAAGGTGAATGATGGAATTTTAAAGGTAGCACTCAAGCAATTTACTTTGGAATGGCTGGAAAATACCATGTAGTAGGTAGGTATGGTGGACACAAATGGCATAGTGGTTGGCTCAAGTATTTTGGATGCATGAGAAGTATTCCCTCTCGATACAAGGTTTAGGCTAGCAAGGTTGTTTGAGGCAAACACAAGGATGAACTAGTACAGCAAAACTCACATAAAAGACATATTGAAAGCATTATAATACTCTATACCGTCTTCCTTGTTGTTCAAACTCAAAACTAGAAATTATCTAGACCTTAGAGAAACCAAATATGCAAACCAAATTTTAGCATGCTCTATATATTTCTTCATTAATGGGTGCAAAGCATATGATGCAAGAGCTTAAACATGAGCACAACAATTGCCAAGTATCACATTACCCAAAACATTTATAGCAATTACTACATGTATCATTTTCCAATTCCAACCATATAACAATTTAACGAAGGAGAAACTTCGCCATGAATACTATGAGTAGAAACCAAGGACATATTTGTCCATATGCTACAGCGGAGTGTGTATCTCTCCCATAAAGTGAATGCTAGGATCCATTTTATTCAAACAAAACAAAAATAAAAACAAAACGACGCTCCAAGAAAAAGCACATAAGATGTGGCCGAATAAAAATGTAGTTTCGGGGGAGGAACCTCGATAATTTGTTGATGAAGAAGGGGATGCCTTGGGCATCCCCAAGCTTAGACGCTTGAGTCTTCTTGATATATGCAGGGGTGAACCGCCGGGTGCATCCCCAAGCTTAGAGCTTTTCACTCTCCTTGATCATGTTGCATCATACTCCTCTCTTGATCCTTGAAAACTTCCTCCACACCAAACTCGAAACAACTCATTAGAGGGTTAGTGCACAATATAAATTGACATATTCAGAGGTGACACACTCATTCTTAACACTTCTGGACATTGCATAATGCTACTGGACATTAGTGGATCAAAGAAATTCATCCAACATAGCGAAAGAGGCAATGCGAAATAAAAGGCAGAATCTGTCAAAACAGAACAGTTCGTATTGACGAATTTTAAAATGGCACCAGACTTGCTCAAATGAAAATGCTCAAATTGAATGAAAGTTGCGTACATATCTGAGGATCATGCTCGTAAATTGGCATAATTTTCTGAGCTTCCTGCAGGGCAGTGGGCTCAGATTCGTGACAGCAAAGAAATCTGGAACTGCGCAGTAATCCAAATCTAGTACTTACTTTTCTATCAACGGCTTAACTTGGCACAACAAAACTCAAAACTAAGATAAGGAGAGGTTGCTACAGTAGTAAACAACTTCCAAGACACAAAATAAAAACAAAGTACTGTAGGTAAAAACATGGGTTGTCTCCCATAAGCGCTTTTCTTTAACGCCTTTCAGCTAGGCGCAGAAAGTGTGTATCAAGTAACATCGAGAGATGAAGCATCAACATCATTACCAGCGGTGTTGGGAGTTTTATCAATTTTAGGCCTATAGTAATTCTTTGGTTTAGGCACCTTAGAGACATACATGAATTTTTGCTCCTTACCCACATAAGCTTTCTCATTAAATTTAAGAGAAGAAAAAGTTGAACCCAATTTTCTCATAGCTTCTTCAAGTTTACCAATTCTATGGGTTTGATTATCATGGATAGCACAAGTTTCTAGAGTAGCAATTTTTTCATTAATTTCTCCTAGGATTTTATCAAGTTTATCAGTATTATCCAGTAATATTTCCATTTTAGTTTCAATGCTACAATTTTTCTCTATGGTTTCCAATTTTTTCATAACATCCTCAAGGGAGGTTTCACTTTTAGTTTCATTAACAGGTGGTGTTCCAAATAAACTCTCAATAATGCAACTAGCTTCTAAAGCGGGAGCACCTAGGAAGTTACCTCCCGCGAGACAATCAAGAACATATCTATTCCAGCTAGAGATACCAACATAAAAATTCCTGAGTAGGATAGTGGTGGAGTGTTTCTTAGTGCACCTATTATGGGCATCACTAATTCTATACCAAGCATCTTTTAAACATTCTCCCCCTTGTTGCTTAAATGAACGAACTTCAACTTCAGGATTACTCATTTTAGCGATAGTAAATAAAATGAACTAGATAAAGTAAATGCAAGTAGACTAATTTTTTTGTGTTTTCGATATAGCAAACAAGATAGCAAATAAAGTAAAACTAGCAACTAATTTTTTTTGTATTTTGATTTAGTGCAGCAAACAAAGTAGTAAATAAAATAAAGCAAGACAAAAACAAAGTAAAGAGATTGAGAAGTGGAGACTCCCCTTGCAGCGTGTCTTGATCTCCCCGGCAACGGCGCCGGAAAATATGCTTGATGGCGTGTATTTCACACGTTCGTTGGGCAACCCCAAGAGGAAGGTATGATGAGCACAGCAGCAAGTTTTCCCTCGGAAAGAAACCAAGGTTTATCGAACCAGGAGGAGCCAAGAAGCACGTTGAAGGTTGATGGCGGCGGGATGTAGTGCGGCGCAACACCAGAGATTCCGGCGCCAACGTGGAACCTGCACAACACAACCAAGCTACTTTGCCCCAACGAAACAGTGAGGTTGTCAATCTCACCGGCTTGCTGTAACAAAGGATTAACCGTATTGTGTGGAAGATGATTGTTTGCAGAGAAAACAGTAGAAACAAGTATTGCAATAGATTGTATTTCAGTAAAGAGAATTGGACCGGGGTCCACAGTTCACTAGAGGTGTCTCTCCCATAAGACGAACAGCATGTTGGGTGAACAAATTACAGTTGGGCAATTGACAAATAAAGAGAGCATGACCATGCACATACATATCATGATGAGTATAGTGAGATTTAATTGGGCATTACGACAAAGTACATAGACCGCCATCCAACCGCATCTATGCCTAAAAAGTCCACCTTCAGAGTTATCATCCGAACCCCCTCCAGTATTAAGTTGCAAAGCAACAGACAATTGCATTAAGTATGGTGCGTAATGTAATCAACAACTACATCCTTAGACATAGCATCAATGTTTTATCCCTAGTGGCAACAGACACAACACAACCTTAGAACTTTCTGTCACTGTCCCGGTGTCAATGCAGGCATGAACCCACTATCGAGCATAAGTACTCCCTCTTGGAGTTAAAAGTAAAAACTTGGCCAGAGCCTCTACTAGAAACGGAGAGCATGCAAGATCATAAACAACACATAAGCATAACTTTGATAATCAACATAACAAGTATTCTCTATTCATCGGATCCCAACAAACGCAACATATAGAATTACATATAGATGATCTTGATCATGATAGGCAGCTCACAAGATCCGACAATGATAGCACAATGGGGAGAAGACAACCATCTAGCTACCGCTATGGACCCATAGTCCAGGGGTAGACTACTCACTCATCACTCCGGAGGCGACCATGGCGGTGTAGAGTCCTCCGGGAGATGATTCCCCTCTCCGGCAGGGTGCCGGAGGCGATCTCCGGGATCCCCCGAGATGGGATCGGCGGCGACGGCGTCTCGGTAATGTTTTCCGTATCGTGGCTCTCGGTGCGGGGGTTTCGTCACGGAGGCTATTTGTAGGCGGAAGGGCAGGTCAAGAGGCGGCGCAGGGGCCCACACCACAGGCCGGCGCGGCCAAGGGGGGGCCGCGCCGCCCTAGGGTTTGGCGCCCCGTGGCCCCTCTTCGTCTCTCCTTCGGACTTCCGGAAGCTTCGTGAGAAAATAGGCCTCCGGGCTTTTATTTCGTCCAATTCCGAGAATATTTCTTTACTAGGATTTCTGAAACCAAAAACAGCAGAAAACAGACAATCGGCACTTCGGCATCTTGTTAATAGGTTAGTTCCAGAAAATGCACGAATATGACATAAAGTGTGCATAAAACATGTAGATAACATCAATAATGTGGCATGGAACACAAGAAATTATCGATACGTTGGAGACGTATCAATCACCCAAGGTTTATCGAACTCAGGGAGGAAGAGGTCAAAGATATCCCTCTCATGCAACCATGCAACCACAAAGCAAGAAGTCTCTTGTGTCCCCAACACACCTAATAGGTGCACTAGTTCGGCGAAGAGATAGTGAAATACAGGTGGTATAAATAAGTATGAGCAAGTGGCAACGGCACCGGAAAAGTGCTTTGCCCAGGATAGTAAACAAGCGTAAGTAACGCAGCAAGTAGTAACGCAAGTAAAACAAGTAAACAAGCAGCGATAGCGATATTTAGGAACAAGGCCTAGGGATTACACTTTCACTAGTGGACACTCTCAACATTGATCACATAACGGAATAGATAAATGCATACTCTACACTCTTGTTGGATGATGAACACATTGCGTAGGATTACACGAACCCTCAATGCCGGAGTTAACAAGCTCCACAATTCAATGTTCATATTTAAATAACCTTAGAGTGCAAGAAAGATCAACACGACTAAACCAAGTACTAACATAGCATGCACACTCGTCACCTTCACGCCACGTAGGAGGAATAGATCATATCAATACTATCATAGCAATAGTTAACTTCACAATCTTCAAGAGATCATGATCATAGCATACGCCAAGTACTAACACGGATGCACACACTCGTCACCATTACACCGTGCAGGAGGAATAAACTACTTTAATAACACATCACCAGAGTAGCACATAGATAAATTGTGATACAAAACACATTGCAATCATAAAGAGATATAAATAAGCACTTCACTACGCCATTCATAACAGTGAGTAAGTATTCTGTGAAATATAGCCTAAGAGACCCACACGGTGCACACACCGTCACCTTTACACACGTGGGACAAGGAGTCTCCGGAGATCACATAAGTAAAACTCACTTGACTAGCATAACGACATCTAGATTACAAGCATCATCATATGAATCTCAATCATGTAAGGCAGCTCATGAGATTATTGTATTGAAGTACATAGGAGAGAGATGAACCACATAGCTACCGGTACAGCCCCGAGCCTCGATGGAGAACTACTCCCTCCTCATGGGAGCAGCAGCGGTGATGAAGATGGCGGTGGAGATGGCAGCGGTGTCGATGGAGAAGCCTTCCGGGGCACTTCCCCGCTCCGGCAGGGTGCCGGAACAGAGACTCATGTCCCCCAGATCTTGGCTTCGCGATGGCGGCGGCTCTGGAAGGTTTTTGTGGTTTTCGTCGAACGTCATAGGGTTTCTGATCCAGGGGCTTTATATAGGCGAAGAGGCGGCGCAGGAGGGCTGACAGGGGGGCCGGACTATAGGGCGGCGCGGCCCCCCCTCTGGCCGCGCCGGCCTCGTAGTTTGGTGGGCCTCGTGGCCCCCTCTCGACCTCTCTGGTGTGTTCTGGATGCTTCCGGGGATTCTAAGATCTTTGGCGTTGATTTCGTCCGATTCCGAGAATATTTCGTTACTAGGATTTCTGAAACCAAAAATAGCAGAAAACAGGAACTGGCACTTCGGCATCTTGTTAATAGGTTAGTTCCAGAAAATGCACGAATATGACATAAAGTGTGCATAAAACACGTAGATAACATCAATAATGTGGCATGGAACATAAGAAATTATCGATACGTCGGAGACGTATCAAGCATCCCCAAGCTTAGTTCTGCTCGTCCCGAGCAGGTAAAACGATAACAAAGATAATTTCTGAAGTGATATGCCATCATAACCTTGATCATACTATTTGTAAACATATGTAGTGAATGCAGCGATCAAAACAATGGTAATGACATGAGTAAACAAGTGAATCATAAAGCAAAGACTTTTCATGAATAGCACTTTCAAGACCGGCATCAATAAGTCTTGCATAAGAGTTAACTCATAAAGCAATAATTCAAAGTAAAGGCAATGAAGCAACACAAAAGAAGATTAAGTTTCAGCGGTTGCTTTCAACTTGTAACATGTATATCTCATGGATAGTTGTCAATGCAAAGCAAGTATAACAAATGCAATAAGCAAGTATGTAAGAATCAATGCACAGCTTCACACAAATGTTTGCTTCTTGAGGTGGAGAGAGATAGGTGAACTGACTCAACATAAAAGTAAAAGAATGGTCCTTCAAAGAGGGAAGCATCGATTGCTATATTTGTGCTAGAGCTTTGATTTTGAAAACATAAAGAGAGCATAAAAATAAAGTTTTGAGAGGTGTATGTTGTTGTCAACGAATGGTAGCGGGTACTCTAACCCCCTTGCCAGACAAACCTTCAAAGAGCGGCTCCCATTCTATTTTATTTTTGGGTGGCACTCCTTCCAACCTTTCTTTCACAAACCATGGCTAACCGAATCCTCGGGTGCCTGCCAACAATCTCATACCATGGAAGGAGTGCCTTTTTATTTTAGTTTTATTATGATGACACTCCTCCCAACCTTTGCTTACACAAGCCATGGCTAACCAAATCCTTCGGGTGCCGTCCAACAATCACATACCATGGAGGAGTGTCTATTTTTGTTAATTAATTTGGGACTGGGAATCCCATTGCCAGCTCTTTTTGCAAAATTATTGGATAAGCGGATGAAGCCACTAGTCCATTGGTGAAAGTTGCCCAACAAGATTGAAAGATAAACACCACATACTTCCTCATGAGCTATAAAACATTGACACAAATCAGAGGTGATAAATTTTGAATTGTTTAAAGGTAGCACTCAAGCAATTTACTTTGGAATGGCGGAGAAATACCATGTAGTAGGTAGGTATGGTGGACACAAATGGCATAGTGGTTGGCTCAAGTATTTGGATGCATGAGAAGTATTCCCTCTCGATACAAGGTTTAGGCTAGCAAGGTTATTTGAAACAAACACAAGGATGAACCGGTGCAGACAAAACTCACATAAAAGACATATTGTAAATATTATAAGACTCTACACCGTCTTCCTTGTTGTTCAAAACTCAATACTAGAAATTATCTAGACTTTAGAGAGACCAATTATGCAAACCAAATTTTAGCAAGCTCTATGTATTTCTTCAGTAATAGGTGCAAAGCATATGATGCAAGAACTTAAACATGAGCACAACAATTGCCAAGTATCACATTATCCAAGACATTATAGCAATTTACTACATGTATCATTTTCCAATTCCAACCATATAACAAATTAACGAAGAGGAAACTTCGCCATGAATATTATGAGCTAAGAACACATGTGTTCATACGAACCAGCGGAGCGTGTCTCTCTCCCACACAAGCATGATGTAATCCAATTTATTCAAACACAAACAAAAATAGAAACAAACAAACAGACGCTCCAAGTAAAGTACATAAGATGTGACTGAATAAAAATATAGTTTCAAGAGAAGGAACCTGATAATTTTGTCGATGAAGAAGGGGATGCCTTGGGCATCCCCAAGCTTAGACGCTTGAGTCTTCTTAGAATATGCAGGGGTGAACCACCGGGGCATCCCCAAGCTTAGAGCTTTCACTCTCCTTGATCATAGTATATCATCCTCCTCTCTTGACCCTTGAAAACTTCTTCCACACCAAACTTTAAGCAAACTCATTAGAGGGTTAGTGCATAATCAAAAACTCACATGTTCAGAGGTGACACAATCATTCTTAACACTTCTGGACATTGCTCAAAGCTACTGGAAGGTAATGGAACAAGGAAATCCACCCCAACACAGCGAAAGAAGCAATGCGAAATAAAAGGCAGAATCTGTCAAAAACAGAACAGTCCGTAAAGACGAATTTTAAAATGGCACCAGACTTGCTCAAATGGAAAAACTCAAAACTAATGAAAGTTGCGTACATATCTGAGGATCACTCACGTAAATTGGCATAATTTTCTGAGTTACCTACAGAGAATTAGACCCAGATTCGTGACAGACAGCAATGCTGTTTCTGCGCAGCAATCCAAATCTAGCATCAACTTTACCATAGAGACTTTACTTGGCACAACAAAACACAAAACTAAGATAAGGAGAGGTTGCTACAGTAGTAAACAACTTCCAAGACACAAATATAAAACAAAGTACTGTAGCAAAATAACACATGGGTTATCTCCCAAGAAGTTCTTTCTTTATAGCCGTTAAGATGGGCTCAGCAGTTTTAATGATGCACTCGCAAGAAATAGTATTTGAAGCAAAAGAGAGCATCAAGAGGCAAATTCAAAACAAATTTAAGTCTAACATGCTTCCTATGCATAGGAATCTTGTAAATAAACAAGTTCATGAAGAGCAAAGTAACAAGCATAGGAAGATAAAACAAGTGTAGCTTCAAAAATTTCAGCACATAGAGAGGTGTTTTAGTAACATGAAAATTTCTACCACCATATTTTCCTCTCTCATAATAACTTTCAGTAGCATCATGAGTAAACTCAACAATATAACTATCACATAAAGCATTCTTATCATGAGTCTCATGCATAAAATTATTACTCTCCACATAAGCATAGTCAATTTTATTAGTAATAGTGGGAGCAAATTCAACAAAGTAGCTATCATTATTATTCTCATCAAGTGTAGGAGGCATAGTATAATCACAACAAAATTTTCTCTCCGCAGTAAGTGGCACCAAAAGACCACTATCATTATAATCATCAGAAATAGGAGGCAAAGTATCATCAAAGAAAATTTTCTCCTTAATGCTTGGGGGACTAAAAAGATCATGAAAACCAGCTTCCCCAAGCTTAGAACTTTCTATATCATTATCAACAATGGTGTTCAAAGCGTTCATACTAATATTACTACCAAGCATGCAAATAAGATTTCATAGGTTTTTTAATTTTCACATCAAACAATCCATGTTTTAAATCAGGAAATAGAATAAGAAGCTCATTGTTGTCCATTATGCCAAACTAGTGTAAACAAGAAACAAAAAGATGCAATTGCAGGATCTAAAGGAAATAACTTCGAGCACACACACAACGGCGCCAGAAAAATACTTTACCTGGGACCGGTGTATGAGAGCCTTTTACCTTTCCTCCCCGGCAACGGCGCCAGAAAATAGCTTGATGTCTACGTTCCCCCTCCTTTCTCGTAGACGGTGTTGGGCCCCCAAGAGCGAGAGGTTTGTAGAACAGCAGCAAGTTTTCCCTTAAGTGGATCACCCAAGGTTTATCGAACTCGGGGAGGAAGAGGTCAAAGATATCCCTCTCATGCAACCCTGCAACCACAAAGCAAGAAGTCTCTTGTGTCCCCAACACACCTAATAGGTGCACTAGTTCGGCGAAGAGATAGTGAAATACAGGTGGTATAAATAAGTATGAGCAAGTGGCAACGGCACCGTAAAAGTGCTTTGCCCAGGATAGTAAACAAGCGAAGTAACGCAGCAGTAGTAACGCAGTAGAAACAGTAAACAAGCAGCGATAGCAGATATTTAGGAACAAGGCCTAGGGATTACACTTTCACTAGTGGACACTCTCAACATTGATCACATAACAGAATAGATAAATGCATACTCTACACTCTTGTTGGATGATGAACACATTGCGTAGGATTACACGAACCCTCAATGCCGGAGTTAACAAGCTCCACAATTCAATGTTCATATTTAAATAACCTTAGAGTGCAAGAAAGATCAACACGACTAAACCAAGTACTAACATAGCATGCACACTCGTCACCTTCACGCCACGTAGGAGGAATAGATCATATCAATACTATCATAGCAATAGTTAACTTCACAATCTTCAAGAGATCATGATCATAGCATACGCCAAGTACTAACACGGATGCACACACTGTCACCATTACACCGTGCAGGAGGAATAAACTACTTTAATAACACATCACCAGAGTAGCACATAGATAAATTGTGATACAAAACACATTGCAATCATAAAGAGATATAAATAAGCACTTCACTACGCCATTCATAACAGTGAGTAAGTATTCTGTGAAATATAGCCTAAGAGACCCACACGGTGCACACACTCGTCACCTTTACACACGTGGGACAAGGAGTCTCCGGAGATCACATAAGTAAAACTCACTTGACTAGCATAACGACATCTAGATTACAAGCATCATCATATGAATCTCAATCATGTAAGGCAGCTCATGAGATTATTGTATTGAAGTACATAGGAGAGAGATGAACCACATAGCTACCGGTACAGCCCCGAGCCTCGATGGAGAACTACTCCCTCCTCATGGGAGCAGCAGCGGTGATGAAGATGGCGGTGGAGATGGCAGCGGTGTCGATGGAGAAGCCTTCCGGGGGCACTTCCCCGCTCCGGCAGGGTGCCGGAACAGAGACTCCTGTCCCCCAGATCTTGGCTTCGCGATGGCGGCGGCTCTGGAAGGTTTTTGTGGTTTTCGTCGAACGTCATAGGGTTTCTGATCCAGGGGCTTTATATAGGCGAAGAGGCGGCGCAGGAGGGCTGACAGGGGGGCCAGACTATAGGGCGGCGCGGCCCCCCCTCTGGCCGCGCCAGCCTGTAGTTTGGTGGGCCTGTGGCCCCCCTCTGACTTCTCCGGTGTGTTCTGGATGCTTCCGGGGATTCTAAGATCTTTGACGTTGATTTCGTCCGATTCCGAGAATATTTCGTTACTAGGATTTCTGAAACCAAAAACAGCAGAAAACGAGAACCGGCACTTCGGCATCTTGTTAATAGGTTAGTTCCAGAAAATGCACGAATATGACATAAAGTGTGCATAAAACATGTAGATAACATCAATAATGTGGCATGGAACATAAGAAATTATCGATACGTCGGAGACGTATCAGCTGTAAGAGAACTAAATAAAGATCCTAAACTTGCCGGTAAGAAAAGATTGCTACAATTAAGTTCTCTAGATGAATGGAGAAGTGAAGCTTATAAAAATGCTAAACTCTTTAAGGAGAAAGTTAAGAAATGGCATGATAGAAGAATTATCAAAAGAGAATTTAATGTTGGAGATAAAGTCCTATTGTATCGGTCTCGTCTCAGATTTTTTGCAGGGAAATTACTCTCAAAATGGGAAGGACCATATGTCATTGATGAGGTGTATCGTTCAGGAGCAATTAAAATCAGCTCTCTGCAAGGTAATGCCACACAAGTGGTGAATGGACAAAGACTCAAGCATTATATCTCCGGTGATTCTTATAATGAAGATGTTGATGTTATTCGAGTGGTAACTCCGGAAGCTTTCATCAAAGGCCAAGTTGACAGTCCTGCAGAGTTCGACTTTGAATAGGTAACAGTACTGGTAAGAAAAAGTCCGCGTTTAACTTTTCGAACAATGTTTTTGCAACTTTTGGAAAATATGAAAAATTACGAGATCGAAACGGAGTGGAGGAGACGCACGAGGGCGTGCCCCATAGGCCGGCGCGGGCCCCAGCCTGGCCGCACCGCCCTATGAGGAGGCCACCTCGTTGCCCCTCTCCGACTCTGGTTCGACCTGGTGCTTTCCTTTTGTCGTGAAAATTTCTGCTACATAATCCCCCGGACCCCTGGAGGTTCGTATATCGTTTTCTCGTCGTGTTTTGTTTCGAGCTGTTTCTGCCAGGATCTGCGTCGGATCTAGAGCCACCATGTCTTCGTCTGGAACTCCGAAGGACAGCTTCCTTGAGGACGTCGTCAACCCGTACATGAGCGAGTTGAAGATGCACCCCAAGGAATTGTTGCTCGTCGATGGAGAGTTGCAGATTGAAGATGTCCGGGGTCCTAAGGGAGAAGGAAGCTTGGAAGACAGGATGGAGAAGCTAGAACAAGAGGTCTTTAACTACAAGAAGATGGCTGAGCGTGAAGTGGACATCTTCCACAAGATCTTGTCTGAACTTATTGATGAACACGAGAAGGAGACTCGCAAAGCCGTGGAACGATATCCTCTCACTTCACGACACCACCAACAAACTCCAAGCTCAACTCTATGATGTTCAAAATCAAAACTGTGAGTATGAAAACAGGTTTAAACACATAAGCTATGCTGCTAGTTTCAGGATTCCTGAGACCAAGATGTCGTTTGTTGATGGAGAGCCTCTTCCTTGGAAGTCTGATGATGGGAAGAATCCATCACCACCGCCGAAGGAGTAATTCATCATCGGTATTGGCACCCCCTTGGTTTGTTCCAAGCTTGGGGAGTGCCGCGGTATCACATCATCACTATCTTTTACCTTTTTATTATCAAATAGTGTCATATCATGAGTAGGGAAGTTATCATATAAGATGTGTTGCGGTATGCATGGAAGTATCTCTCTTTAGTTGGTTATCTATGTATCCCTTGGTGTGAGTTATCGTTATGGAATATTAATGAGAAGTCTTATCATTTACATATTGCACATCTTATTTTAGTTTGCAATTTCTATTATATGATTGATCTTGTTGTTAGTATTGGTATCACTTTGGGAGCATTGAGTAAATCTATTTGGTTTTGGCAAACTTAGCATTGGTCAATAGCAACAACACTTTGAGTTTAATTAGAAAAGAGGAAGTACATGTAGATATGTTATTATCTTTCTTGTTAGTTCCTAGCTTAGTATTCTGAAGTTAAAATTGTTTGTGCTTACAAGGAAGATGCATGATTGTTTCTATCACATGTATATTTGTTTGTTTCCCTCAACTCTTATGCTTGCTAATCAACCTTGCTAGCCAAAAACCTGTACTGAGAGGGAATGCTTCTCGTGCATCCAAACCCTTAAACCAAACCTACGCCATCAGTGTCCACCATAACTACCTACTATGTGGTATTTCCCTGCCATTCCAAGTAAATACTTCATGTGCTACCTTTAAATAATTCAAAAGCTACTACCCCTTATTTGTGTCAATGTTTTATAGCTCATGAGGAAGTATGTGGTGTTTAATATTTCAATCTTGTTGAGCAACTTTCACTAATGGACTAGTGGCTTCATCCACTTATCCTATAATTTTGCAAAAGAGCTGGCAACGGGGTTCCCAGCCCCAATTAATCAACTTTCATTAATAACTCTCTTCACATGTTTTGCCCCGATTCATCGAGTAAGCAACTTAATTTTGCAATAGACACTCCTCCATGGTATGAGATTGTTGGAAGGCACCCGAGGATTCGGTTAGCCATGGCTTGTGTAAGCAAAGGTTGGGGGGAGTGTCATCCTTAAATAAACTAAAATGCATGTGTAAACAAAAGAGAAGAGGGATGATCTGCCTTGCTGGTAGAGATGACGTCCTTCATGGGAGCCGCTCTTTGGAAGTTTGTTTGGCAAGGGGGTTAGAGTACCCGCTACCATTCGTTGACAACAACAAACACCTCTCAAAACCTTACTTTTATGCTCTTTATATGATTTCAAAACTCAAAAAGCTCTAGCACATGATTTAATCCCTGCTTCCCTCAGCGAAGGGCCTTTCTTTTACTTTATGTTGAGTCAGTAAACCTATTTCCCTCCATCTTAAGCAAGCAATTGAGTTGTTGTGATCCAACCATCTATATTGTGATCCACTTAATCATGCCTTTTACTCTTCCTTGTTTAAGTACAAGTTTTATCTGAATGAATATAGCTTTGAAAGTTATCAATGATTATGAGAAGATTACTATGATTGAGTATGCAAGCTTATTATAAGCTTTAATATGAGAGCACTGCTCAATAGATAAGTTTAATCTGTTAACTGTTCTCTGACCAAGAATGAAGTTTGCCATCACCAATATTGATTTCTTATGCACCTTTATTTGTGATTACCTTCTACTTGTTTCAAGTTGAATTATATGAGGAAGTTGTCTACTAGAATGTCTTGTGTGAATTGATATGATGCTTCTTGTCCGTATTTTATTTATCGACTCTTCACTCCATAAACATGTGGTCTTGGTTGAAATCTGCTGGGGAATTTCCCTCCCGGAGGGGGAAATAGACACCATCGTCACCGTCATCGAGCTGGACATCATCTCCATCATCATCACCATCATCTTCATCATCATCACCGCCATCTCCACCGCTGCACCTCGTCACCGCTGTAACAATTAGGGTTGGATCTTGATTGTTTGATAGGGGAAACTCTCCCGTATTGATTTCTACTTGTTATTGATGCTATTGAGTGAAACCATTGAACCAAGGTTTATATTCAGATTGTTATTCATCATCATATCACCTCTGATCATGTTCTATATGATGTCTCGTGAGTAGTTCGTTTAGTTCTTGAGGATATGGGTGAAGTCTAAATGTTAGTAGTGAATTATGTTGGTTAGTATTCAATGTTATGATATTTAAGTTGTGGTGTTATTCTTCTAATGGTGTCATGTGAACGTCGACTACATGATACTTCACCATTTATGGGCCTAGGGGAATACATCTTGTATTCGTTTGCTAATTGCGGGGTTGCCGGAGTGATAGAAACCTAAACCCCCGTTGGTATATCGATGCAGGAGGGATAGCAGGATCTCAGAGTTTAAGGCTGTGGTTAGATTTATCTTAATTACTTTCTTGTATTTATGGATGCTTGCAGGGGGTATAATCACAAGTATGTATTAGTCCTAGGAAGGGCGGTGCATTAGCATAGGTTCACCCACACAACACTTATCAAAACAATGAAGATTAATCAGCTATATGAAGCGAAAGCACTAGACTAAATTCCCGTGTGTCCTCAAGAACGTTTGGTCATTATAAGTAAACAAACCAGCTTGTCCTTTGTGCTAAAAAGGATTGGGCCACTCGCTGCAATTATTTCTCTCGCACTTTACTTACTTGTACTTTATTCAACTGCAATATTAAAACCCCCTGAATACTTGTCTGTGAGCATTTACAGTGAATCCTTCATCGAAACTGCTTGTCAACACCTTCTGCTCCTCGTTGGGTTCGACACTCTTATTTATCGAAAGTACTACGATACACCCCCTATACTTGTGGGTCATCAACCCACCAAAATGGTGATGTGGCATCTAATTAAAGAGAAGAGAGAGAATTAGAGTAACATAGGTAGATACCGTATCGTAGCACATATTACGAGAAAAGTTAATATCAAATAGATCTTCTACACAAAGTTGCATTGAAATTCTACAAATCAAAAAATAAATATACTAAGACCATGATACTAGTCTCTGATACCATCAGAAATTCAATTCGGCTCCCAAATGCATATGCTCCTTCTACCAAAAAAAAATATTTTAGAATATCAAAAAAAAATGACGAGAAATTCTACATGTAAATCTCCATACATTATGTCCATTCGTCAAGTTTCGGGAGGAACCAATATTTTTATGGTCTATGTAAAAAATAGAAAGTTTATCTTCTGAAAAACCTTATTTTTAGTATTGAATTTTGTCTATTTTACACACACCACACACAAGTCGATTTTTGATGAAACGATTTTGTCAGCGCGTAGCACGTGGAGATGTGTGTGCGGATTTTTTGTTTCATTTTTTTAAATTTCAAAATGTGTGTAACATTTAAAAAAAAATAAAGGGAGCATATGCTCTCATATGCCAAAACATCTCGTACAGAAGTATCATATGATCTATACTTCTTATAAAGCAAACTCCACTAACTTTAATTAATGTTAGTCTATCTCTACATGCAAGCCGTCCACATCATCTATTCCATTAACCAATCAGATGTCCATGTCATCGCCACTAACATTTATTATTGATATATCCTTGCATGCAAACTATCTATGTTGCCATTTTTTAATTAAAATATCCACATCGCTAATTTATAGCCATCAAATATAAAAAATAATGTGAATTAAATTTAGCATCTCAACTATTTTGACCAATTAAATATTGCATACTTCTATAGACAATTCATATTACATATGTATTATACCATTTCATTTACACAATATAATTTCTTAGAAGATTTCCGCTGCAACGCGCGGGGTATCCTTCTAGTACTTCTATATGATAAATACAGGCCTGAGCCCACAGGAGTGCGAGCCGTGCGGCAGCACAGGGCCTCAAATTTTTGGGGGCCCAATCTTTCTAATTTTTTTTATATTAGACCTACTTCATAAGCGATATAAACAAAACGATGGCTGACCAATTGGTTTTGTAGTTAAGCGTACCAACCTTGCTAACAAGAGGTTGCAAGTTCGATTATCGTGGGCGGCAGCTGCAGCAGTTTCTTTTTTCTCTTCTTCCATATTTTTATATTCTGGTAGATGCCAATATTTTGTTAGCATTGAATAAATTTAGACAGGCCTTTTCTATTTGATTGATGCCAATGATGCAAATACTTGATTATATATTTTTAAGCATTGAATAAAACTCGGACAAGATGCATGTATAAATCACGTTATACCTACAGTTGAAACAAACTTGTCGTTCGGTTCTTAAAAATGTTAGAAAATCTTATCGATGCATGTTGTTGGACCACCGGGTCCTATTGGGTTATGAAACTATATGTTTCCTCTTAAAAAAATTCTATAACAACAGATGCAAATACTTAATTGTTCATTTTGTTAGCATTGAATAAATTTAGATAAGTTGTTTCTATTTCGATTGATGCCAATGATGCAAATACTTGATTGTCTTTTTTTAGTATTGAATAAAACTCGGACAAACTCCATGTATAAATCAAGTTATACCTACACTTGAAACAAAGTTGCAGTTCAGGTCTTAAACAAGTTAGAAACCCTATTAGAAGTTTTTTTTGGACCACCAGGTCTGATTGTATTTTGAAACTATATGTTTTCTCTTAAAATAATTTTTAAGACGGTCTTATCACGAGTTTAGAATTTACGGGTGCCAAGAGTAGTTATTTTCTTTAGTTCGAACATTGTTCATTATTTGCATTTCTCTATGAAGAGGTAGGGCCCATTCTAGAGGTTCGCACAGGGCCCCAGATTTTATCGGCCCGGCCCTGGATAAATACCCACTATGGCCAGCTTGAGATCTCTCTGTATCTCCACTAAAAAGAAGGGAACTCACCGGCCAATAAGAAAAACTGGTCAAAAATTGATACAACACGATGCCACACGTCATCCCCGAGGCCACACACCACATGAGCTTACAATTCTTCCGCTATAAGCAACAAAAGACAACACTACAATTGCTTGCAAGCCGCCACTCGATCTAGCGATATGAACATCTTCAACACATACACATTGGTCCCAAGATCATGTCCTAGCGAGGCCTCTAGGCTATCTTTGGTCAAAGAAACCAAAGCGAGACCTTACAACATGGTGGCGAAAAACCGAAGCCGCCCCTCTGACATTCACACCGACCCAAAGGCTACGCACCAGTCGAGCCGCCTGCTCTGCCACCCAAACAAGCAGATACGATACCCTTACCTTGTGGGACAAAGGCGAAATCCAGAGTTCCAACTCCGACATCCACACCAACTCCAAGGACGCGCGCACTCCTAGTCGACTACAAAGCTACAAACCGACACAAGTCAATGTCAACAGACGAAGTGCCAGACTTCCAAGATGACACTCGCAACGGGGGAAGCAACAGTTATGTCGCCGACGCTCGCTTTGGCAAGATGGAAACTTGGTTCTTACCTGAGGTGCAAACGATGAGGGAGGTGACGGGGCTCCTCAACAATTCCTCCAGGGATGGGAATGACATCCAAGAACGTCGACATAGACAAAGGTTGGTGCAACGCTTCCACCCGGAACTCACCAAACCCAAAATCTTTGTAGCGTGTCCTCCTAACTCGTAGAATATCATACATTCCTGTAACTCACCACCGCCGACCTCCACCACCTGCATAGGCAACTGCACCACATCACTTCCCTGCCCCCTGGCTACCTCGAGTGAGGATGACCTGGATAGCCAAATATATTGTGTGATGAAACTATAAATCAAATTTGGTGTTGTGTGGATGTAATATATTATTCTATAAACTTGGTGAAGCTTGAAGTAATTTGACTCAGGTCAAACCGAGAATATAAATTGATTATTTTAGAACAGAGGGAATATTCAGAAATACCATATAAATTTTCTTTTCAGTTTCTATGTCTAGCTATTTACAATTTTCTAGCAAAAATATCATGTGTTGGGTCTAGCTAGCGATGTTGTTAAATGGTTACCATACAACGGTTCTCTAACCTAAACCTAACAAGGACGGTCACATCAATTGCACAATGCTACTTAAGCTCACATTTTGCACATCTTACATTGCGATCCAATAGAACACACATGCAAAAAATTGTTGGGTGATGCTGTAGAGAGGAATCCTCTGTAGAGCCTTCAAAACACAAATTTCCATACCACGACAACAAGCCATCAAGATCACCCCCACGCACAAAAGCAAAGATCGTTAGGATGAGAATGTTGGAATGATATGCATCAGAACTTCAGTCGTGGCATGCGACTTGGAGCACATCATGGACTTCTGGAGGCGCTCTTCCATGTTAGGGATTCGCCGCATTTTGTTTAATTCTTAGTGCACCAGCAAATGTCACTCAAGGTCTTGTTTTGTTGGTGGAGCAGAATATTAGTAGTCTGATGCACTAAGCGGTTGTCTCTATGTGTCGCTGCCAGGAAAAGCCCCATTTGCTAGAGACAATGTTACTCTGCTTCGGTATTGATACAGCTCAAGATCAAGCTCATAGAGGCTGTACAGTTAAGAACATGTGGCAAATCTGAAATTTTACTCCTACACCAAAGGCCGACAAGTGTATACTTATTACGTATACCCCTATTCGATGATTCTCGATCTAGCTGTACGTGTTGCGATCAACTTGAGGAGGATCATTGGAGATAAAACAAAAAGTAGCACACTTGTCTATCACCTTCTTGCAATTAATAATGTAGTGTTAAAATACCGTCACTACATTGATCGGCACCAAGCCCACAACATGGTCTCACATGATCTATCTATCGGCAGCTCGGGTTTAGCCGAAACTTTGGAACATGTAGTTAATTCTCTATCCATCCACACACAAAAATGTCACATATCTAGACACTATCTGATTAGGATAAATTTGCGATATCCTTTTCGGGACAGAGCGACTAGTAAAGTACAATAACATAGGCAGTTAGGTACACATTGGAGTTGGAGAAGAAAATTACAGGTTACACCGTGTGTAGTTCCGAACAGGTGTAGCCACTGATTCCTTGATGAAATCACTTCGTGATAGCAGTTACTCATTGTAGATCAAACTGAGAGCAGCGGTCAGCAATATGGTTTGGTTGCACGAAACCTGAATTCTCCGTGGAGGAAGTTGGCTCGGAACTCTGCGAAGAGGGGAAGCTGGTCGCCAGGAAGATCGTCTTGTGCGAGCTCGAGGAAAGCGTGAGTACCCGTGCGGCAAAAGGACATGCCATAAATCTCACAGTTGGCGGTGGCACAATCCCTCGAGCACGAAAGCATACGGTGACTAGGCCATGACCAGCCCCCATGTCCACCCCGCCACAATGTCTCATTTGCCTCCGCCGAGAAGATCAAGTAGTACATAGGCGCCGAAGCATCCCTACCACGACAATCCTGTTCCGTGGCACCGTTATCGGCTCGACCCCATCTTCTCCTAGGATGACATCCTTCACTTTCCGTGGGCCAAATTTGCATGCACCGGAGATCCCCAAGCCTGACGTAACAGCAGTAGGCAAGGACAGGCGCCAACTCGTCCACCGAGCTCGACAGCAACACGAGTCGAGTCTAGTACATAATCATTTCTAGCACGTCCATGGTGTGCTGGCTTGTAAGCAGCATCGTGGCGCTGCTTCGTCAAGTAAGGCCAAAGTGGAGCCCAACAGCGACCAAGTCATGCTGATGACCACCGTCTACAACGTGGACAGCGCCAGTGGCATCTTAGGTGACATGTCCACCGGCAACGTGTCCAGGACGCTCGCGCGTGGTGCCTCCATGTTGATCCCAACCGTGCCTTAAACTCTGGACTGGTCTTTATGGAATTCGAATAAAAACTTGTGCACTTCTGTGCTCTTTATAGAATTGCAGAAATGATATTATTTTAAAAAAAAAAGGAGAAACACCTTATTTTTTAAGGTTATTCATATGGCTACAAGGCTGAATATGGGATTCTTTGGGCCAAAATGAATTAATTCCTTTAATTAACTAATTAGAGGCAACATACCTATAACAATCTTTTGAGTTTGGGGAGGTGGGTGCGCCGAAGCGGGGCTCGTTGTTAAATGGCAGTCATGTTACCATACAACATTTTTCCAACTAACCTAAACCTAATAAGGATGACTGACACACCAATTGCATAAATGTCAAATTAATCTCACATTTGCATATCATACATTCGTGAACCAATAGGACGTAGATAAGAACCGAGGTCACGTATAAACTCACGCATTCTAGGGTGAGAGGGAGCCAATGTACAACCTTGAACTATAAAAAAAATAGAGCTATGGTGACTGGAAGCCATCAAAATCATGCCAACAGAATACACACAGAAGAGAAGATAGTAGGATGAAAATATTGGAGTGAGAGGTATCAGAAAGTTAGTCGTGGCATGCTAGTTGGAACACATCACTGGCTAGTGGATGTGTTCTTAAATCACAAAAATCAATTGCATTTTGCACAATGCTGAGTGCACCTGAGAGGCCCCTCATGGTCTTTTTTGGGGCTGAATATTGAATCGACTGAAGACCTCTCGCAATAGTCCAACGCTCGCCTCCGGAAGAAGCCCCACTGGCTAGAGACACAACATTGTTGCTCTCTTTTTTGTTTCTTCTGGGAGTAACCCATACCCATGGCTGGTCGTTTACTCCAACTAGAGCAATACATTGGTCTGCTCTGACCTTTGCACGCGCACGATGATCTAAGTTCGCTTTGCGCCGTCCACTTGCCAGAGAAAGAAGTAGCAGTAATATGTTCACATTAGCTCCTCTAGTAGTTGGTTTTGTACTAGTGGCAGTGGCGGCTGTAAGCATTACGATTCACGTAATTTTCGGTGCAACAAACAATCAGGGTTTTTGTGCACTATTTATTTGACGCATACCGTGTCTAATGTGATCCATCTTTTGCTTCGGTAGTTTGACACTAACCCGTTTTTATCTGATTGCTACTCCCTCCGGCGATACAACTCAAGCTTAACTCAAAGAGACGGTACAGTTATGTACATGTGACAAGTCTGACGCCTTCAGTCCTACACCAAAGTCCGGCAAGTTCCTACTGTTGGTATCTGAGCCAACGGAAAGAGGATCATTGGAGACAAATGAAGTGACACACTTAGTTCATAAAATACTCTATCCGTTACATAATGTAAGACATAGTGTCAAAACCATTTTAGTGGTCAGCACAAGCCAACGATCTGGATCACAACCTTTCAGTCCCCGCACATTTTTTTTTCCATAGAGATAACGAAAATACATCAGAGGTTCCAAACATAAAAGAACAAAGCAAGGGGGGGGGGGACGCCGCCTAATGCTAACGTTTTAGAGGGAGTTATTAGTTACAGACCCCAAACCAGCCACAGCAAACAACCTCCAGCGAAACAAACACCGAGGTTAGAGTAGCACGCTAAACAGCAAGAGCTAGCATATCAACAAAAGAACTACACTTCAGCAGCATCCACAGAAACTTGATCCATCAAGAGACATCCCCATCGATAGAGTCTTCCGGTTTCTTATCTTCCAGGCAGGGTAACTCAACACGTCCAGTATTCCCCGAAGACGAAGAGTTTTCAGCTCCAGCTGCGGCAAGTCGCATGAGACCATCGGCTCCAGCGCGAATCTCTGCTGCGTCAGCTTCGCCATGAAGACCTGCCCAGTAATTCATAAAGACAACAGCATAACTGATCAGATCAAAGGGAGAGCTAATGAGCTTTTTCTCGAAACAAGCTTTATTCCTAAGCTTCCAAATAGCCCAACACACAGCAGCTAGACCAGCTATCTGGGTGTTACGGCTTGCAGGAACGAAATGAGGAAACCATCGAAAATACTGTAAAAAACTCCCAGGACGAGTGGGAGAATTAATCTCAATCGCCACAGCACTCCAAACGAATTTAGCAGCCACACAGCCAAAGAATAAATGGCTGATGGTTTCCTGTTCAGAACAGAATTGGCAGAGGGCATTCCCAGTCCATTTATCGTTTGATCAGATTGTCCTTGGTAGCAATGGCATTATGCCAAATTAGCCAAAGCCATACTTTGATTTTGAGGGGGGTTTTGCTTTTCCAAAGGTGTTTAAAGGATCTGTCCATCCCATTCCTGCACATATGCTTGTAAACTGACTTCACAGTGAATAATCCATTTTTGTACCACTTCCAACGTGGAGAATCGTTTTCTTGGGTCAAGCGCACCTGATTCATCAACTGCAAAATTCCATCTTCTTGAAAGATAAGATCAGGTGTCAACCACCTTCTGTATGAAAATCTCCACCCCATAGCAGCTGCCTCAGCAACAGTGACTTTTGATCATTGCAGATATCGAAAAGAGCAGGAAACATATCTTTCAGAGGGCTAATGCTACACCATGAGTCACCCCAAAAGCTGGTAAGGGTCCCACTTCCAATCTTCATTCTCCTGCCACAGAGATAAATGTCTCTAACTTGCAACATGTCAGACCACAAAGGAGAGTCTCCAGGTCTATGTCTTGAGTAATAGATCCCTTTCCCTCTGAGGTATTTTAATTTCATGAAGTCTTGCCAGGGGCCAGTGTCATGCTCCAGCTTCCACCACCATTTGCACATCAAGCTAATATTGAATTTGAGCAAGTCTTTTACACCCAAACCACCTTTCTGTCTTGGCTTACAGATCCACTTCCATTTCACAAAGTGATACTTCCTTTTGTCAGCACTACCAGCCCAGAAAAAAGACCTGATAGGTTTATCCATTTGCTCAATATTGGTTTTATGCAACAGTCTCAAAGACATCTGGTATACAGCAATGCTAGAGAGAAAGCATCAATCTTGATCAGTCTTCCACCAATAGACATGGAGTTCCCAATCCACCCACTCATTTTTTCTTTGTTTTTTCACCCAAGAAGCTCATGTCAGAAACAGAGGCTCTCCTGGGACAAACTCGAGTACCTAGGTACTTGATGGGCCATCTGCCTCTCTGACAGTTGAACAGCTCAGCAAAAAAATCTTGCTTGATGTCATCTTCAAGAATCATTAGCACTTCACTCTTTTCAAAGCTAATTTTCAGCCCAGACATGGATTCAAAGATATAAAGCAGAAGTTTCAAATTCACAGCTTGTTGAGCATCGTCTTGTATTAACAAAATGGTATCATCAGCATATTGGAGAACAGCAACACCATGTTGTAACATGTTATCTGCCAGCCCAGTGATTAAACCATTCTCTTGAGCCTTGTGTATCATTTTTGCCAAACTGTTTGCTGCCATGTTGAAAAGGAAGGGAGCAAAAGGATCCCCTTGCCTCACACCCTTATGACTGGTGAAATATGGGCCCACTTTGTCATTGACTTTGACACTAAGTGTCCCACCAGTGACCACACCCCTGATCCAAGTCAACCAACTATCACTGAAACCTTTCTATCTGCAGCAGTCAAACAAAAAACCCCAGTTCACCTTATCATATGCCTTTTTAAAATCAATCTTAAGGATCACACCCTGTTGTTTCTTGAATTTGCAATCCCTCAGAATTTCCTGAAGCAGCATCACTCCATAAGTAATGTATCTGCCTTTAATAAAAGCAGTCTGGCAAGGGAGCAAAATCTTGTTCATCACGGGATTTGCTCTGACAGTCAAAGCTTTAGTTATAATCTTTAAAAAGACTTGCAACAAACAGATAGGTCTAAATTTTTGAATGATGTCAGCATCATCAGACTTCGGGATTAAAGTAATTATCCCATAATTAATCCTATCAAGAGTGATTCTGTGGTCATACAAAGTCATCAAAGACCTGCATAACATCATGTTTGATAATATCCCAGCAGTGCTGATAGAATTCAATGGGAAAGCCATCAGGACCTGCTGCTTTATTCTTCTCCATGTGATCCACAACTTCCTTAATTTCATCTAAGGAAAACCTTCTATCCATGTCCACAATGTCCAAATCATTGAGTTTTTCATTAACTGACCAAATATCATCTCTCAGTCTAATCCCAGTATCATCTACAGGGCCAAACAGATCTTTGTAGAAGGAGGTAGCATGTTCCAGCAAGGCAGTATCCCCATGAATAACAGAATCTCCTTTTTTCAAGGAGAAAATGGTTTTTTTTCCTTCTACAACCGTTAGAAGCTCTATGGAAGAAAGCAGTATTGCTATCACCCTGAAGGAGCCAGTTCTCTCTAGATCTCTGTCTCCAAAAGGATTCTTCATTATCAAGGAGTTCCAACATTTCCTGTTGTAGCATGATTTTCCTTTTCCTCTGAATTGGAGATAATCTTCCAAAGCCTCAAGGTTTTCCAACTCTGTGCTAATATTTTTCTTCTTCTTAATGTCAGCACCTCTCAAATTAGCACCCCAACCCTTCAAGGTCATTTTAACATTTTTTAGTTTCTTCTGCAATCTGTCCAAGCTATTGGAGGCAAACACTTGTTGGGACCAGCATCTCCTGACCCTGTCTAAGAAATTGTCCTCACATAGCCATCTTTTTTCAAATCTAAAATCTCTGCATTTCTCCCTAAAATCCAGAGTATCCAGGATCAAAGGATTATGATCAGAGACTTCTCTGACAAGTTTATGGACAGTAACCAAAGGAAATAAATCTTCCCAGGAACTACTCATCATGAATCTGTCCAGCTTTTCTAGGGTGGGCTCAGCATGATTATTGGACCAAGTGTACTATCCACCAGTCATGTGAAACTCCCTCAAAGCACAAGTATTTATGATGGAATTAAAAATGTCAGACCATCTATTGAGAATCATTGGTTTGTTTTTTTCAGTGGAAAATCTGAGCAGATTAAAGTCTCCCCCTACCAAAAGTGGTAGAGATTGATCACTGCAAACATTACCCAATTCCACAAGGAACTCTTCTTTGTCACAACTCTGAGCAACACCATAAACAATGACCAAACACCATTTCACAGACAGTTTCAAATCCATCAGAGTTACCTTAATATTAAACCTGCCCACAAAATTGTCACAAATGGTAAACCTGGATAGCCTAAAACCACCCAGGATACCCCCACTTCTACCCACTGAACTGATCCATTTCCATTCAAAGTCCCCTCTGGGATCAATTCTCCTGAAAAAAGCAGGAGAGTAATCCTTCTTGATAGTTTCCTGAAGGCCAATGAAATCAAGCTGTTGATCTTTCAAGAGATTTGCCAGGAACACACTCATACCTTTCTTACCCACCCCTCTGCAGTTCATAGAAGCTCCTATCATAGATACTTAGGATTTTGTTTTCTTCTCCTGGATCCAGCTACAATCCCACTCAAAGGGTGGTAATTGTGAGCTTTCACCTGGGCAGCACATGATTTTGCTTGTGCCCCCACTGTGGCATCACCTGATTTTGATAGTGATCCACTTCTTCCCAACTTGCAGGCAGACCTCTTAAGCTTTTTCTTCCTTCTGGATACAACAGGAGTAAAGTCATCCTCCATGATCTCACTATCACAATCACTCTTGTCAGAACCAAGCTCAAGCAAAAGAACCTGCTGTGTGTCAGTATCATTGGGAACCACAGGAGGTTGTTGCACAGAAGCAATGGTGTGTCTAGCAATCTCTAAATCTCTCAAGTAATTGATTTTCTCAAGATTAAGGGAAGCATAATTAACACCCATCTCTAAAGCCCTACTTATAATGTCTTCATCATCAAGTAAAGCAAAGGAATTATGAGTGTTTAAGTTTGTACCTGGGATATTCCTTGCATTGATATTATCAGCAGCCCTGACATCAATCCTTGTGTTGTGAGCACCCATAGAATCAATCCTGGAGCTCATCCTGGGGGCTTGTTGTTGTTGACCACCACCATCATTTGTATTTTGGGAGTTATTATCACCTGGAAATTCAGTATCAAGAGGAGGGTTATCAACCTGAGAGAGGGGGTCTTCTTGAGTATCAGGTTCAGGTTGAGGGCCATCAACATTGATGACAACAGCAGTTCTTTCAACTCTAGGAGCAGCTAGAGCAAGAATCCCCTGACCCTGAGTCAGAAAGGGAGCATCAGAAGATTGTGAGTTGTCAGAGCCATCATAATCAACAAGTTCATCAGAAGGGCCACTTCTTTCTCTTGAATTTTCAGCAATGGGGTCGAGGAGTCTTTTGTACTCTTTCTGAATAGTGAAACTTTTGTCACTGCTTGACCTTGCAAGAGAATTGATAAACTTTCTGTAGGATTCATCTTCACACTGGGAGGAAGGACCCTCTCCCTCTTGTAATGGCAAAGAGGCCAGAGCATCAATGACTTGTTTATGTACCTCAGGAAGAACAGGAGCATCAGAAGGAGGAGTCATTTTGGTACTCAGAGTACAAGGAGGATCCAATTCAAACAGTTTACTTTTGCCAGTCTCCTTATTCCAAGACAAAGGAGAGGAGAGTAAAGTATTTTGTCTATGAGAGTTATTGTGATTTCCAGAAACCTTGGGTGGAGCAGACTGTGATCCTGCATCAGAATCTTGTAAACCAACCCTCTGTCTCTTAGGAGTACCTTGATTACCTTCAGCACCTTGAGTATCAACAGGAATGGCAGTCTTGTTACCAGCATTTGCAGCAGGATCAAACAACTCTCTAGAGTATTGGAATTCATAGAAACCTTTTTTAATTTCCCCAATTCTGGAATTAGGGACAAGAGCAAGGTCTTGACTACCAATCTTGACTCTCACAAAGGAAAAGTGTCTGAGATAGTTTTTGTCCAGGGCAAGGGGTTTACCAACCAGACTAGCAGCATAATAAGCTGTAGATTTGTTCCTGAACTTCATGGGAATACCTTTTATTCTGAACCAAGCCTCTTGCATGATGGAGATAGGCTCAATATCACCAGCCCACTTCTCCAAACTGATGATGGCACCATGAACAGTTCTCATGAACAGCTTTCCAAAATGAGCAAGTTCTTCAATGGTTTTGGAAGAAGGAAATCTTGTTCTAAATTCTGTAGCAGATACCTCTTTGGCAAAAAATCGCCAATTAATCTTCATAGACTCAGCCCAAACATTGAATTCATGCTCAATATTCCTACAATTAACTTCACCTTTTTCCACAGTTATATGAGCATAGTTAAGTTGCTCAACAGGGTAATTGTCTTCATCAGGCACTGGGATGGAATAAAAGCCAGACCCAAATTCCTCACTACCAAAGAATGGGGCCTTGTATTCCCACGGATCTCGTTCTTGACAGACAGAGACATGATGATCACCTCCACAGTTGATGCAGGAACCAGTACCACTAATTCTGGGCAAAGTATCAGGCCTTCTGCTAGCAGGAAGAACGGAGGCAGGAGCAGGTGGAGGTGCAGAGGACCCCACCGGCTCCGGCAGAGATGCTAGAGACTGAGAACTATCGGCACCCACAACAGATCTAGTTTGAGGCTGAGGTCGAGAATCAAGAGCTAACGCATCTACAGCTGTTGTATTAGATGATGGTAAGGATGAGACGATGGGACTTACATCAGCAGAACGAGTAGACACCTGGTTGGAAGTGGTACCAGGAACCATTTCAGAACGGTGCGCCCACCGATCCCTTGTCCTCAGTTCTTCTTCCTTGCGATTTTTCTCAGCCAGAGCGCGCTCACGCGCCGTCTTCTCAGAGATTCGAGTGGCTTCCCTTTGTCGGTCTTCGTCAAGGCGGCGGCGCTCTTCAAATCTTCTTCGTTCTTCGAAGCGGAGGCGCTCCTGATCTGCCTGCCGCCTCTCATCTTCCCTTCGGCGATTCTCATCTTCACGTCGCCAACCCTCTTCACGGCGGCGCTCATCTTCCGAGCGGCGCTGTTCATCACGGCGATCCGCGTCAGATCCGGCCCTCGGCCGGTATCCGAAGTAGTTGCTGCGCGGGGAATTTCTCCTGGGTGGAGATCTGCGGGAACCTCCAAATCTTATATCCATCCTCGGCTGCGCAGCGATCTGGGCGAAGGATCTGGTGTCTCCGGCAACCGTCCCTGACCAACGGCGCGGAGATCTGGGTGGAGGGGGTGAGTGGGTCAGATCTGATCTGGGAGACGGAGGCGGCGAGACGAAGACAACAGCGCCCGTGGCAACTGAGCTAGGGTTTACTCGGACCCTTTGATACGTCTCCGACGTATCGATAATTTCTTATGTTCCATGCCACATTATTGATGATATCTACATGTTTTATGCATACTTTATGTCATATTTATGCGTTTTCCGGAACTAACCTATTGACGAGATGCCGAAGTGCCGCTTGCTCGTTTTCTCGCTGTTTTTTGTTTCGGAAATCCTAGTAAGGAAATATTCTCGGAATTGGACGAAATCAACGCCCAGGGTCCTATTTTTCCACGAAGCTTCGAGAAGTCCGAAGGGGAAACGAAGTGGGGCCACGAGGTGGGGACACAGTAGGGCGGCGCGGCCCAAGCCCTGGCCGCGCCGGTCTAGTGTGTGGTCCCACCAGGACTCCACCGACCTTGCCCTTCCGCCTACTTAAAGCCTCCGTCGCGAAAATGCTATTACGTTCGACGAAACCAGAGAAAACCTTCCAGAGCCGCCGCCATCGCGAAGCCAAGATCTGGGGGACAGGAGTCTCTGTTCCGGCACGCCGCCGGGACGGGGAAGTGCCCCCGAAGGCTCCTCCATCGACACCACCGCCATCTTCATCAACGCTGCTGTCTCCCATGAGGAGGGAGTAGTTCTCCATCGAGGCTAAGGGGCTGTACCGGTAGCTATGTGGTTAATCTCTCTCCTATGTACTTCAATACAATAATCTCATGAGTTGCCTTACATGATTGAGATTCATATGATGATGCTTGTAATCTAGATGTCATTATGCTAGTCAAGTGGGTTTTACTTATGTGATCTCCGGAGACTCCTTGTTCCACGTGTATAAAGGTGACAGTGTGTGCACCGTGTGGGTCTCTTAGGCTATATTTCACGGAATACTTATTCACCGTTATGAATGGCATAGTGAAGTGCTTATTTATATCCCTTTATGATTGCAATGTGTTTTGTATCACAATTTATCCGTGTGCTACTCTAGTGATGTTATTAAAGTAGTTTATTCCTCCTGCACGGTGTAATGGTGACAGTGTGTGCATCGTGTAGTACTTGGCGTAGGCTATGATTGTGATCTCTTGTAGATTATGAAGTTAACTATTGCTATGATGGTATTGATGTGATTTATGCCTCCTTTCGTAGTGTGAAGGTGACAGTGTGCATGCTATGTTAGTACTTGGTTTGGTTATGTTGATCCGTCATGCACTCTAAGGTTATTTAAACATGAACATCGAATATTGTGGAGCTTGTTAACTCCGGCATTGAGGGTTCGTGTAATCCTACACGGTTAGTGGTGTTCATCATCCAACAAGAGAGTGTAGAGTCTAGCATTTATCTATTCCGTTATGTGATCAAAGTTGAGAGTGTCCACTAGTGAAAGTATGATCCCTAGGCCTTGTTCCTAAATATCGCTACCGCTGCTTGTTTACTCGCTTTATCGCATCCGTACTTCCTGCAATATTACCACCATCAACCACACGCCGACAAAGCACTTTTCCGGCACCGTTACTACTCGCTTATATTTATTCATACCACTCGTATTTCACTATCTCTTCGCCGAACTAGTGCACCTATTAGGTGTGTTGGGGACACAAGAGACTTCTTGCTTTGTGGTTGCAGGGTTGCATGAGAGGGATATCTTTGACCTCTTCCTCCCCGAGTTCGATAAACCTTGGGTGATCCACTTAAGGGAAACTTGCTGCTCGTTCTACAAACCTCTCGCTCTTGGAGGCTCAACACTGTCTACAAGAATAGAAGCACCCGTAGACATCAAGCACTTTTCACGGCGCCGTTGCTCGGGGAGGAAAGGTAAAAGGTACTCACACTCCGGATCTCGGCTACTAAGCACTTTTCCGGCACCGTTGTAAGTACTCGAAGCTATTTCCTTTAGATCCTGCAATTGCATCTTTTTGTTTCCTGTTTACACTAGTTTGGCATAATGGACAACAATGAGCTTCTTATTCTATTTCCTGATTTAAGACATGGATGGTTTGATGCGAAAATTAAAAAACCCATGGAACATATTAGTATGAACACTTTGAATACCATTGTTGCTAATTATATAGAAAGTTCTAAGCTTGGGGAAGCTGGTTCTGATGAGCATGATCTTTTTAGTCCCCCAAGTATTGAGGAGAAAATTTACTTTGATGATACTTTGCCTCCTATTTATGATGATTATAATGATAGTAGTCTTTTAGTACCGCCTGTTATGGAGGATAAATTTGATTATGATTACAATATGCCTCCTATATTTGATGATGAGAATAATAATGATAGCTACTTTGTTGAATTTGCTCCCACTATTACCAATAAAATTGACTATGCTTATGTGGAGGGTAATGATACTTTTATGCATGTGAATAAAGGTGTTTTATGTGATACTTATATTGTTGAGTTTGCTCATGATGCTACTGGATATTATTATGAGAGAGGAAAATATGGTTGTAGAAATTTTCATGTTACTAAAACACCTCTCTATATGCTGAAATTTTTGAAGTTACACTTGTTTTATCTTTCTATGCTTGTTGCATCATGCTTCATGAATTTGTTTATTTACAAGATTCCTTTTCATAGGAAGCATGTTAGGCTTAAATGTGTTTTGAATTTGTCTCTTGATGCTCTCTTTTGCTTCAAATACTATCTCTTGCGAGTGCATCATTAAAACTGCTGAGCGCATCTTAATGGCTATAAAGAAAGAACTTCTTGGGAGATAACCCATGTGTTTATTTTACTACAGTAATTTTGTTTTTTATTTTGAGTCTTGGAAGTTGTTAATACTGTAGCAACCTCTCCTTATCTTAGTTTTATTGCATTGTTGTGCCAAGTAAAGTCTTTGATAGTAAGGTTCATACTAGATTTGGATTACTGCGCAGAAACAGATTTCTTGCTGTCACGAATCTGGGCCTAATTCTCTGTAGGTAGCTCAGAAAATTATGCCAATTTACGTGAGTGATCCCCAGATATGTACGCAACTTTCATTCAATTTGAGCATTTTCATCTGAGCAAGTCTGGTGCCTCTTTAAAATTCGTCTTTACGGACTGTTCGTTTTGACAGAGTTCTGCCTTTTATTTCGCATTGCCTCTTTCGCTGTGTTCGATGGATTTCTTTGTTCCATTACCTTCCAAGTAGCTTTGAGCAATGTCCAGAAGTGTTAAGAATTATTGTGTCACCTCTGAACATGTGAATTTTTGATTATGCACTAACCCTCTAATGAGTTTGTTTCGAGTTTGGTGTGGAGGAAGTTTTCAAGGGTCAAGAGAGGAGGATGATACAATATGATCAAGAAGAGTGAAAAGTCTAATCTTGGGGATGCCCCCGTGGTTCATCCCTGCATATCTCAAGAAGACTCAAGCATCTAAGCTTGGGGATGCCCAAGGCATCCCTTCTTCATCGACAAATTATCAGGTTTCTTCTCTTGAAACTATATTTTTATTCGGTCACATCTTATGTGCTTTGCTTGGAGCGTCGGTTTGTTTTTGTTTTTTGTTTTGTTTGAATAAAATGGATCCTAGCATTCATTGTGTGGGAGAGAGACACGCTCCGCTGTTGCATATGAACACATGTGTTCTTAGCTCATAATGTTAATGGCGAAGGTTGAAACCGCTTCGTTAATTGTTATATGGTTGGAAACAGAAAATGATGCATGTGGTAATTGGTATAATGTCTTGAATAATTTGATACTTGGCAATTGTTGTGCTCATGTTTAAGCTCTTGCATCATATACTTTGCACCCATTAATGAAGAAATACATAGAGCTTGCTAAAATTTGGTTTGCATAATTGGTCTCTCTAAGGTCTAGATAATTTCTAGTAAAGAGTTTGAACAACAAGGAAGACGGTGTAGAGTCTTATAATGTTTACAATATGTCTTTTATGTGAGTTTTGCTGCACCGGTTCATCCTTGTGTTTGTTTCAAATAACCTTGCTAGCCTAAGCCTTGTATCGAGAGGGAATACTTCTCATGCATCCAAAATCCTTGAGCCAACCACTATGCCATTTGTGTCCACCATACCTACCTACTACATGGTATTTCTCCGCCATTCCAAAGTAAATTGCTTGAGTGCTACCTTTAAAATTTCTATTCTTTGCCTTTGCAATATATAGCTCATGGGACAAATAGCCTAAAAACTATTGTGGTATTGAATATGTACTTATGCAATTTATCTCTTATTATGTTGCTTGTTGTGCGATAACCATGTTCCTGGGGACGCCATCAACTACTCTTTGTTGAATATCATGTGAGTTGCTATGCATGTCCGTCTTGTCTGAAGTAAGGGAGATTTACCACTTATTTAATGGTTAGAGCATGCATAATGTTAGAGAAGAACATTGGGCCGCTAACTAAAACCATGATCCATGGTGGAAGTTTCAGTTTTGGACATATATCCTCAATCTCATATGAGAACATTAATTGTTGCTACATGCTTATGCATTAAAGAGGAGTCCATTATCTGTTGTCTATGTTGTCCCGGTATGGATGTCTAAGTTGAGAATAATCAAAAGCGAGAAAACCAATGCGAGCTTTCTCCTTAGACCTTTGTACAGGCGGCATAGAGGTACCCCTTTGTGACACTTGGTTAAAACATGTGTATTGCGATGATAATCCCGGTAATCCAAGCTAATTAGGACAAGGTGCGGGCACTATTAGTATACTATGCATGAGGCTTGCAACTTGTAAGATATAATTTACATGATACATATGCTTTATTACTACCATTGACAAAATTGTTTCTTGTTTTCAAAACCAAAGCTCTAGCACAAATATAGCAATCAATGCTTCCTCTCGCGAAGGGCCCTTTCTTTTACTTTTATTGTTGAGTCAGTTCACCTATCTCTCTCCACCTCAAGAAGCAAACACTTGTGTGAACTGTGCAATGATTCCTACATACTTGCATATTGCACTTGTTATATTACTTTACATTGACAATATCCATGAGATATACATATTATAAGTTGAAAGCAACCGCTGAAACTTAATCTTCCTTTGTGTTGTTTCAATACCTTTACTTTGATTTATTGCTTTATGAGTTAACTCTTATGCAAGACTTATTGATGCTTGTCTTGAAAGTATTATCCATGAAAAGTCTTTGCTTTATGATTCAGTTGTTTACTCATGTCATTACCATTGTTTTGATCGCTGCATTCATTACATGTGTTCACAATAGTATGATCAAGGTTATGATGGCATGTCACTCCAGAAATTATCTTTGTTATCGTTTACCTGCTCGGGACGAGCAGGAACCAAGCTTGGGGATGCTGATACGGCTCCGACGTATCGATAATTTCTTATGTTCCATGCCACATTATTGATGATATCTACATGTTTTATGCATACTTTATGTCATATTTATGCGTTTTCCGGAACTAACCTATTGACGAGATGCCGAAGTGCCGCTTGCTGTTTTCGCTGTTTTTGGTTTCAGTAAATCCTAGTAAAGAAATATTCTCGGAATTGGACGAAATCAACGCCCGTGGTCCTATTTTTCCACGAAGCTTCCGTAAGTCCGAAGGGGAAACGAAGTGGGGCCACGAGGTGGGGACACAGTAGGGCGGCGCGGCCCAAGCCCTGGCTGCGCCGGCCTAGTGTGTGGTCCCACCAGGACTCCACCGACCTTGCCCTTCCGCCTACTTAAAGCCTCCGTCGCGAAAACCCTATTACGTTCGACGAAACCGAGAGAAAACCTTCCGAGCCGCCGCCATCGCGAAGCCAAGATCCGGGGGACAGGAGTCTCTGTTCCGGCACGCCGCCGGGACGGGGAAGTGCCCCCGGAAGGCTCCTCCATCGACACCACCGCCATCTTCATCAACGCTGCTGTCTCCCATGAGGAGGGAGTAGTTCTCCATCGAGGCTAAGGGGTTGTACCGGTAGCTATGTGGTTAATCTCTCTCCTATGTACTTCAATACAATAATCTCATGAGCTGCCTTACATGATTGAGATTCATATGATGATGCTTGTAATCTAGATGTCATTATGCTAGTCAAGTGGGTTTTACTTATGTGATCTCCGGAGACTCCTTGTCCCACGTGTGTAAAGGTGACAAGTGTGTGCACCGTGTGGGTCTCTTAGGCTATGTTTCACAGAATACTTATTCACTGTTATGAATGGCATAGTAAAGTGCTTATTTATATCCCTTTATGATTGCAATGTGTTTTGTATCACAATTTATCTGTGTGCTACTCTAGTGATGTTATTAAAGTAGTTTATTCCTCCTGCACGGTGTAATGGTGACAGTGTGTGCATCATGTAGTACTTGGCGTATGCTATGATTGTGATCTCTTGTAGATTATGAAGTTAACTATTGCTATGATGGTATTGATGTGATCTATGCCTCCTTTCGTAGTGTGAAGGTGACAGTGGTGCATGCTATGTTAGTACTTGGTTTGGTTATGTTGATCTGTCATGCACTCTAAGGTTATTTAAACATGAACATCGAATATTGTGGAGCTTGTTAACTCCGGCTTTGAGGGTTCGTGTAATCCTACACAGTTAGTGGCGTTCATCATCCAACAAGAGAGTGTAGAGTCTAGCATTTATCTATGCTGTTATGTGATCAAAGTTGAGAGTGTCCACTAGTGAAAGTATGATCCCTAGGCCTTGTTCCTAAATACTGCTACCGCTGCTTGTTTACTGTTTTACTGCATCCGTACTTCCTGCAATATTACCACCATCAACCACACGCCAGCAAGCACTTTTCTGGCGCCGTTACTACTGCTTATATTTATTCATACCACCTGTATTTCACTATCTCTTCGCCGAACTAGTGCACCTATTAGGTGTGCTGGGGACACAAGAGACTTCTTGGTTTGTGGTTGCAGGGTTGCATGAGAGGGATATCTTTGACCTCTTCCTCCCTGAGTTCGATAAACCTTGGGTGATCCACTTAAGGGAAACTTGCTGCTGTTCTACAAACCTCTGCTCTTGGAGGCCCAACACTATCTACAAGAATAGAAGCACCCGTAGACATCACCCTTCTCGCTGGAAATTCTATATGTGCCCCCGCATGAACAGTGTTGGGGCTGAGGCCCAGTGGACGTCGCCATGGAAAAGTCCGAGCAAGCTCTGAATCCATGAGAAACATTAA
>NC_061509.1:261077240-261260501 GCF_022539505.1 Lolium rigidum
ATCTCCAAATAATCATGAAACATGCAAAATAGATGAAATAACATAAGTATTGTGTCCCAATATGAAATATATCAATGAATAACAGCAAATTATGATATGAAATAGTGATGCAATTTGGACGTATCAGTAAACTCCCACTTAAAACAACATCCCTCGCATTGTTTTAGTGATTACACGAACCAAATCCACTACACCAAGTCCGATCTTCACGAGAAAAGATGTAGCTTCAAAGGCGAACACTCAAAGTGTTCATCATATCATTCATATGACTCATGCTCTACCTTTCGGTATCCCGTGTTCCGAGACCATGTCTGTACATGCTAGGCTCGTCAAGGCAACCTTAGTATCCGCGTGTGCAAATCGGCTTGCACCCGTTGTATGCACATGTAGAGTCTATCACACCCGATCATCACGAGGTGTTTCGAAACGACAAGTCTTAGCAACGGTGCATACTAAGGATGAACACTTTATTATCTTGATATTTAGTGAGAGGGATCATCTTATAATGCTACCGTCGCGATCTAAGCAAAATAAGATGCATAAAAGGATTAACATCACATGCAATTCATAATGTGTGATATGATATGGCCTTTCTTCTTGTGCTTTTGATCTCCATCTCCAACGCACGGACATGATCTCCATCATCACCAGCATGGCGTCAAGGTTAGTGGCGCCGCTTCATGGTTGTCCATCACTTATAGCTACTATAACAACTACTTGAAATAAAGCTATTACATGATGAATAGACACGCAGGTCTTTAACAAAAATTAAAGATAGGTGTCAAAAAAAAAAATTAAAGACAACCATTAGGCTCCTGCCGGTTGCCATAATACAATAATGAACATCTCATACATCAAATATAATCATCATCACATCATGGCCATATCACATCACCAAAGCCTGCAAAAACAAGTTAGACGCTTCTAATTTGGTTTGCATATTTTACGTGGTTTAGGGTTTTCGAGTAAGATCCAATCTACCTATGAACATGAACCACAACGGTGATACTAGTGTTGACAATAGAAGTGTAAATTACAATCTTCACTATGGTGGGAGAGACAGACACCCGCAAAGCCACTTATGCAATACAAGTTGCATGTCAAGCGTGGGGCAAGTCTCATGAGACGCGGTCATGTAAAGTTAGCCCGGGCCGCTTCATCCCACCATCCCGCAAGAAGCAAAGTACACAAACTAAAGCAACAAAATCATCACCGCCCACAAAACCATTGTGTTCTACTCGTGCAACAGATCTATGCATAGACATGGCTCTGATACCACTGATGGGGTTCGTAGCATTGAAAACAAAAAATTTCCTACCGCAAGACGAATAAAACCAATAGATCTAATCTATGGAACACCCAAGATCTAATCTACAACATCGTAGCAACGAGATGGAGATGAGACTAACCCTCGAAGATTCCAAAGCCTACGAGATTAATCTCGTTGTTGGTGTAGACGATCGTCCCCGGTGCTGCAATCCGGCAGCACTTCCGTACTCGGTCGCGCGTACGGTGTCGATGAAGCTCCTTCCTCTCCCGTTCCAGCGAGCAGCGGAGGTGTGGTAGATCTCCTCCAAAGTCCAGCAGCACGACGGCGTGGTGGTGGAGGTGGAGGAAGAAAACTGCAGGGCTTCGCCTAAGCCGGAGCAGCGTATGGTGGAGGGAGAGGCGGCCAGAGGAGGAGGTAAATGGATGGGGGGTGTGGCCGGCCACCCCCTCCCCTCTTTATATAGGGGGCCAGCCGGCCAAGGTGGCCCCCTTCCCATCTAGGGTTGGGGGGGCGGCGGCCAAGAGGGGGGAGAGGGCTTTCCCCTCCCCCAAGTTGATCCCCCCCAGGGAAACCCTAGGGGGTTGGCCGGCCTGGGCCTTGAGGGCCATGTGCCCCTGGCCCATTAGGCCAGGGAGCATCCCCTCGGCCCATGCTAGGCCTCCTAGGTCGTGGGCCCCATGGTGGACCCCTCCGGAACCTTCTAGAACCTTCCAGTCAACCACCGGAAAAATCCCGAACATTTCCGAAACCCAGAAATCAACTTCCCTTATATGAATCTTATTCTCCGGACTATTCCGGACCTCCTCGTGACATCCTGGATCACATCCGAGACTCCGAACAAACTTCGTCTCCATACCATATTCAAATCTACTTATGCGACATCGAACCTTAAGCGCGTCACCCTACGGTTCACGAACTATGCAGACATGGTCGAGACTCCTCTCCGAGAAATAACCAATAGCGGGATCTGGAGATTCATATTGGCTCCCACATATTCAACGATGACTTAGTGATCGATTGAACCATTTACATACGATGCCAATTCCCTTTGTCACACGATATTCTACTTGTCCGAGGTTTGATCATCGGTATCACCATACCTTGTTCAACCTCGTTACCGACAAGTACTCTTTACTCGTACCGCGGTATGTCATCTCTCATGATCCAATCATGTGCTTGCAAGCTATTCGGACGACATTCCACCGAGAGGGCCCAGAGTATATCTATCCGTCATCAGGATGGACAAATCCCACTATTGATCCATATGCCTCAACTCACACTTTCCAAATACTTAATCCCATCTTTATAACCACCCATTTACGCAATGGCCTTTGATGTAATCAAAGTACTCTTCCGGTGTAAGTGATTTATATGATCTCATGGTCAAAGGACTAAGACAACTATGTATCGAAAGCTTATAGCAATTTGAACTTAATGACTTGATCTTATGCTACGCTCATTTGGGTGTGTGTCCATTATATCAATTAACTAATGACATAACCTTGTTATTAATAACATCCAATGTTCATGATCACGAAACCATGATCATCCATTAATCAACAAGCTAGTTATACAAGAGGCTTACTAGGGACTCCTTGTTGTTTACATAACACACATGTATCAATGTTTCGGTTAATACAATTATAGCATGGTATGCAAACATTTATCATAAACACAAAGATATTATAATAACCAGTTTATTATTGCCTCTTGGGCATATCTCCAACAGACAGGAAGCCGTCATGCGGAGGGGTAGCGGCCACGAAGGGTGGTCGGTAGAGAAGGATTCAACCAAGGTCTCCAAGGATGCTGCAGCGGGGAAGCTGGGCGCCACTGATGCATGCCCCTAGATTATCCTCAACCTTGGGCATGATGCAAACAAGTGTTGAATGTATTCCACGACGCCGGGGCAGAAGGGGCAATTAGGGGATCGTAGTATACCAAGGCGGTGCAAGCAAGCTCTCGTTCTAGTCCGCCGGTGATGAAGGATCCACAGAAACACTTTGACACGAACGGGGCTGAAGTTGGCCCAGTTGAGATCATGGAGTGCTGGACCGCACCCTGAGCTGTGTAGGATGCGGTAAACGTCCCTGACTTTAAACCCTTCACGTTGCTGGCGACTAGGCAGCGCTCATCAGGGAACCGGCTGGGCGAGAACCGCGACACGGCATTCTCGAGGAGAGCGAACTCGTTTATTGCCACCATCGTCAGGCGCTCCTGGCGAGCGAGGGTGGCGCCGCTAGCACTCAACACGTCTGCCACCGTGGCATGGGGGCGAGGCAGTGCGAGAACGCCGCGGGGAGTGCCGCATACAAGGGACCGAGCGACATCCAGTTGTCAAGCCAGAGCGAGGTGGAGGCGCCGTTGCCGACAATCACAGTGGTAAGCGAGCGCAGGAGCGGGATCAGGTCATGGAAACATTTCCAGGACGGTGTTGCTGGTGGGGCACCCTCCCTGAAATACCAACGCCTGATCCACGTGGCCCATGGGTTTTCTAAACCAGAGAGGAGCTTATACAAGGTTTTCATCAGGAGACATGTATTCTGGACTCCAAAATCGATCAGGCCGAGGCTGCCCTCCGAACGCATCCTGCAAGCCGTTTCCCAAGAAACTAGGCAATCGCCGCCCGAGCAGCTGGCCGATGCGCTCCAGAACATGGCACGACGGGGCTGGTCCATCTTGACGACGGTCCCCTTTCGAATGGGCAGCACCGCCATGGCGAATGAGGGGAGTGCCGACAGGACAGCAGAGGTGAGCGTCAACCTACTGCCAGGGTCGAGGGTGCGTAGACAGTGGCAGCTGTAAGCATTACGATGCACGTAACTTTCGGTGCAACAAACAATCAGGGTTTTTGTGCATCATTTATTTGACGCATCCCGTGTCTAATGTGATCCATCTTTTGCTTCGATAGTTTGACACTAACCTGTTTTGATCTGATTTTTACTCCCTCCGGTGATACAGCTCAAGCTCAACTCAAAGAGACAGTACAGTTAAGTACACGTGACAAGTCTGACGCCTTCAGTCCTACACCAAAGTCTGGCAAGTGCCTACTGTTGGTATCTGAGCCAACGGAAAGAGTATCACTGGAGACAAATGAAGTGACATACTTAGTTCATAAAATACTCTATCCGTTACATATAATGTAAGACATAGTGTCAAAACCATTTTAGTGGTCAGCACAAGCCAACGATCTGGATCACAACCTTTCAGTCCCCGCACATGATATGGATGGACAGCGTGCTGGCATGCTTTCTTGGCATGTACATCTCTTGCAACATGACCAAAATGGATCTCAGACCACTTATGGCCCTACCGTATACTTCCGCCACCGCGGCGGCATAGACGACTGAGGCCGGCCCAGTGTTCATATGCCATCCAGCCTATACACCGCATTCCTGCATGACCACATGCACATACGTGGAGGAGTTGTCCAAATCATACAAACTCGTAAGAACATCTCATTATCATCTTCAAACCGTATATAAAGTTTATTCAACCACCCAGTGCAAGTTCGCACATGCGTATGAACATGCAATTCGATCGAAACTGCCAAAATTCCTGCTTCCAATCTTGGACTAAGATTCAAGGTTCAAAAAAATACATCACTCTGGATCACTTAAATTAGTAAATTATCAATTTAACCTAAGAAAAAATATTGTGGTATCACATTTCCTCTGAAATCCTACATTATGCGTTTTAGTAGCTCTAGACATATTCACCACAATGACATATGTTCTTCAAAAAACTACTATGAAATCCTACATTAAGCATTTTAATTAGTAGAACATAGATTGTCTTTTCACTAGCAAAATAAATAAATAAACCGTGTGAGTCAAGCTAGCTAGCTATGTTGTTAAATAGTAGTCATGTCACCGTACAAAGGTTCTCCAACCAACCTGAACCTAACAAGGACGTACGGACACACCAATTTGCACTAATGTCTACTTAACCTAACATTGGCACATCATATATTTGCGAATCAATAGGACACAGATGATATAGATAACACGCCAAGAAGCCATCAAGATCATGCCAACATAATACCCACACATGGAAACAGAGATCACTTGAATTATACCATTGGAATGAGAGGCATCAGAAGCTTAGTCATGGCATGGGAGTTGGAACACATCACACGGTTGCCCTCCATCCCTCAGGTGGTCTTCCAGCATAGAAATCCATTGAATTCAATGGGTCCGCCCTGATGACCACCGCGTACAACGGGGACAGCTCCCGCTACAGTGACATGACCATCGGCTAAGCGTCCACGCCGTTCGCGCGAGGTGCCGGCCATGTGGACCCCAACCGTGCCTTAAACCCTGGACTGGTGCACGACGTCGGCACGGAGGAGTACCTCACCTTCCTCTGCGCGCTCCGCTACTCCTCGAACCGCACGGGCTCCTCCGTTGGGGACCACAACTACCTGGCCAGCCTTCTCGGTGGTCTTCAAACTGAACAAGCCGGCGGTCGTCACGCAGCGCCGCGAGGTGCGCAACGTGGGCACCAATGCCAGGGCCACGTACAAGGCATAGGGCGAGGGTGAACAGCCCCACCGGCGTGCTTGTGAGATTAAGCTGGAGAAGCTAGTGTTCAGCGCTAATCAGAACTCAGAAGACGCAGGAGCACGAGGTCTGCTTCCAGCGGCGGATCGATCTCTGGGAGACGATTGTGTGGAGGGACGACGAGCACACGGTGACGAGCCCCATCGCCGTCACCTGGCCGGCCAGCCAAGTTGCAGAGATGTGATCGGAGCGGTGTAGGTTAGGTACTAGGCTAATGCGAGAACTCATGAGGTTTCAGTTCGCGTGAATCAAAAGTCCAATGACCTAGCTAGTTTTGGGCAGCTATTTTGGCTTTGCAGTCGGATATATATATACGAATTCACTAAGATCGCACTCGCCGTGCACGTTGACTATTCCGTATTCTTTCCACGGCTGCGGGAGGGACTGAACTTCGCTCCTTGCAGATCAATTCAATGGATGTCTGCCTGATTCGTGAATTGCGTCTTCAAGTTGCCACACCTGCATAACCAATTGACGCAGTCATAATCACATCGCCATGATCCCCGTGCTTCATTTGGTAGTACTAGCTCAGGTCCGATTTAATCCACGCACCCTACCTTCTAGCTCTCGCCTCACATGTACACCTCCAGCGTCGATTAAATCCGAGTAGTGTTTTATGAATATCCTTGGAGTGGAGAGTTTGGCTCCCGCCTCCCGGGCACCAGTGGTCCTTTTTTTTATATAAAAATATTATGAAAGTCACATTTACGAGTTAAAAATAAAGATTGGAGTTAGCCAATTATTTATCCCACAACCATGTAAAAAATAAGTTTTAAATACTACGTATTCTGAGCGAAAACTTGGTGAAATTTAAAGCAATTTGACTTTGGTCAAACTTAGAATATCAATTGATTATTTTAGGATGGTGGAAGTATTCAGAAATACCGCATAGATTTTCTTTTTAGTTTCTATGTCTAGCTATTTGTCATTTTCTAGCAAAAATATCATGTGTTGGTTCTAGCTAGCGATGTTGTTAAATGGCTATCATACAACAGTTCTCTAATCAACCTAAACCTAACAAGGACGGTCACATCAATTGCACAAATGCCTACTTAATCTCACATGTTGCACATCATACATTGCGTTCAATATATAGAACACAAACGAGAACCAATAGGACACACATAAGCTCACACATTGTTGGGTGATGCTACGGAGAGGGATCCGTTGTAGAGCCTTCAAAAGTACAACTTTCGATACCACAGCAATAAGCCATCAAGATCATGCTAACAAAATATACACACAAGCAAAGATTGTTAAGATTAGAATATTGGAATGAGAGGCATCAGAAGTTCAGTCGTGGCATGCGACTTTAAACACATTGTGGACTTCCGGAGGTGCTCTTCCACCATAGAGATCCGCTGCATTTTGTTCAGTTCTATTGAAATAAACCAGCTATCAGTCCGAGGAACTCAAGAATCGATTGGATTGGATTCATAGCTGTTAGAGAACTAGCAATGGGGAAGTTGCAAGCTTATTCGCTCCCGTCTCCTTTTCTTATTTTTTATTTCTTTCTTCCTTTCTTCTTTACACATTTGTCCTCTTGATATCTACATATTACATATAAGTACATAGATAAGAAAAAAAGGAGATAATACATTGCCAACTCAACACTCCCCTCAAGATGGGCAGAATGCATCGTATAGCCCCATCTTGTAACATAAACTAGAAAAAACCTTTTCCGATAAGCTTTTAGTGAATATATCTGCGAGTTGATTTGAAGAGCTCACATAAGGCATACATATTATCCCTTGATCAAGTTTTTATTTAATGAAATGTCGATCAATTTCAATATGTTTAGTCCGACCATGTTAAACTCGGGTTATGTGCAATATCTAGTGCTGCCTTATTATCACAATATATCAGTAATGGTTTTGCTTGACATAAACCGAGCTCTGTCAATATGATTTTCAGGCACATCACCTCACATATTCCATGAGCCATAGACCTAAATTCTGCCTCGGCTGTAGACCGAGCAACAACGTTTTGCTTCTTACTACGCCAAGTACCTAAATTTCCTCCAATAAATGTAGAATAGCCGGATGTGGACCTTCTATCATCCAGATGAACCTACCCAATTCGCATCGATGTAGCATTCTACTTGTAGATTCCCATTTGATTGGTATTACAATCCATGCCCCGGATTACCCCGATATCGAAGTATTCTAAGTACGCATCCATGTGGTGAGTTTTAGGATCATGCATGAATTGACTAACCACACTCACTTGCAAAAGCAATATCCGGACGAGTATGAGACAAGTAAATCAGTCGTCCAACTAGTCATTGATATTGCGCCCGATCTACGAGTTGCCCCGATTCACTAGTAAGTCTATGGTTTTGCTCTATTGGTGTTAAGGCAGGTCGGCAACCCAACATACCTGTTTCTGACAATATATCTAGTATGTATTTTCTCCGAGACAGGTAAATACCTTTTGAGCTTCGAGAAACTTCAATCCCAAGGAAATACCTTAGCTGCCCAAATCTTGAACCTCAAATTCTCTTGTTAATTGTAGCTTCAGGTCTTTGATTCCTGCATCATCATCTCCTGTGATAACAATGTCATCCACATAGACTATCAATATTGTTAGTTTGCTCATATTTCTCTTATACAACATAGTATGATCAGCATTACTCCGTTTGTAGCCATGTTTCAATACAGCCCTCCTAAAACGATCAAACCATGCTCGTGGCGATTGTTTTAGACCATATAAGGAGCGATGTTGTCTCAACACTTTTCCTTCAGTTTGTGCAATATTGAATCCTGGAGATCTCCATGAAGGAAAGCATTTTTTACATCAAGTTGTTGTAAATCCCATCCAAGATTAGCTGCACAAGATATTAAAATTCGTATAGTATTCATTTTAGCCACCGGTGTAAATGTTTCCTTATAATCCACTCCATAAGTTTGTGTGTACCCTTTTGCTACTAAGTGTGCTTTGTACCTTTCCACTTTGCCTTCAAGATTATGCTTCATGGTATACACCCACTTACATCCAACTCGGTTCTTTATCTTTTGGTAGTGTCACCAGTTCTTCTTTAAAGCCTCCATTTCTTCAAGCATAGCAGCACTCCATCTTGGATCATTGATGGCATCTTTCCAATCTGTGGGTACATAGGTCGAGTCTAAAGATGCAATAAAGAATTAAATGAACAACTACATCTCTCGTAAGATAGATATTTTGCGAGATTGTGTTTGTATCCCACATAGTCCTTTAGGCGTGTCTGGAACATCGGCATGTCTAGAAGGTTTTAGTAGTGCAATTGGGTAATCAACTATTAGAGTAATTGGTATTATCGTCACCTTCAACAACATCATGTATAATCTCCTGATGTGATGGAGACTCTCGAATAATAGAAGTAGGTTCAATATCTTCAATTGCTTCATGATGTACAAGTTCGCTTGTCGATGCTCCTGGTCCCACAGATGTTGACGGTGTAGTTGTTTCCATCACTTGTTGATCAGACGGAATGTTGTTTGCCTCATGATTTGTTGAATTGCCATCTCCTTCATCAATACTTTCACTTCTCTCCCCCTGTGTTCCATTCTCTGGCTGACAAATATCCATCAGCGGAGCCAATACGGAACCACCTAAAGCATTATCTTTGTTTGAATCCTCCCCCTTACTATCAATACCATAATTAGGAACATTAAGAGAATAGAATGGTTCATTTTCATGAAAAGTAGCATCCATACTCACAAAGAATCTCCATTCAACGGGGCTCCAACAACGATACCCCTTCTGACTGGGTGAATACCCCCAAATATGCATTTGATGGCACGTGGATCAAGCTTTCCAACGGAACCCCTGCAATCATGAACAAAACATGTACAACCAAATACCTTGGGAGGTACAATGAAATCATTAGTGCCATTTAAACATTCCATTGGGGTTTTATAGCCCAACACTTGTGATGGCATCCGGTTTATTATATAAGAAACTGTTTTAACAGACCTCACCCCAAAGAAACTTTGGCACATTCATCGTGAACATAAGAGACCGAGCTACCTCCAATAGATGCCTATTTTTTCTCTCTGCCACCCCATTACTGTTCAGGTGTGTTCACACATGTAGTCCGATGAAGAATGCCATGTGATGATAAGAAATTATTAAAAGCTTTGTTAACATACTAAGTCGCATTATCTCGAGCGAAGTATTTTCACAGGTGACCTTATATTGATTGTGCACCATGTTGTAGAAGTCTATAAATGCGGATAATACTTCGATTTGTGCTTTAGCGAGATACAACCAAGTACATCTACTAAAACCGTCAATAAAGGTCACATACCATCTTTCTCCTAAAAGAGAAGTCACAACTAAAGGGCCCCATACATCGGAATGAACTACTTCAAAAGGGATATTTGTCTTCTCACTAGTACTAGGATAACTTGTTCTTGTGTGCTTAGCTAGTTCACACACATCACAAACCAAACCTTCCTTACAAGAGATATTAAATTTTGACGGGAACAAATGACTTAGGGACTAAAAGGACACATGTCCAAGTCTATAATGCAACAAAGTTAACTCATCTTTGGTAGGGCTGCATCTTGTACTAAGCGCCAATGGTGCCGGAGCATTGTCGAGGTAGTACAAGCCATCTCGTTCGAGTCCCGGCCCCAAGTATTCTTGCCGACCTCAGCTCCTGAAATATATAGAAATAAGGTTGAAACCATGCTCCACAATTCAGTTCCTTTGTAATTGAGCTAACCCACAATAAATTCACTAGAAAGTTGGGAACATGTAAAACATGACTCAATGACATAGAAGGAGTACAACTAATGGCCCCACTACCCATTAGTGGAGCGAGAGGATCCATCGAGCAATACGAACTCATTCTTTGCTAGAACGTGGTGTGTAAGATGAGAAACTTTTTGATGAACCAGTCATATGATTTGTTGCCCCTGAATCAATGATCCAAGGGTTGGATGAACAATTCACACCTTGACTCGCATGAGAGGTGGATGCAGATTCAGGGACATCTGTAGTAGCTATTGTCATCATGGATTTAAATTCCTCCACTCGCAGCAACATCGGGTGATTCCTTTGCGATAGCAGTAAGATGGCTTCGTTCGGGCTTCTTCTTGAATATTGTCCCATTATTGCGACGGTATGATGGCCTCTTCCGCCAACCAGGGGGTAACCAATCAGCTCAAAACAATCTTTGTTCACATGACCAGGCCTTCCACAATGATCACACATCACTATGGGTTTCATCTGGTAACCAAATTTCATGGTGTGTGCTTGATCATTCTTTGAACCAACATACAGTTTATCATGGGTGAGTGAGGATAGTGTTGTTCTATTGTCGACACATGTATTTATCTTGTTAGATAGGCGAGTTTCCTCTCCCAGAATGCTCGCAATTGCCTCGTCTAAAGTGGGCCAGTCAGGTGTGCCTAATATTAACTGAGCTCGAAAATTAAATTCCGAATTCAGGCCTTCGAGAAAGGTTTGCACAAGAAGTAGTTCAAACCATTCCCGAAGGAGAGGTACATCTCTCGGATCATGTGCCTTAAATGGTCTGAAGAACTCCAGGTCCCTGTAGAGCTTCTTAATCTCCCCTGCATACTCGGTCACAGTTTTTTGGTCTTGCCCAACATGCCTCATCTCATGGAGAATCCTGCTGACTTGCATTTTGTTTGATTTTCATGAAAACTGTTTTTCGATATCTACCCAAACTTCGGCTAGCAGTTGTAAAGACTTCTACCTATTCCCGAACTGTTTTCTCCATTGAGCTTAGAAGCCGGACCATTACCTTCTTTTGGTTCTGCTCCCACTCGTTCATGCGCAACACCTTCGAGGTTTCTTCTTATCTTTCTCAAGAAAATTTTGCAATCCATGCGCTCCGAGGATCAACTCCGCATTTCGTGCCCAACTAAAATAGTCACCTGGGCCGATAAGCTTGACTGGATTCGACTCCTAAGCAATAGACACACCACCGGATGCATTAGCAGATTTTGCCCGAGCTTGTTCCATGAGCTGAGCTAGCATTCTCTCGCATGCTCTCACACAATTGTTCTACACTCGAGTCCCCCATCTTTCTTGACAGCAATCAATCCCAGCAGCCAAACCACAAAAGAACCAAAAAAAGGATTTCTCACAACTCCACGCTCAAAAATCACACAGGATTTCCTCTAATTCAAAATAACACAGAGGTGTATGGCTCCCGCGGGCACCAGTGGTCCTTGTTTTTTTTTTAAACAAAATATGAAAGTGACATTTACGAGTTTTAAAAAATATCGAGATAACCAATTATTTATCCCACTAACATGTAAAAAATAAGTTTTAAATACTTTGTATTCTGAGCGAAAACTTGGTGTAACCTAAAGTAATTTGACTTTGGTCAAACCTAGAATATCAATTGATTATTTTAGGATGGAGGAAGTATTCAGAAATACCATATAGATTTTCTTTTTAGTTTCTATGTCTAGCTATTTATCATTTTCTAGCAAAATATCATGTGTTGGTTCTAGCTAGCGATGTTGTTAAATGGTTATCATACAACGGTTCTCTAACCAACCTAAACCTAATAAGGACGGTCACATCAATTGCACAAATGCCTACTTAATCTCACATTTTGCACATCATACACTGCGTTCAATATATAGAACACAAATGAGAACCAATAGGACACACATGAGCTCACACATTGTTGGGTGATGCTACGGAGAGGGATCCGTTGTAGAGCCTTCAAAAGTACAACTTTCGATACCACGACAATAAGCCATCAAGATCATGCTAACAAAATATACACACAAGCAAAGATTGTTAGGATTAGAATATTGGGATGAGAGGCATCAGAAGTTCAGTCGTGGCATGCGAATTTGAACACATTGTGGACTTCCGGAGGTGCTCTTCCACCATAGAGATCCGCTGCATTTTGTTCAGCTCTTAGTGCACCCGCACGGGTCGTTCTAGGTCTTCTTTTTTGTATGTTGCTGGACCAGAATATTAATACACTATAAGTGAAAGGATCCCACATTGACACCCTAGATGCATCCTCTGTGTGTGACCTGGTCCAATTTATGTTTCGGTGATTTGACAGTAACCCATTTTGATCTGCTCCCTCGAAGTGATACGGTTCAAGCGGAAGCTCAAACAGCACAATTAAGTACAGCTAACAAATCTGACGCTTTTACTCCTACACCAAAGGCCGGCAAGTGTATGCTGCGCCCCGGAGGCAACGTGTTCGACCTAATTGTACTGCAAATCTGCAATCAGCTTGCTATTAGGTCTATGGAGAAGTGGGCTCGGAACTCTGCAAAGAGGGAAAGCTAGTTGAAGGGAAGATCGTCTCGGTCTTGTGTGTGCGAGCCTGGTGAGAACATGAGTGCCCGAGAGGCGAAATGGCATTGCCGTCAACAGCTCGCTGGCATCTACATATTTATAGGAGTATGTGGATATGAGTATGTATATTTTCAAATCTAAAAATTTATCAGATTTTTATAGTTCTTGTGTTGCCCATGACATAAAGGATATCACATTAAAATTTTGCATGCTTGTAGGTTACATCATTGACTATGTCTAGATTTGTTTTCAGATATTTTTGAAACTTACAAATAAAACTTCTGATTTCTTTTAAATGAAAGGATCACCAGACCTCAGGAGCCAAAGACACTTTCCGATATCCTTACCACTATTCTTTTTACCAATAGCCATATAGGATATCCTTGCCATTAACTTCTCACTCACTAGGCCAATCCTCTACTTAGCTGGCGCTAGCTATCAGTGCCAATGCAAGCCAATAGCACATCGTTCTGTTCCATGGCAAACCAAACCAGCAAGCCCAGATACACACGATGTTGAAACTTGGAACTTATAGCATATACTACCTCCAGCCGAAATTAATCGACGCGAAACAGTACCAGCGTGTGTGTACTTGATGCCTGAGCCTCCGTCAATTTAATCCGGCCGGAGGAGTAGCTCCAAAATTAGACGGGGTGATTCACATACATACAGTACAATTCTAGTGCAACAAAGTGAGAGATGGGGCACGGAACATGTGTTTACATCCTTCCCAGGTGTTGTATGGCCTAAAATGGGCTACGCCGTCAGAGAGGGTTCTTTGACTAAGACAGTGCTAGTAATCTTTTCTAGCAAATGGGTACTCAGTCAGAACACCAATCTGTTAACATAATCACATGGATCTGTACTTTCTCGTCCTGAATGAAAATACAGCACAGGTGTAAGCTGCGGTCGTGGCTATGATGGAGACTCCGGCGTATGTGCATACTGTTGCTGCGCAGACATAAAGGTACCTGTGACCATAAAAAATGGAGCTGGTCAAATAATGGCAAAGAACAAATGTAGCATGGGAAAAAAATAACTACTCCAGTATTTACTGGATTAAGTAAAAAAGCTATCCATAATAACCATTGTAAGCAGTGGAAACATTCTGGTCAGAACTAACAGTCTACTTGTTCAGCAGTTTCCATAATGAAGACTTGAATTCAATCCTTAAAAGCATCATTTCCTCGGTGTTCTCATTTGTTTCGTTCAGCAGTTTCAGGGATGTGCTTCTAGTACCAGCTTCTATGGACAGCATTGGGGTTCTACTTCTAGTATAGCTGCAGCCGCTTGTTCTGGTTTCTAGACTTAGAAACCCACGGAAGCCCACATACACAAGGTAAGCATCAAATACGAGTAAATAATTTCTAAAGGGGCCCATGTGATAGTGATGCACCAAAATGGAGAAGTGACTGGACACTGACTTGTAAAGTTTTAATCGATCACTTACTTTGGTGAAAACACGCTCCAGACGAACAAATGGTTCCTCATGAGCAACAAAACAATAGTGTATGAAGTCAAGGCAATAGAATTGATCAGCAAAGGAAGTAAACAGGGCAACGCGATCATTTTTCCCAGAATGCTGCTCCATTTTAATTGCCATGGAGTGCGGATATCATCGCTATCTTTCGCCGACATATAAACCACCATCCCAAGGTATAACAACAGAGGTGATCCATATGTAATGATAAACATCAGAATCCCAGAAAGAACGGTCGAGTAGCTTGAAATGCCCTGTTAAAATTCAATAGTCAAATCTGAAGGAAAGGGGAAGTAGAGACGCTAAAGAGAGTATATGTACAACTTACAATGAAAGCTCCAGCAACATCTATGCTGGCGAGACTATTAGTATTCCCGAGACCAAAATGACCGGTCATCCCCAAGAATTGCATTGCAACAACCTACACAGTTAGCCAATAAAAATAGTCATCATCAATGATGACATGGATCTACAAAACAAAAGTACAAGAAAATACTCCAACAAACTAACCTGCACCCATTGCCTATGCAATGATTTGTTCAGAGAAAAATGAATAACACTCGAGATAAGTTGCAACAGAATGAGCAAAACAGGAATAGCATTTATGGGCTGCTGCAGAAGCAATTGAAGAAGGCACCAGAACATTGTGTATGTTATTCCAGTCAGGAACACCGAATGATTCATGCCATGCAAATGAATAGCTTTCTGGGGATTGAAGCCAGAGGAGGATGTTGGTTCTGCTTCTCTGGAATGTATTGGAAATATCCAAGGCGACAAAAGAACAGTGCAAGTTATTGAAATGCTTGCGATGACATAGAATATCTGAGCTATTGATGTTGTACTATGGTTCATCAGTACTGAAGTGTTGACCTGACTTTTCCAAATATGCAGCATAACTAAAAGTCCACATGAAAGGTGGCTCAACCATAACCCTATAACAAGCATTCTCCTTGTTCCCCATAAATTGAGTGAAACTGCATACAACACTACGACCGCAAGAACTGAGATAATTTGAAGAGACTTTACGACAGAAGAGTCACATTGGGTCAATATCTTCGAAATGTCAGGAAAGTGAACCCAATTAATCCCACCTTGATGCCATGCTCTTAGAATTCTCCCAGCAACAAGAACAATAAGGATAGCGTATAACTTGGAACCAACAACCTGGCCCGTGGTTAGTTTATAGCTGGTAAGATAGGAAGAGTTATTTCTGCTAAGGATCTCTGCTTCTGCTCTATGGACTAATGTTGAATTTGATTCTTTTAGCATTGACTGAACCGTCTTGATGAGAAATATTAAATAGAGAGTAGACGTAAGAAAATGCCATATATACTGCTCTTCTTCAACAAAAGAACTTGAACCAAGACTGGCGACATACAGAAAAATCCCCATTAGAATGAAAACCTCATCAAGATGCCAATGTTTATCCAAATCACACTCAGAATTGCGTTCAACTTGACTCTGCGACTTTCTTTCAAATACGCAAAAGATAATGCCGGCAAGAGAAAAACATGAAATAATCATCAAGGAGATTGCAGACACAAGTACATAGAGTGGTTTCTGCAAATACGAATAGTAAAAGGAGATAAGTCATTCAGAAGAAAACCACGTAACAGTACAGTATAATAGCTTAGCACTGGAAAGGTAGTAAAATTACATCGGTTGCTCTGTGAGACAACCACTCACTCGCATATCTTAAGAAGTCAGAGTAGGCGTTCAAAGCAGTCCTAGAGTGCCCAGATGCTTCAACAGACCTGAAACAGCGAGTTCTTTAATAAGCATTGATGGCTGATGATATCCACAACTTTTTATGTACATTAGGACCATATAAGCTCACCTGAAATCAGAATCTTGCTGTAGAAGTGAGGACCGATGAGAAGCAAAAGCATTAGAAAGCAAATGGCACAACTTCTCCTCAATAGATTCAGGAAGCATATCAACTCTAAAGTCATCCTTTAAATTTACACAGTTTTCAGAGCAGAACGCAGGTTTCTGTTTCTGTAGCAATCTTAAGATTTGCCACGAGTTCAGTTCTAAGGTCCGCAGTTTTTGCTCATCTGAAATAAGATATATTCACCATCTCAGAACAGATAGGTGATAATGTTAATCAGGAATTTCTAAACAATCCAATATTCTGATCTAATTGAGATATAAAAATCGGCAAAAGGCATGCAATTATACAACCAACAAGAACTTAAGCCTAATAAAATCAATATGAAGTCCACATGCATAAAACTATCTACAGTACTTGTTTTGCACGGAAGTGCAACACACTTGACATTGAAGGTATTTATATTCACCTGACAAAGAATTAAAAAGCTCCGGAAGCAAGACACCTATATTATTTTTCGGAATTGGTATGCCAAAGAGAAGAGCTAGAGTTGGAGTAAGGTCAACCTGACAAAAAAGTTCACAGATCATAGCTGTGTGTTAGTATCTTGAAATACTATCCATTGAATATTTGCACTGATTTCAGCGTGAGCGACAAAGAAAACTGACTGCTTAATGTGAAAATAATCATATACTGCAACAATTTCTATCAAACTCAAAAGTACACTATAAAATGGAATCAAGCTTCAAAATATTCAGAGATAAGGCTGAGAGAAGTCTAGATTCATACTTGAAGTGTTTCTTTCTGGTCATAAGGCGAACAATACGAGTTCTCAACACTGTGTCCTATGAAAAGGGCAAGGGAGTCAGTTTCTTCATAAGAAGATCCTCCATGATTGCCAATTTCAGTCATTCCATGATCACTGACCACAACCTGAAATGTAGGGTCAAAGCAAAATCACTGGAAGAACTGCAATTGTAAAAAAAAATCATGTACATCCAAAGCATCTTTAATGCAACTTGGAAGATAGTGAATGAAATTTTGATGAAACACCTGCAGTTGTGGAAATCTTTAAACCACATAAGCTAGAAATGGATCGGAGTAGAATTTGTTAAACATGCATCTGAATTATCAATACAAATTAAACTATTGCTAATGATCTCTCGAGGCAAACTGCAGATGTTGGACTTCTTTGTAACATTAAATCTACACTACTAGAAGAAAAACAAAATTTGAAGAAATAAAAAAGATAACATACCAAAAGTGTTCTGTCCGAATTGTCGTGAAGGCTCGTAACTGCAGCATGGACCCTTCTAATCACATCATCCATCTCCTTCAGCTTTGGAGTCATCAAAACACTGTCATTTTGAAACTTCAACTAAAATTAGACATTGCTAAAATCACCCAGAAAAGGTGAAGATGATATGGTATTACCTCCGACGGCCTCCTATATGGCCAACATGATCTAAACCTAAATAGTGCAGAACCTGAAATTGTCAATGAAAGGAATTTGTCAGTGTTCACCTGAGATCATAGGTTACCTTATCAAAAAACACACAGTTTGGATCGAGAGATAAGGTGCATTTTCTGGCACTACTGAAAAAACAAGTGAAAATGCATCCAGGAATGAGTAGAATTGTACCAGTGCATCCCAATCTTTCGCAGCAAGCTCAGAATCCAGATGACGAGAAACATTGAAATCAACCTCGACCGTATCTTTCACCTGCAATATAGTTACAAATCTGTAAACAATTTTTTACTCATGATAGACCAGGCTGAGAAGAACAAAGAAAGCACTGTTATTAGCACAAAGTAAGCAACAATCCATAAGCTCATGTGCCTAATATGCAAATATCTGTAAGCGCAGCCAATTAACTAATACTCTCCTTAATGAGTGTCATATGGTCACCAGGGAAAAGTAGCTCGAAAGATGGCTAGGAGATGCCAAGTATCTAGAAACTTCAAACATCTAAGTGATTTCATTATTTATTTGCAAAAATTCCTGGAAAAAAGAGAGGGATGGACATATGCTTTGTTATAAACTAACTGTTAAGATTAGTGCATCAGATGATAGTGAAACGAAAATCCAAATTAATCAGTGTTTAAACCTGTAAATTGTGTTCTTGTCTTCCGACAATTAATGTTCAATCATAGCTCATTGCAAGAAAAGCATGTGATGCATGAGACAAGACTTACATAGAAACTGCTCACTCCATCTTGTCTGTAGAATAGTGTTGGGAACAATTTCATCCATGTCTCATCTCCCAACATCACTAACTTATAACCAATGCTATGAAGCTGGTCTGTGATAAATGTAAAATTATGACTTATAAGCTGTTCTGTGTTGCTAATTTGGCATACAAAGTAGGAATAGCAAGATAGAGGGATAGGGAGGTAGCAAGAGGTTCTGACCAAGAAGATTGTCATCCAAAAAGGCTTGGGTATTGAAGTTAAGTGCCACATCTAGAAAACCTCCAATTGCCCCTGATACCATAGACTGAAAGAAAGTACACTTAGGATTGCTCAACACTGGAAATTTCCACAAATAGATATCTTTTGGTAAAGTAAGGCCTACTTTTAGTCGGGGCATTGTAACGGTTGGAGGTGCAGCCTTTGCATGATAACCAACTGCTCTGCAACCAGCTAACAGAGATTGTGTGTATGGCATTGCCTCCATCATTTCTTTGCTCGGAGGTTTCCCAGCTCTTCCCAGTACAAATTCAGCAGGTAGCCCGTCTATTACCTAAATTGACATTGATAAACTCAAAATGCCAAACATTAAAAGGTAAGAAAAATAGTCATAGAGGGATTATGCTGCCAGCAATGTCCAGATCAATTTAGGATGTACGTACCATCAACACCAAGCGATCGTACACACGGGGACCTCAGAAAGTTCCTGGTATGAATCATACACAAAAGCACAAGCATTACAATCGTAAATATACAACGTGAACTAAAGCTGAGCACTACATAAGAAGCTTCCGTAACAGGGAAAGCTCCACATCAGCACAAAATGTAAGAAGCTTAATCAATTTTTTACAGTCCTTTAAAACCTTAACCCCACTATAATATTCTAGAACAGAAATACAGTGGTAATTTAGGATTTGGATGTAGGAACATTAAAACATTCTGGGACAGCACGAGGCGAATCTGAAGTCTACAGCGAGCAATTGGAATGGGAGCAATGCCCTACCCTGTACAAGGATCTGAGCTGATCCGGAGGAAGCGCCGGTTCCTCCCTGCCACCAACAGGAGCACACGACGGCGCCCGGTAGCTCTCCGCGCCACTGCGTACCACCCCACACCAGACACGCGTCAGCCGAAGCTAATACGACCTGTTGCCTCAGAGAAAAGCAGAGCAGAGGCGGAGGCGCGAACCTGAAGCCGGGGAGCGTGGGCTTGACGGGGAAGAAGCCGTAGAGGAAGAGCGAGAGGCCGGCGACCTGCAGAAGCACCGCCGCCACGGTCCATCCCGCCAGTGCGGCGCCGGAAGGGGAGGCGGCGCCCATGGCGCGGTGGCGATCGCCGCTGCTCCTCTGCTGCCCGGAGCCAAAGAGGAAGACGGACGTACAAACTGGGCCAAAGTCTCATGGGCTTGATAACACCTGGAACTCTGGGCCTAAAGTGAAATGGGCCTAGCTCAGCCCATTAAGTTTTTTTTTGACAATTCGAGAAGATAAAGCGGTTGGTGGCTCATGCTCTGCGTCGTCGTCGCCGCTTCCCACTGCTCTGCTTCTAGGGTTTATCCTCTTCTCCTGCAGCTCGGATTTCTTCCATCCTCGAGCAATGGCGTCGGTGCAGCTCTGCGGCTCCGCGGTCGGTGCGGCTGCCCCAGTCCAGGGCCTCCGCGCACCCACGTCGGCTGCTGTCGGGGTCCGCCCGGCGCGGAGGGCGGTCGGCGGGCTCGTCGTCAGGGCCGCCACCGTCGTCGCCCCCAAGGTGCGTTCCCCCCGTGCAATGCACCATGGTTTTGCTGATTATTTTCCACGAGGAGTGGTTCTCGCCCGTTCCGTTGCATGAATATCGTTCTGGAATATGTAGAAGAGGGGTCAAGTCGAATAATGAGATTGCTGATATAGGTGGCACCCTGTTTTTTTCTAGACTAGAGGTTAGCTTATACTCCGTAGTAGTGATTAGAAAAATTGAAGGTCTTAGGCTGCGGTGTGTCAATAATGGTTTCTCTAAGCTTGCACATAATGTTTATACGATTCAAATTCTACTGGAATTAAGGGGCGGGAAGCTGCTATGAACAATTGATTATGACATGAAACGGACCATATGTTTAAAAAGAAAAGAGTCCAGCAAGCAGCTATGTTGGTTTTCTGCTTAGCATTTTGGTTGAGCGTCTAGTTCTAATTCCATGTCAGTATTCTTGCGGATCTGAAATTATCTTCTGTTATTCCATTGCAGTACACGACGGTCAAGCCCTTGGCCGACAGAGTACTTCTCAAGACTAAGACCGCTGAGCAGAAGACAACTGGTGGAATATTGCTCCCTTCAGCTGCTCAGTCTAAACCTCAGAGCGGTGAGGTAGTTGCTATTGGAGAGGGAAGAATCTTTGGGGATAGCAAAGTGGAAGTCGGCATCAAGGTATAGTTCTTGGTAGAAAATTGTGACTTGCAGTCTCTTGTTCCTTTCTTATATGAGTAGTATTTTGTCTATAACAAACCCAGTAAAAAACAAGCTAAAATTTTATCTGTTTGGATTCTGGGATTTTACGCACGTTATCCCAGTTTTGTATACTGTTCAATTGTTTATATGTTTTCTTCCGATGTTTGTTAATACCGACAATTTCTTACTAATGGTTGGCAAAAAAATGGCACCTGTAACATGTATTATCTGCTACTTATGTAGGTTGGTGCTCAGGTTGTATATTCAAGGTATGCTGGAACAGAGGTGGAGTTGAATGATGCCAACCATCTGATTCTAAGAGAGGACGATATCATTGGTATTCTGGAGACAGATGACGCGAAAGACATGAAGCCTCTTAGTGACCGTGTTCTTATCAAGGTAGTGATCTCATATATATATTTATTTCTATACACTTGGTTTGTATGGCTTGGATGGTGTACTGTTGTCAATTAAGTGGGGACGAAAGATTCTGTTTCAGGTTACTGCATAGTTCACCCTTCAATCATGTTATAATAATTTCTGCCTCTTCCTCGTATAACAGGTAGCTGTAGCTGAAGATAAAACTGCTGGTGGTCTGCTGCTTACCGATAGTGTTAAGGAGAAGCCATCTATTGGAATGGTCAGTCATCCACTCCGTTACTAGTTCTCTTCGACAGTCTTGTTATCTATATGATGCCTATGTTTCTGACTTCTGAGATGCACGGTTGGACCTTCATGTCAGAACTATACCTTTGCATCTATTACTATTCAAAGTTATTACTTGCTAATGATATAACAAATTGGTTGGTGCAGGTTGTTGCCGTCGGCCCAGGCCATCTGGACGAGGAAGGCAAGAGGATCCCGCTGCCGGTCTCTGAAGGCAGCTCTGTTCTGTACTCGAAGTACGCCGGCGCCGAGTTCAAGGGTGCTGACGGCACAAACTATATCGTGTTGAGGGTATCCGATCTGATGGCTGTCCTCTCCTGAGCTAGATTTCGCCAGGCATGTGCGGGCGCAAGCGGCAGCATTTTGATCATAAATTGTTCCAGGGAAAACTGGATGCATCGCATGAAGAGTAATGAGGAGGTCCCCTTCGGTGTCTGGCTTCAAGTACTCGTGCGTTCTATCTCTTGGCCCTGTCAAGGTTGTGTTGTCAGCATGATACTGTTAGTTGATGATCCGGTTTTTGGTCCTACTGTGCACCAAGATTATAAATCAAATTGGACTGCACACAATCACAATAGTTTAGTGTCCTTGCAACCGGTCTGTTGTTTATTTTAGCAAAACCACAATTTGTCTAATTTGTCACAAAATGCCCAGAGCGTGATCAGTGCATTTGATTTTGAGGTCATTTGATAGTAACCTACAAGCTCTGCTCTGGAACTTCTACGGACAAGAAAAGAATCATAAAACGGATAGAGAAGTCGGGAGAGAAATAAAAGTTTGTAATGGTTAACTGGCGTTTTCTTTCAAATTCTGTGCATACATTCCCTAAGAAGGATGTATTTTACAAAACAATTGATGAAGAGAAAATGAAGAGACCCGGGTCAGACGGGGCATGACACGCACGTTTCGAGTTTGCGTGAGGTAGCAACAGAGTATTCCCTGGCGCGCACGAGCACACAAATCGCCCGATATTTGTAACGGTGGACTGCGGACCGGCCGGAGTCGCATCCACACCACACCGCCGGCCGAGACGACGAGGATAGTTGTCTTCTGGATCGACGACGATAGCCAGCTGCAACGTACGGCTGGAGATCGACCCAGTCAAACCGGAACCCAATGCAAGGAGGCGTCGTCACCACACACGTATGTAAGTGCATGCAGGCAGGGTCGTCATCACATCGCAGCAAATCGTGTATCTTTTCCTCTTGTGTAATCAACCGCTCACTACTATAGTAATATATGCTGATACTGAATAAAGTCTATCCAATCAGATGGTCCTTCCGTTCCATGATTTTTGTTATAGTTTTAATTTAAATTTTAACTAAACCAAGGATATGAATTATGAAACGGAGGGGGTATATAATTATGTGTTTGCTTTCTTAATGCATTTTATCGATCTGTGACAGCAGAATTTTCTAGAAAAAAACGTTTTTACGCATGGCTTACATGTAAAGCAAGGACTGGCCACATTCAAAGCTATGTAGTCAATTTACTACATAGTTTTTGGCAATAAAGAAGAAATCGTGAAAAACAAAAGATACAAATACGTATATTTTACTATAGCTGTCTAACTAACTCGTGTGTGTTAAGATGGACTAAGTTACCTTATCACAACCTCGTGGTGATAGTGCACTATACACTTGCAAGTTAGAATCACTTCAACCGTTTGACTCTATCTAATTATAGTCCAATCTACTAGATAAAATCCACATATCTCAGGAAGCAGCTATAAAAGTTTGCGTTGTTCAATCAATTAGAGTATTTTGATCGAGTTACGCTAATCACCAGCTCAGAATCGTGTATGTATGTCTCAACTTTACGTGTTTGTTATGATTTTAATAAAGTTCACAAATAGATAAAATGCATGTGCATGCACTTCAGAAAAGATCATGATCTTTGGGTTGTTCACTTTAGATACTTTACTTATCATGGTCGATCGAGTTACTAGAATTATCATATCAATTAAAGCACTTATCTTGCTAAGAGTCTTAGTAAAGTCCCACTAGCTTGAGACGATATGGAATTGTTCATTTTGTCACCGTGGACCTAGTTATGTATCACTAATTTACAGGATAGCACGAGTACATGCATGTGGAATCATTCTAACATTTTGACTCTATTTTACCGAGTCTCATTGAGTAGACAAAATTTGTGTGTCGTGACAAACATCTATATAAGTTTGTGTTGATCAACCGATTACAATGCATTTCTTGTCATCCACCAAGTTATGAGAGTAATAACCTCACAACCGCATCCGCACATTTCAACTCTACCTGTTTGACTCAACTCTCTAACTAACTCATCTCTGGTAACACGGACCGAGTTACCATATCACAACCTCACAGTGATAGTGCACTATACGCTTGCATGTTAGAATCACTTTAACCGTTTTTGTTGGAGTCCAATCGAGTTATACAATCCACATGTCTCAAGAAACATCTATAAAAGTTTGCGTTGTTCAAATGAATTTGAATATGTTGATTGAGTTGCCATAGTCCACCAGCCTGCAATCATGTATATATGTCTCAACTTTACGTGCTTGTTACGGTTTCAATAAAGTCCAATAGTAGATAAAATGCATGTGCGTGCACTTCAAAAAAGACATGTGTCGTTGCCTAATTGACGGTACCTCGGAGGAGGGATCCTCACGAGGGGGAGAAGAAGTAGGGGCCATAGGGCGGAGTGCACACGGGACGGTGGTACGCGATTTACCCAGCTTCGGAACACCTGCACGATGACAGGGCCTACTGCTCCTTGTCTGGAATTATCTAGGCGCTTTCGCGATGTTACAATGAGTTGTGATCGTGCCTCTAGGGCTCCCAGGATCCGGCTTATAAAGGCGCACGGATCTAGGGTTTACTGTAGGATAACGTTGCATAGAAAACAAAAAAATTCCTACCGCGAACACGCAATCCAAGCCAAGATGCAATCTAGAAGACGGTAGCAACGAGGGGGTATTGAGTCTCACCCTTGAAGAGATTCCAAAGCCTACAAGATGAGGCTCTTGTTGCTGCGGTAGACGTTCACTTGCCGCTTGCAAAAGCGCGTAGAAGATCTTGATCACGATCGGTTCCGGCGCCACGAACGGGCAACACCTCCGTACTCGGTCACACGTTCGGTTGTTGATGACGACGATGTCCACCTCCCGTTCCAGCGGGCAGCGGAAGTAGTAGCTCCTCTTGAATCCGACAGCACAACGGCGTGGTGTCGGTGGCGGTGGAGAACTCCGGCGGAGCTTCGCTAAAGCACGCGGGAGCTATGGAGGAGAGGGGGCGGCTAGGGTTTGGGAGGGGGTGGCCGGCCACTCAAGGGGGCGGCCAGGTTGTGGTCTTGGGGTGGCCGGCCCCCTCCCTTGGCCCCTCATTATATAGGTGGATCCCCAAGAGTTGGTCTCCAAGTCTTCGAATAAGACCCGAACCAAAAACCTTCCAAAAGGAGGGGAAACCTAGCCAAGCTAGGACTCCCACCAAAGGTGGGAGTTCCACCTCCCATATGGGGGGGTGGCCGGCCCCCTAAGGGGGAGTCCACTTGGGACTCCTCCCCCACTAGGGTTGGCCGGCCATGGAGGTAGAGTCCCATGTGGACTCCACCTTCCTTGGTGGTTTCTTCCGGACTTTTCTAGAACCTTCCATAGAACCTTCCGCGACATTTTAATTCACATAAAATGACATCCTATATATGAATCTTATTCTCCGGACCATTCCGGAACTCATCGTGATGTCCGGGATCTCATCCGGGACTCCGAACAAATATTCGAACTCCATTCCATATTCAAGTACTACCATTTCAACATCCAACTTTAAGTGTGTCACCCTACGGTTCGTGAACTATGCGGACATGGTTGAGTACTCACTCCGACCAATAACCGATAGCGGGATCTGAAGATCCATAATGACTCCCACATATTCAACGATGACTTTAGTGATCGAATGAACCATTCACATACAATACCAATTCCCTTTGTCACGCGATATTTTACTTGTCCGAGGTTTGATCTTCGGTATCACTCCATACCTTGTTCAACCTCGTCTCCTGACAAGTACTATTTACTCGTACCGTGGTATGTGGTCTCTTATGAACTTATTCATATGCTTTCAAGACATTAGACGACATTCCACCGAGAGGGCCCAGAGTATATCTATCCGTCATCGGGATGGACAAATCCCACTTGTTGATCCATATGCCTCAACTCATACTTTCCGGATACTTAATCCCACCTTTATAACCACCCATTTACGCAGTGGCGTTTGGTGTAATCAAAGTACCTTTCCGGTATAAGTGATTTACATGATCTCATGGTCATAAGGACTAGGTAACTATGTATTGAAAGCTTATAGCAAATAACTTAATGACGAGATCTTGTGCTACGCTTAATTGGGTGTGTCCATTACATCATTCATACAATGATATAACCTTGTTATTAATAACATCCAATGTTCATGATTATGAAACTAATCATCCATTAATCAACAAGCTAGTTAAGAGGCATACTAGGGACTCTTTGTTGTTTACATATCACACATGTATCAATGTTTCGGTTAATACAATTATAGCATGATATATAAACATTTATCATAAACATAAAGATATATAATAACCACTTTTATTATTGCCTCTTGGGCATATCTCCAACGAGTCTCCCACTTGCACTAGAGTCAATAATCTAGATTACATTGTAAGGAACCTAACACCCATGGCATTCGGTGTTGGTCATGCTTTGCCCTAGGGAGAGCTTTAGTCAACGGATCTGCTACATTCGGATCGGTGTGTACTTTGCAAATCTTTACTTCTCCATCTTCGATGTACTCGCGAATCGAGTGGTAACGCAGCTTGATATGCTTCGGCCTCTTGTGTGACCTTGGTTCTTGTGCATTGGCGATGGCACCCATGTTGTCACGGTATATGACTAGTGGGTCCAATGCACTAGGAACCACACCGAGCTCTATAATGAACCTCTTCATCCATACCGCTTCTGATGAAGCCTCTGAAGCCGCTATGTACTCCGATTCTGTTGAAGACTTCGCCACCGTGCACTGCTTCGAGCTTGCCCGACTTACTTGCAGCACCATTCAATATAAACACGTACCCAGACTGTGACTTAGAGTCATCAGGATCAGTGTCCAACTTGCATCGGTGTAACTTATTACAACGAGCTCTTGGTCACCTCCATAACAAAGAAACATATCCTTAGTTCTTTTCAAGTATTTCAGGATATTCTTGACCGCTGTCCAATGCTCCATTCCTGGATCACTTTGATATCTGCTAGTCAAACTAACATCATGCGCTATATCCGGTCTTGTACATAGCATGGCATACATAATAGAGCCTACTGCCGAAGCATAGGGGATCTGACTCATCCTTTCTCTTTCTTCTGCCGTAGCCGGTCCTTGAGTCTTACTCAAGACCTTGCCTGGTAACATAGGTAAAAACCCTTTCTTACTTTTGTCCATTCTAAACTTCTTTAGAATCTTGTCCAGGTATGTACTCTGTGATAGCCCTATTAGGCGTCTTGATCTATCTCTATAAATCTTGATGCCTAATATATACGATGCTTCACCAAGGTCTTTCATTGAAAAGCTGTTATTCAAATAACCTTTTACACTGCTTAATAGTTCTATATCATTCCCAATCAATAATATGTCATCTACATATAATATCAGGAATGCTACAGAGCTCCCACTCACTTTCTTGTAAATACGAGGCCTCTCCATGACACTCGTATAAACCCGAAGTCTTTGATCACCTTATCAAAGCGTCGGTTCCAACTTCTTGATGCTTGCTTCGGTCCATAGATTGAACGCTGAAGTTTGCATACTTTGTCGGCATTTTTAGGATCGACAAAACCTTTGGGTTGTACCATATACAACTCTTCCTCAATGTCTCCATTAAGGAACGCCGTTTTGACATCCATCTGCCAAATCTCATAATCGAAAAATGCAGCTATTGCTAACAAAATCCTCACAGATTTTAGCTTCGCTACGAGTGAGAAAGTCTCATCGTAGTCAACTCCTTGAATTTGTCGGAAACCCTTTGCGACAAGTCGAGCTTTATAGACGATAATATTACCATCGGCATCTGTTTTTCTCTTGAAGATCCATTTATTCTCGACGACCTTTCGGCTATCGGGTAAGTCTACCAAAGTCCATACTTTGTTATCATACATGGATCCCATTTCGGATTTCATGGCTTCTTGCCATTTGTTGGAATACGGGCTCATCATCGCTTCTTCATACGTCGCGGGGTCCTCATCATTGTTATCCACAATCATGACATTTAGACAAGGATCATACCAATCAGGAGTGGCACGTTCCCTTGTCGATCTGCGAGGTTCAGTAGTTTCCTCGTTCGAAGTTTCATGATCATTATCATTAGCTTCCTCTGTTGCCGGTGTAGGCGGTACATGTACAACTTCCGGTACTGCGCTACTCTGATCAACGAGTATAGATTCATCAATCTCATCGAGTTCTACTTTTCTTCCAGTCACTTCTTTAGTGAGAAATTCTTTCTCAAGAAAGGTTCCGTTCTTAGCAACAAAGATTTTGCCTTCGGATCTGTGATAGAAAGTGTACCCTATAGTTTCCTTAGGGTATCCTATGAAGATGCATTTCTCCGCTTTGGGTTCTAGCTTGTCCGGTTGTAACTTTTTTACATAGGCTTCACAACCCCAAACTTTAAGGAACGACAACTTAGGTTTCTTATTAAACCATAATTCATACGGTGTCGTTTCTACGGATTTTGATGGTGCTCTATTTAAAGTGAATGCGGCTGTCTCTAATGCATAACTCCAAAAGATAACGGCAAATCAGTAAGAGACATCATAGAACGAACCATATCTAAGAGAGTTCGATTACGACGTTCGGACACACCGTTTCGTTGTGGTGTTCCCGGCGGTGTCAATTGTGAAAGTATTCCGCATTTCTTTAAATGCATGCTAAACTCATAACTCAGATATTCACCTCCGCGATCAAATCGTAGAAATTTAATCTTCTTGTTTCGTTGATTTTCTACTTCACTTTGGAATTCCTTAAACTTCTCAAAAGTTTCGGATTTATGTTTCATGAAATAGATATATCCATATCTACTCAGATCATATGTGAAGGTTAGAACATAACGATAACCACCGCGCGATGCTACACTCATTGGTCCGCATACATCGGTATGTATGATTTCCAATAAGTCAGTAGCTCGCTCCATCATACCAGAAAATGGAGTCTTAGTCATTTTTCCCATTAGACATGCTTCGCATCTATCAAGTGACTCAAAGTCAAGTGATTCAAGTAATCCATCGGTATGGAGTTTCTTCATGCGCTTCACTCCAATATGACCAAGACGACGAGTGCCACATATAAGTAGAATTATCATTCAATTTAATTCGCTTAGCATCAATGTTATGTATATGCGTATCACTACTATCGAGATCTAACGAGAAATAAGCCATTCTTTTCAGGTGCTCGACCATAAAAGATATTATTCATAAAAATAGAACAACCATTATTCTCGGACTTGAATGAATAACCGTCTTGCATTAAACAAGATCCGGATATAATGTTCATGCTCAACGCGGGTACAAAATAACAATTATTTAGGCTTAAAACTAATCCCAAAGGTAGATGTAGAGGAAGTGTGCCGACAGCGATCACATCGACTTTGGATCCATTTCCAACGCGCATCGTCACTTCATCTTTCAGTAGTCTTCGTTTATTCTTTAGTTCCTGTTTCGAGTTACAAATATGAGCAACCGAACCGGTATCAAATACCCGGGTACTAGAACGAGAACCGAGTGAGATAAACATCTATAACATGTATATCGGATATACCTTCTTTCTTCTTCTTGACAAGGCCGCTCTTCGGATCCGCCAAATACTTGGAGCAATTACGCTTCCGGTGTCCCTTCTCCTTGCGGTAATAGCACTCGGCATCGGGCTTAGGGCCGTTCTTAGGTTTCATAGGAGGCGTGGCAGCTTTCTTGCCACCCTTCTTGAATTTTCCCTTAGACTTGCCCTGTTTCTTGAAGCTGGTGGTCTTGTTGACCATCAACACTTTGTGCTCTTTCTTGATCTCAATCTCGGTAGCTTTTAGGATGCCAAAGAGTTCGGGTAACTCCTTGTTCATGTTACGCATATTGTAGTTCATCACAAAGTTCTTGTAACTTGGTGGCGGTGATTGAAGGACACGATTAATCCCCGATCCGTTAGGAATCACTATTCCCAAGTCAACGAGTTTCTTCGCATGCCCGGTCATGGCGAGCATGTGCTCACTAATGGAGCTGCCTTCTTCCATCATACAGTTGAAGAAATGTTTCGATGCTTCATAGCATTCCACTGCCGCATGAGTCTCAAAAATAGCTTTCAGCTCATTCATCAACTCATGAGGATCGTGGTGCTCAAAACGTTTTTGAAGATCGGATTCCGGACGCACGGGATGGCACCTCGAACTTGAGAGTACCGAGTTTTCCGAGTCTCGTAAACAGCTTTTACTTCATCGGTTTCGGTTTCACGCGGGAGGGTCACCTAGCGGTGCATCAAGCACATATTGCAGATTTCCGCCGGAGAGGAAGATCCTCACATGACGGAACCGGTCGGTGAAGTTGCTACCGTTGCTCTTAAGCTTTTCTTTCTCTAGGAGCTGGTTAAAATTGATTGGGGACGCCATCTCTACAACATATATTTGCAATAGTTTAGACTAAGTTTATGACAAATTGAGTTCAAATTTTAATTCAACATAATTAAAAATCTAGGTGAACTCCCACTCAAAACAATATCCCTCGCATTGTCTTAGTGATCACACGAACCAAATCCACCACACCATAATCCGATCATCACGAGACAAGGTGTAATTTCAATGGCGAACACTCAAAGTGTTCATCATATCAATCATATGATTCATGTTCTACCTTTCGGTATCACGTGTTCCGAGACCATGTCTGTACATGCTAGGCTCGTCAAGGCCACCTTAGTATCCGCATGTGCAAAGCCGGCTTGCACCCGTTGTATGCACTTGTTGATTCTATCACACCCGATCATCACGAGATGCTTCGAAACGACAAGTCTTGGCAACGGTGCTACTAAGGATGAACACTTTATTATCTTGAGATTTTAGTGAGGGATTATCTTATAATGCTACCGTCGCGATCTAAGCAAAATAAGATGCATAAAAGGATTAACATCACATGCAGTTCATATGTGATATGATATGGCCCTTTTGTCTTTGCGCCTTTGATCTTCATCTCCAAAGCACGGACATGATCTCCATCATCTTCGGGCATGATCTCCATCATCGTCGGCGTAGCGTCAAGGTCAATGGCGCCGTCTTCATGATTGTCCTCCATGTAGCAACTATTACAACTACCTTGAAATACTACTCAACATGAAATTTAAAGACAACCATAAGGCTCCTGCCGGTTGCCACAATACAATAATGATCATCTCATACATATTCATCATCACATTATGGCCATATCACATCACCAAACCCTGCAAAAACAAGTTAGACGCTCTCTAATTTGGTTTGCATATTTTACGTGGTTTAGGGTTTTCGATATAGATATAATCTACCTACGAACATGAACCACAACGTTGATACTAATGTTGTCAATAGAAGAGTAAATTGAATCTTTACTATAGTAGGAGAGACGAGACACCCGCAAAGCCTCTTATGCAATACAAGTTGCATGTCGAACGAGGAACAAGTCTCATGAACGCGGTCATGTAAAGTTAGTCCGAGCCGCTTCATCCCACTATGCCATAAAGATGCAAAGTACTCAACTAAAGATAACAAGAGCATCAACGCCCACAAAACCATTGTGTTCTACTCGTGCAACCATCTATGCATAGACACGGCTGCGATACCACTGTAGGATAACGTTGCATAGAAAACAAAAATTTTCCTACCGCGAACACGCAATCCAAGCCAAGATGCAATCTAGAAGACGGTAGCAACGAGGGGGTATCGAGTCTCACCCTTGAAGAGATTCCAAAGCCTACAAGATGAGGCTCTTGTTGCTGCGGTAGACGTTCACTTGCCGCTTGCAAAAGCGCGTAGAAGATCTTGATCACGATCGGTTCCGGCGCCACGAACGGGCAGCACCTCCGTACTCGATCACACGTTCGGTTGTTGATGAAGACGACGTCCACCTCCCGTTCCAGCGGGCAGCGGAAGTAGTAGCTCCTCTTGAATCCGACAGCACAACGGCGTGGTGTCGGTGGCGGTGGAGAACTCCGGCAGAGCTTCGCTAAAGCACGCGGGAGCTATGGAGGAGAGGGGGGCAGCTAGGGTTTGGGAGGGGGTGGCCGGCCACTCAAGGGGGGCGGCCAGGTTTTGGTCTTGGGGTGGCCGGCCCCCTCCCTTGGCCCCTCATTATATAGGTGGATCCCCAAGAGTTGGTCTCCAAGTCTTCGAATAAGACCCGAACCAAAAACCTTCCAAAAGGAGGGGAAACCTAGCCAAGCTAGGACTCCCACCAAAGGTGGGAGTTCCACCTCCCATATGGGGGGTGGCCGGCCCCCTAAGGGGGAGTCCACTTGGGACTCCTCCCCCACTAGGGTTGGCCGGCCATGGAGGTGGAGTCCCATGTGGAATCCACCTTCCTTGGTGGTTTCTTCCGGACTTTTCTAGAACCTTCTAGAACCTTCCATAGAACCTTCCGCGACATTTTAATTCACATAAAATGACATCCTATATATGAATCTTATTCTCCGGACCATTCCGGAACTCCTCGTGATGTCCGGGATCTCATCCGGGACTCCGAACAAATATTCGAACTCCATTCCATATTCAAGTACTACCATTTCAACATCCAACTTTAAGTGTGTCACCCTACGGTTCGTGAACTATGCGGACATGGTTGAGTACTCACTCCGACCAATAACCGATAGCGGGATCTAAAGATCCATAATGACTCCCACATATTCAACGATGACTTTAGTGATCGAATGAACCATTCACATACAATACCAATTCCCTTTGTCACGCGATATTTTACTTGTCCGAGGTTTGATCTTCGGTATCACTCCATACCTTGTTCAACCTCGTCTCCGACAAGTACTCTTTACTCGTACCGTGGTATGTGGTCTCTTATGAACTTATTCATATGCTTGCAAGACATTAGACGACATTCCACCGAGAGGGCCCAGAGTATATCTATCCGTCATCGGGATGGACAAATCCCATTGTTGATCCATATGCCTCAACTCATACTTTCCGGATACTTAATCCCACCTTTATAACCACCCATTTACGCAGTGGTGTTTGGTGTAATCAAAGTACCTTTCCGGTATAAGTGATTTACATGATCTCATGGTCATAAGGACTAGGTAACTATGTATTGAAAGCTTATAGCAAATAACTTAATGACGAGATCTTGTGCTACGCTTAATTGGGTGTGTCCATTACATCATTCATACAATGATATAACCTTGTTATTAATAACATCCAATGTTCATGATTATGAAACTAATCATCCATTAATCAACAAGCTAGTTAAGAGGCATACTAGGGACTCTTTGTTGTTTACATATCACACATGTATCAATGTTTCGGTTAATACAATTATAGCATGATATTTAAAAATTTATCATAAACATAAAGATATATAATAACCACTTTTATTATTGCCTCTTGGGCATATCTCCAACATTTACATGGAGAGTCCTACCCGGATACAGGTTTCCTAACTACGGTGCAATGTCTTGCCGTGTACGTCAAGGATCCGCCTCCCTCTATACGTCGTCCCGGATCCGGATTCCTATTGGGCCTTCATGGATCCGGGTTCCTCCAAAGGTCGGTCGGATCCGGCTCCCTGCTCCTGGACCGGACATCTTCCGTCAGGATCAACGGCAACTGGGCCGCCCGATGGGCCACATGCCTCACCACCATCTGTGGGCCACCCGGGCTGCCGGATCTAGGCACTATCGATGGTACACCCATGAAGTATACCCACAATAGTAGCCCCCATAGTTCTCCGAGTTTTGCCTGCTGTTTCCGCCTTGCTAGTCCATCGTGGTCTCCGACAATATCTGTAACGCGGAGAAACTTGAAGAACTCCAACTTCACATTTTCTTCTTTTCCCAACTTTTAGTCGGAAAATGCTCCCATTCTGCGAGACTTCATCCATCGACGATTTGAAATACGTTTCCGGGTTACCCCCTGCTTCGAATAAGAACCCACTTATCCTCACGCAATTACCCGGAATCTTAAAAGACTCAAACGGTTCCGCCAATTCTGGCGCCATTTTCGCGCGATTTGCGCGGTAACTTATCCTTAGCCATTTTTACCGTTTAGGGTTTTGGACACGTGTCACGCATCCAACGGCGCGACGCTTGCGTTCCGACCACAGGATGCGGAGCACGAATCTCGTCCCCCCGGCCTATAAATATCCACCGTCAACCCTAACTCCTCATTCACCCCCTTTCTCACCTCTCTACGCAGCGCCGCTCGCGAGCTCCTCCTCCGCCGTGCCGGAACCCGCCGGAAAACTCGCCGGAGCATCACGGAGCGATTTCACCACCGTGGTGTTCATCGTGTTCTTAACTCCGGCGAGCCACCGTACGAAAACCTCGTCGCCGGCGACTCCGACCACCGCGGAACCCATTACGGTAAGTTCTCCGAGCTTCGATCCTTCACCGTAGTTGGTAGGGACGATCTTTAGGACGAAGACGTGGATCCGACTAAACTTTGCTTTTCCGCGATCTTTTCTGTCTTCAGATGTCTTCCGTGACTCCGCCTCCCACCACTGAGCCGATCATGGCAACGCCCATCTCCTCCGCTCCGCCTCCCTTCGTCCCAATCCAGCTGGATCCCACTAAAGATTCCGGCAAGGACACCGAGGGCACCTCAGCTTTCCCGGAGAAAACCTCCGAGGCGGGACAAACGGAGAAGAAGGCGGAAGAGATCGCTGCCAAGAAATCCAAAGCCCGCCAGCGGGATTCGGAATCCAAAGGGAAATGGTGGCCCTGCACCACCACAGAGACTGAGCTGAAGAACTTGGAGGGGGAAGGCTTCTTGCAACCCGGAAGCTGGAGGACAACACCGAATGCCTTAGCTCCAGCCCCCCAAGACAACGAGATGGTGCTGACGAAAGCACTAGTGGAGCGGGGCTTCTCATTTCCGCCTTCGGACTTCTTCCTAGAGATCATGAAGGCTTATGGGCTCCAACCTCATAACATCTCTCCGAACAGCGTGCTTGCGATTAGCAATCACGTCACCCTCTGCGAGGGCCATCTCCGGGTAACTCCCGAGCTCTCCCTGTTCCAATATTACTTCACCGTCAAGAAGGAGAGGATCCGGCAATCCACCGAACTAGCAACATGCGGATCCATCACCTTCATGATCCGCCCGGGCCGCGTCTACCCCCACACCGACCGCCACGAATCCACACGGTACTGGTCTGGAGGCTTCTTCTACTTGAAGGACGTCTCCGACCCAGCGAGCAAAAGAAAGTTGCCGCCGTTCAAGAACTGCCCCGCCACCGAGCTTCCGGCATGGTCGCACTGCCCCCACCTCTCCGAGTCGCTCCAGCTCACACGCGCCGTCGGGGCGGATCCGTAAGCTAACGGAGGAGGGGCTAACGAGGAAGGACTTGACCCTTTCCGGTTCACCAAGCGGATCCAGCCGCTCCAACACGGGGACCACCTGATGTTCCGGTACAGGGCGCGACGACCCAATGCGCGCCACAAAAGACAATCTTTCCGCCGACGCCATCGACAAGAGGATCCGGCTCCTCATCAAGATTCCGCGTGAACCTCACGTTCACGTGTGCAACAAAGACATTCACATGAATGGTTCCGGAACCGCGGTACGTCGTCTTGATTTTAGTCTATTGCTTCTCTTCGCATTTTTGTCTAAGTGTTTAACTCTATGCATTAGCTCGAGGCGCTTGAAGAAAGTGAACTCGGAACTCTCCTCCGGGTTCCTTCCACCGGCAACACGGATCCGGAAGCTGCATCAGAAGCGGAAGCTCACGAGGCTCCGCGCCTGCTAAGAGGAAGAGGCCCGCTCCTTCCGGCCCCTACGCTAAGCGCGCCCGCGAAGTGCTCGGCACTGCGGCTACCGGAGAGCGGAGTCGGAAAGAAGCGCCTCAAGCTGATTAACACCGGCAACAAGGGGCAGCCCGCCATCCAGGCACTTCTTCAAGCCTTCCGGGTAAGTGCACGTTTCCGAGATCCAAGTTCTGGTTTCACAAGCAAACCCTTACTTAGCTGCTTATACTTTTTTCTTTTTACTGAAGCTCCGGAAGCCAGCCCCCCAAGGCTCCAAAGGTTTTGAAGAAGAAGGTCAAGCCGTCTCCGGCTTCAGTTCCTGTTACTCCTGAGGTGGAGGTTCCACCCAAGGCTTCGTCTGCCTCCAAGCCGGATCCCAAGGATGTCATCAACCTTGATGACCTTCCGGAAGATCCCACTGACCACGGCGATTCCGCCAAGGGTGCCTCCTCGTCTGCTCCTCCGCAAGATCAACCAGGCGCCACTTTCGCGGAGCCCACAGAAGAAGAATATGAGCAGAAGGTAAAGCTCATTCAAGCCACCCAAGCGATTCGGGTCGACCCTCGACCGACTCAGTCTCTGCAGAAGCTTACCCTCGCACAGCGCCACGCGGAAGTTTCCGCCATGCTGAACAAAGTTTGGGGGAAGCCAGACGAAGAGATGCGAGAGCTCGCCGACTTGGAGGACGGTCTGAAAGTGTTTTTTGCCAAGCACAAGGAAGTGCGGCAGGTAATACTAGCCCCCAAGCATTGGGTGAGACATTTCCGTGTAACATGTGTTAGCCGATGCTTTCTCAAGATGTACCTTAGGCGGAAATTTAAAATTTTATACCTCCAAGACTTTGAATTCCTCGCCAGCCCCCAGGATTTTAAATATCCGGCTAACTCCTTTCTGCCTCTTAGACCACGCGGAAATTACACGAGGATCTACGCGTTCATGTGCTGGAGCAGATCACGGAGATCGAAGGGCTGCGTCAGAACGCGGAAAACAGCCAAAAGGCTATCCAGCTTCTTGAGACCCGCCTTCATGGTACGAGATCCGTGTCTTGATTTCTTTTGCTGTTCAGGATGCATAACATGCGCAACTTTCCGCCTACAGAAGAGACTGCCAAGCACTCCACCTTCGATGAGCTATCCGCCAAGGTCCAGGTGCTTGAAGCGGAGAACGAGTCCCTCAAGACCTTCATCAAAGAATCCCCCGACAAGGAGAATCAGGCGAGGAAGGAGCTCTCCGAGAAGCATGCCCGCGACCTGGCGGATCTAAATGATAAATCAAGAAGAACCAGAGTCGTGTGACTTCCTTGGTGTCCAAAAACAAAGTTCTGGAAACGGAGGCGGAGGCCATCGACAAACTTATCTTCCGTAAGCGTTTTTCCGTGTTGGTTCTCCGACTATCCTCATATGCTTTTCTCTCCGTAACGGAACTGGACCTCCTTCTTCCACAGCGAGCCTTGGCTTCGAGTGGTCAAAGGAGTCTAATCTGAAGAGGACGGAGGCATACGAAGAAGTGCGGACTTCCATTGGCGCGTTATTTGAAGCCTGTCGCGGAATCGCCAAGACTCTGTCTTTGAAGAAGGCCAAAACTTCCATGATCGACACGATGACCCAGCTAATGGAACAAGTGCCGGACTTCATTAAGGATTGGCAAAAATCTTCCGCGCGCGGAGTCGCCTCCCTGGTCTTAGCCACCTGCAAGGCTCACTTCCCTGCACTCAACTTTGCGGATGTTGCGCGCGGAGCTCCAAAAGGTTCCGACATGGGCGCCATCCTCTCGGAAACCCAAGGGTACGAGCAGTTGTTTGTCAGACGGGTGAATCACTCGTTCTGGTATAGCAAGCACGCCCTGCCCAAAGGATTTTCCGATGCAGAGGAGGAGGAAGGTGAGCCGGAGTATTACGGGGAAGGCTCCAGTCAAGCATCGAGCGTTCCGGAGAAGGCTCTGGTGATGACTCCGAGACCGGCTCCGGCGACAGCGACGGCGACGGCTCCGCCTACCAGGAATCTGAAGAAGAGGACTCCGCGTAGAGTTCCTGTTTGAACAATGAAACAAAGTTGCATCATTTTGGCCCCGAAGTGGGTTTGTAATAAGACTTTAAATTCTTAAGTAGCTAGGGACGAAACGACTATGCATGGGGCGGAAACACTTATCCTGCTATCCTTTAATATTATGTGCATGTTTTCGTTTTGTGTCGGAAAGCAAGTGCTGACTTCGTTGTTTTCCGGCTTGCCCTCTTGACCTTCCGCGAGCCGGAAGACCTTAGCCGGAAACACTCGCCAGCGGCGACGAAACCCAATGTCAATCCGTCAATAACCGCGGAAACAAGCCCCCAAGCATAGGTGCCGGAAATCGCTACTAGGAATCCACGAGTTCGCAACGGATAACAATTTAATCAGAAAACTTAAGCTTACGTCCTAAAGGACGATTTTTGAAAATCACAACTTTTATACACGCCTAGGCGGAAATATCCAGCTCTGCGGTTTTAGTCGGAAAACACACATGATCTAAAAATGAACAAGTAAAGGAGGTAAAAGACTCGAAGAGTGAACCATAAGCTTTATTTCATTGATCATGTATAACTATTACAGAGTTTGTAACTCGGAAAAAATACGCTAAGTGTGGAAAGGACGTAGCTGTGCGATGTTCCAGGGGCGATCTGTCTCGTCGTAGATGTCATCCGAATCCTCACGCTTGCGTTTCCGATGCCAATTAGCAGGTCTGTCCTTCAGCTCTCGGAAATCAATAAGGTAGTACGATCCGTTATGAAGCACTTTGCTAACGATGAAGGGTCCTTCCCATGGAGACTGCAGCTTATGGTCTTTCACCCGCCGAAGGCGGAGGACCGAGTCTCTGTCATGAAAGAGCGATTCCGAACTCGACGACGCGTGATAACGTGGGAGCTTCGCTGGTAGATGGCGGAGCGCTGGTCAGCTAAATTCCGAGCTTCCTCGATCAGGTCCACAGATAGCTGTCTAGCCTCGTCAGTTGTTTCTTCATTGTAGGCGGAAACTCGCGGCGAATCGTGGATGATGTCGGAGGGAAGCACAGCTTCGGATTCGTATACCAGGAAAAATGGGGTAAACCCTGTTGACCTGTTAGGGGTAGTTCGCAAACTCCACAAGACAGCTTCCAACTCGTCAGCCCAAGCTCCAGCTGCTCGTCGCAGCGGTTCTTCAAGGCGTGGCTTAATTCCTGATAATATTAGACCGTTAGCCCTTTCGACTTGACCATTGGATTGTGGGTGAGCCACAGATGCAAGGTCCAGTCGAATCCCTACTGTCTCACAATAATCCTTCAATTCTCCCTGTGCGAAGTTTGTGCTATTATCTGTGATTATGTTGTGTGGGATGCCGAATCTCATCACGAGGCTGCAGACAAATTTTAGTGCCGTAGCACCGTCGGCTTTTCTCACTGGCTTTGCCTCGATCCATTTGCTGAACTTGTCAACGGCGACCAAGAGGTATTCAAAACCGCCAGGAGATGATCTTTTTAACTTACCAACCATATCGAGCCCCCGGACCGCAAACGGCCAGGTGATAGGTATGGTCTTCAGCTACGGGGCTGGAGCGTTTGGTTGAGTAGCGTAGTATCGACAACCTCGGCAGGTCTTGACTATCTTGTCGGCATCTTCTTTAGGCCGTGAGCCGGTAAAAGCCTAGCCGAAAAGCTTTTGCAACGAGTGACCCGGGGCGGCATGATGCCCGCAATCCCCTGCGTGGATCTCTCTGAGGATTTCAATGCCATCTTGATTAGAGACGCATTTGAGAAATACCCCTGTTGCGCTTCGTTTGTAGAGCTGTCCATCAACAATTGTGTAGGATCTTGCTCGTCCGATGATGCCGTCGCGCGAGGACCTCGTCCTCTCGGCAACTTCGATCGATGAGGTAGTCCAGGAAAGGCTGCGTCCAAGCCGGAATGATAGCCATCACTTCTTTAGCCGGAGATATCGCCACGTCCGGGTTTTCCGGGTTAGCGCCCTTCACCGAGGGTATCCGTAGATGCTCCGAGAAAATACCGGGCGGAATTGGTTTTCCGCCGGATCCGAGCTTGGATAGCATGTCCGCCGGCTGCGTTGTCGTCTCTCCGGACGTACTTGACTTCGTATCCTAGAAAGCACTTGGCGATCTCATCAACTTCGTCTCGGTAAGCCGCCATGACGGAATTTCTGGCGTTCCAGGTTCCGGCTACTTGCTGTGCCACCAGGTCGGAATCTCCGCAGCAGATAATGTGCTTGATTCCTATTTCCTTAGCGATGCGCAGTCCGTGTAGTAGAGCCTCGTACTCCGCCATGTTGTTTGTAGCTTCGAAGTCGATCTGCAAAATGTACTGCAGTTCTTCTCCGGTAGGGGACTTCAGGGTGACTCCGGCTCCTGAGCCTTGATGTTGCTTGGATCCATCGAAGTGCATAACCCATGTCTCTGGTTCCGGCTCCAAATTTGCATCCGGAGCTTCTGTCCAATCTGCGACGAAATCTGCCAAGACCTGGGATTTGACCGCGTTCCTGGCTTTGTAGTTGTTGTCGAAGGCGGATAATTCAATGCCCCATTTTGCTGTGCGTCCTGTTGCGTCAGCGTTGTTGAGAATCGTTGACAGCGGAGCCTTGCTCACGACTGTTACTGGATGCTCTTGGAAGTAGTGTCTCTGCTTCCTGCTGCCTAGGAATACTCCGTAGGCCAACTTCTGAAAGTGAGGGTAGCGCTGTTTGGACTCCGTAAGGACTTCGCTAATATAGTAGACTGGCCTTTGGACTCCATACTCGTGACCTTCTTCCTGTCGTTCCACCACGATGACGAGGCCGATGACCTCGTTAGTAGCTGCCAGGTAAAGGAGCATAGGCTATGACTCTCCCGGAGCTGCTAGGATAGGTGGGGAGGTGAGTATGTCCTTCAACCCTTGAAGAGCTGCATCCGCTGCCTCGTCCCAGACAAACTTGTCTGTTTTCTTCAATAGCTTGTACAGGGGAAGTGCCTTCTCGCCAAGACGGCTAACAAACCTGCTGATTGCTGCGACACAACCAGTGAGCCGTTGCACATCTTTGAGACAAGTTGGCCTTTTTATGCACAAAATCGCCTTGATTTTTTCCGGGTTTACTTCAATGCCCCTGTTTGAGACAATGAAGCCAAGGAGTTTTCCAGCTGGTACGCCAAAGACGCACTTTAGCGGATTCCACATCATCTTGTACCGACGGAGATTCTCAAAGGTTTCTGTGAGATCGCTGATCAAGTCGGATCCTTTCCGAGTCATGACCGCGATGTCGTCGACGTAGGCGTGTACGTTCCGGCCGATCTGGCCCTTCAAGCACCGCTGCATCGTACGTTGGTAGGTGGCACCTGCGTTTTTCAAGCCAAAGGGCATAGTAACATAGCAGTAAGTGCCAAATGGGGTGATGAATGAGGTCGCCTTTTGGTCGGACTCCTTCATCCGGATCTGATGATACCCGGAATACGCATCAAGAAAACACAAAAGTTCCACCCCTGCCGTCGAATCAATGACTTGGTCAATGCGCGGCAGGGGAAACGGATCTTTCGGGCAATGTTTGTTCAAGCCAGAGTAATCGATGCACATTCTTAGTATTTCAGTATTCTTTTTGGGTACAAGGACGGGATTTGCGACCCAATCAGGTGTGGATTACTTCTATTACAAAACCTGCCTCTCGGTAACTTTGCTAATTCCACTCCTATGGCGCGGCGCTTCTTATCGCCAAAGCGTCGCATAGCTTGCTTCACCGGTTTAGCCCCCGGGTTTATGTTGAGGTAGTGCTCGGCGAGTTCCCTTGGTACTCCGGACATGTCAGAAGGCTGCCATGCGAAGATATCCATGTTAGCGCGGAGGAACTCGACGAGCGCGTCTTCCTATTTGGGGTCCATGTTGGCTCCGACTGAGACCTGATTGGTAGCATCATCTTCCTTGAAGTTGACTTTCTTGGTCTCTATCGCGGCCCTGAAGGAGTTTTTCTGTTCGGAGATCTTCTTCTTGGTGGTCTGCATCTCAGTCGGATCCACCGCGGCTCTGTAGCCTTTCAGCTCTTCTCCAGATATCACAGATTCTGCGAAGGCGGCTTCGCCCAACTCGCACTCATGAGCCTTTTTGTAGTCTCCGGATACGGTAATCATGCCCTTAGGACCCGGAATCTTGAGCTTGTTGTAGATGTAGCACGCTCTTGCGTGGAACTTGTGGTAGGTGGGCCTGCCGAAGATGACATGGTAGGAGCTTTTGAAGGGCAGAACTTCAAACGTGATCTTTTCTTCGCGGAAATTGTGAACATCGCCGAAGGCCACGGGAAGTGTGATGCTGTCGAGGGAATTCGCCTTCTTACCCGGAACCACGCCATGAAACTCAGTGTTGCTGTGTTTGAGCTGTTCCTTGGTGAGGTTCATCCGCTCTAGAGTCTCCAGGTACATGATGTTCAAGCTTGCCCCACCATCCATGAGGCACTTGGAGAAGTCATACCCGTCTATGCGGGGACTTACAACCAAGGCGTAGCATTCTTTTGGCACAATGGCGGGGTGATCCTCCTCGTCAAATGTGCACGGGACTTCGGACCACCGACATACCGCGGCACGGCCGGAACCGTGGCGTTCGGGATCCGGGTAGCTGACTTGGTAGCGCGGACTGTTGGGGTTCCGAGGAAAGTGTGGTAAGCCCCCACGCTCTTTTTCTCGAATGGGTTGGATTTACCTGCGGACCCTGCCTTGGGATCCGGCGAGTTATCATCCTCATCCATCGCCTCGGAACTGTCTTCCTCTTTGTCCTTGTTCTTGCCTTTGCCTCCCTTGCCGCGTGGGCGGTGCTTCCGGGATCGCTTGTATCATGCCTCCGGGTCGTTCTTTAGATCATTGACCCACTTGCAGTTGCGGTTGGTGTGAGTGGACTTCCCTGTAACCGGATCCGAGTGGGCCGGGCGGGGCATGTCTCCGTACTCCTCGTAGGTTTGCGGGGCGCGGGATCCTCCGAGCTGTGACCTCGGTGCCATGCTCGTCGACCCTGCCGGCTCCGCCTCCACGGCCGCCTCCTCTTCCACCTCCTGAACCTCCGCGTTGGAACGCCATGGCGACCATCTCAGATCCGCCACTCTTCTGGTCATCAGGGTTTTTGCGTTTATGGCTGCTGTTGTTGCCGTTATCACGGTTCTTCTTTTGTTGATGTAGGGGGATTGTTGTAGCTGTGAGATCACCGCCTGCGTCATCATCGGCGGCAGTATGGTCACTGGCAATGGAGATCATTTCATCCAAAGTCAGTTTATTTGCGTTAGCCAAACAAGTGAGCTTATGCCCCGGCAATCCTCCTCTCTGCAGTCCACCAATGAAGGCGTACATGGCGGTGGTGTGGTCGACGTTTTCGCACTCGTTCCTCGCATGCCAACCATCGTGTGAGGAAGTTTCTTGAGGATTCTCCCTTCTTACGGATACAAGCTTGTAAGTCGCTTGCCGTGGCAGGTCTTTTGTAGGTGCCTCTGAAGTGTTTCTCGAAGGCGGTCTTCAGGTCAAACCAGCAAAAGATGGAGTTCTTCTCGAGGTCGCCGAGCCGGATCCGGGCTGGACCTACAAGGTATAAGCTGGAGCATGCGGCAGGCGATATTAGGGGTTCCTCCGGCAAAGGTTACTGCATTATAGTAATCTTCAATCCAGGTATCCGGCCTTTCGGTGCCATCATAATGCTTCAGGTTTCCGGGTAGCTTGAGTTTTATCCTTGGCTTTGGTTCCTCTCGAATCATCCTGCCAAAGCACTTCGGACCGATGTAGTCGGTTCTATATTCGTTGAGGCGTTCCCGCGCGTCGCGCGAGCCGTGGCGAGGAGACTGTGAGCGAGAGCGAGATCTCCGGCCGCCGCCTCCGCCTCCACCTCCGCCGCCACCGCTAGGTGGTGCTGAGGGAGACCTGCGAGGAGGTCGATCCAACTTCTTGCTTCCGCCTTTAGATTCCCCCCGGCCTTCCCGGTGCTGGCTCCGGCTCCTGCGACTGCCTTCGCCGTGGCGCTGGCTGCCCTGGTCGTTCCGGCTCCGGCGAGGTTCCGGATCGCGCTCCTCATTCCGACTCCTCCTAGGCTCGGGTTCACGATCGTTGTTCTGATTCCGGCGAGGTTCCGGCGTGCGCTCCCTGTTTCTGTTTCTTGAGGGCAGCACGTTGTCGCGGATAACAATTCCACCATGCCCCTGGGGCCTGGTGTTTCCGGCTGGACTACGGCGGCGAGGGGGACGCGGGTAACCATTGGGCGGAGGAGAGGGGTTACGGTACTTGTCCCGTCCAGAGTATATTGCATCCTTTCCCTTTCTTGGATCTGACGGAGGCGTCCTTGATGGGACGGGGATTGGATTTGGGTGTTCTCTGGCTTTCCTTCTGCGTTCCGAAGATCCGGTTCGCGATTCGTCATCTCGATGGTGATTGTCATGGGCGTCCTTCTGCGCAATGGAGACGCAATGCTCTGGGTTAGACTCTAACTTGCGCGAAGTGTCTGCCTTGCTCTGCTGCCTCACTGCTGAAGCGACGAGCGTGCGAACGTAGTCGATATCAATCTCCTCGTTGTTTTTCTTCAAGATCTCTGCAGCCTTCGTCATATTGTCCTTTGGGGTTGCGAACGGCTGTTGCTCCGTTGGAGTTGTGAAGGTGATCCTGCGGGGAGCTATCAACTCACGCCGGACCTTTTCGACCTCATGATGAGCTTCAACGATCTTGTCCTCCCAATGCTTTCGGAGTTCCTTGACCTTTGCCAGTCCTTCGTCCACCTCCTGCTCACGCTGGATGAAGTCTTCCACAAAAACTGCGGCGTGCTTCCTTTCCTCCAGCATGGCGGCTGCGGTGTCCTTAAACTTCTTGGCTGTGGCCAGCAGCTCCAGTCTCTTAGCTTCTAATGCTTCTATGTCTTCGGGAGTGATGGGTTTGTTAAGAATATCCGAGCGATAAACCGCATCCATGCCTGCTTGTGCAACCATCTCTTCAGGCGACAGGAGGTCCTCCGAGGAAGAATCCTTGCGGGGTCGCTCCCGCGACATTGGAGATCCCTGATGGGGAGGCTGGGGGTCGGATTGGGTGGTAGCCCCTTCTGATCCATGTTCTCCCAGCGCTGCTACAGTCGCAAGTACCTGCTTTGGCTGGGCGGAGTCAACTTCAGGCTGATCACCGTATCCATATTCCTTCACCTTGCGATCGAACTCTTCAGTGTCCATGGATTGGGTATCTCCGGAAATTGGGCTTAGGTTGCCCAAAATCGACTCTTCAACCGGATCTCCGCTTTCTCCGACAGCCTCTTCCTGATCCGGAGCAGCGTTGTTTTCCGGGGCCTCGACCTGCTCGGGACCAGCTCCGGCTTCTTGAGGGGCGATTCCGGCGGTATGGGCCAAGAAGTGCACGAAGTGACACCTTTGCTTCTCTAACACCTGGGAGACCCAGGCGGATCTGCATTGGTCTTCCACCTTTATTTCCTGCTCAGGGGCGGATTGGGTGAGTTTTGATTTTTCCAGATCTAAGGCGGAATCTTCGCTAAGAAGTTCCTGCGTCTCAGATCGGATCTTCGCGACTGCGTCCCGCTCAGCGGCGGTCGCGTCAGCGCTACTTACCAGTGGGTTTCCGTCGGAATCGGCGGTTTCCCCGATGAAGATGTGTATGCCGCCAACTGGTACGATGGAGAGCTTGACGGGGTCGGTTTTAGCCGGAATCCAGCACTCATCCGGAGGGACGATCGGCAGATTTCCGGCGTAAAGGACACGCCCCACAGCGATGGTGTCGTCGTAGCTTCCCATGGCGGAACCCTCCCGGTTCCGGCCTCCGGACGCCGCAGGCCCCACGGTGGGCGCCAACCGCCGTTGCCTAATCGACGGTACCTCGGAGGAGGGATCCTCACGAGGGGGAGAAGAAGTAGGGGCCATAGGGCGGAGTGCACACGGGACGGTGGTACGCGATTTACCCAGCTTCGGAACACCTGCACGATAACAGGGTCTACTGCTGCTTGTCTGGAATTATCTGGGCGCTTTCGCGATGTTACAATGAGTTGTGATCGTGCCTCTAGGGCTCCCAGGATCCGGCTTATAAAGGCGCACGGATCTAGGGTTTACATGGAGAGTCCTACCCGGATACAGGTTTCCTAACTACGGTGCAATGTCTTGCCGTGTACGTCAAGGATCCGCCTCCCTCTATACGTCGTCCCGGATCCGGATTCCTATTGGGCCTTTATGGATCCGGGTTCCTCCAAAGGTCGGTCGGATCCGGCTCCCTGCTCCTGGACCGGACATCTTCCGTCAGGATCAACGGCCACTGGGCCGCCCGATGGGCCACATGCCTCACCACCATCTGTGGCCACCCGGGCTTGCCGGATCTAAGCACTGTCGATGGTACACACATGAAGTATACCCACAAGATCTTTGAGTTGTTCACTCTAGATACATTATTTGTCATGGTCAATCGAGTTACTCGAATTATCATCACAATTAAAGCACTTTACCTTGCTTAACAGTCTTGGTGAAGTCCCGCTAGAGACGGATATGGTACTTTGGGTTGCTCATTCTATTGTTGTGGTCAAGTTATGTATCACAAATTCGCTAGACAGTACGATTATAGGTGAATCGTTCTAACATTTGACTTTATTTTACTGGAGTATCATCTAGTAGACAAAATTTATGTGTGGTGACAAACATCTATATATGATTAGAATACATATATTGTCGTCCATTGAATTGCTAGAGTCATCAGCTCAAAGCCGTATCGCACGTTCCGACTTTACCTGGTTGATAAATATGATTTTACTAGAGTTTCTAGACATATGTAAGTGTTTGTGAGGCTTTTACTAATAGAACATGGCGATCTTTATGGCTTTCTCTACTTTAATTATTTGGGTTTTTTTTTACTTTAGCTACTTTACTCGTCTTGTAGTCGATCGAGTTACTACTATAATCATGTTCTTGTTAAAGCCACTTTACCGCTTGACGTGATCTTAGTGAAGTCCCACCAGATAAAAAAAATCATGTGCTCAAAACCCAACATGTGACCTTGGTGTGAAAACTATTTTCCGATAGGTCAAATTAATCAAAATAATGTTATCTTATTTAATTGGTCTAGCAAACATTCTATTGATTTTGTTTTTTAAGTATTCACATAACATAAGGAGCAAGGCGAGCTGGGGCCATGCCCCCCCCCCCCTATGCTGATTTTTTTTTTGTGAAAAAACCCCTATAACTTATGCAGATTGGTTCTTAAAGTGGCTAGAATTTTCCTAAGTGGCCCCCTCCAACTAAACGGACGGTTCAGTTGGCCCCCTTCATGTTGTATTCCTGGCTCCGTCCCTCGTCAGAAGTGTCGGGTTTTTTAGTTTAATTCAAAATAAAATAAGCTAAAACTCAGTCACTGAACCGAAGAAAGTATTATATTTTGCAAGGGAAGAGATATAGTAGAATTATGGACACGTGGCCAAATTGCAAGCACGAGTTGAGATCACCTCGTCCGGGTTTGACTCGATCTCACCGCTGTGAGGAGCACATCGCTGGGGTACATTGGCCAGATCGGCAGGCATGCACTCACTCGCTGCAGTGGACGTCGCTGCTGTAACACGGTACCAGGGGGTAACGTGCTCGCTCTCTTTGGCTTTTGAGAGAAAGAACATAGCGATTAGGGAGCAAAAAGGAACCGATAATTTAGCCGTATATCTACGTCTACTCTAGCTGAGATTAATTTGTTTTTGTCTAGCCTACCAACTTTTCTCCGGCCCTACAACATGCTTACTGGTTGTCACCTTCAGCCACCACTGGCCACGCCTAGTACCTAGTAGCACAAACCTAGCAAAACACGGATATAGCCAAAATATCATAAATCAAAAGTGTAGTCTCGAAATGATTTTTTTTTTGGAGCAAGAGCACTGCCTATTCATTAAGAAGAGGGAAATTTGGCCAGTTTATAAGGGAAACTGGCCGAAAACCGTACAACCCAAACACCACACACCGACCCCGAGGCCGCGCACCACACGAGCCGACAACACCCCCGCCGTAGCAAGAAGTGTCAACGCTCAAAACAGAAGCATCCGGAGCCGCCGCTCTGACGTCCACACCGGTCCCGAGACCGCGCACACTAGCGAGAACCGCCCAAACACAACACACCGGCCCCGAGGCCGCGCACGCTACGAGCCGACGACACTTCAGCCCAAGCAAGAAGAGACGACGCTCGAAGACCCAAAGCACCGGAGCCGCCGCTCCGACTTCCACACCGGTCCCGAGACCGCGCACCCACCTAGTCGACGAAGCAGACTCGCCATGCAAAGCATGCCAAACCTTGCCCGACGGAGTACCGGACCTCCAAGGCACCGCCCCCAAGGGGAGACGACGATGGCGCCGACGATGCCCGCTCTAGCGAAAGCCAAAGCTCGGGTTTTCACCCGGAGAGCCCGAGACTTCGCACGACAGGGGGTGAAGGAGCTCCTCGACAATGCCTCCAACGAGGGAAGCGACGTCCGAGGACGCCGACATCGCCGGCACCAACCGAAGTGGATGCGGTGCTTTCGCGCGGAGTTCACCCAAACCCAAGTCGTTGAAGCCTGTCCACGAAGGCGAAGGAAAAGGCATGCCTGCATTCCAGCCCGCCGCCACCACACGAAGCCAAACCTACGACGGCGCTTCACGCAGTCGTGCCCTGCCGCCCGCACGGCCGTGCGGCAGCAGGCAGAAAACCTCCACGTCCCGGAGCCGCCGCTCCGGCCTCCAAGCGCAGCAGCAGAGCAGACACCTCAAGTCGACTCGTCGCTCGCCTCGGGGAGCCAGCCAGCACCCCGACCACCAGAGAAGCGGCGCCGCCGCGCCGCCTTCCATCCACCAAGGCACACCTCTACCATGGCCGGCAGGTGGCACAACCGCCGGGACGCCGCAAAACTGGGGCCACCACTACGCGACCGCCGCGCCGAGGCACCCACCAGCTCCATGGACCTCCACGCAACCACTGCGTCGAGGCACCGCCCGGCCGCCAACCACCCACACGCAGTCCAGACGCCGCAGACGGCGAGGCGACGACGCGCACCCGGGGCCGCCGCCCCGGCATCCCCAACTCCGGCAGAGAGCTGCAGCGCCCTCCACCTCCACCCAACACGAGCTGCAGCGCAGCACCGTCTGGGCCCGCCAAGGCCCAGAAACGGCCCGGCCTGGGCAAACCGGCGCGCCACCAGCCGCCGCCGCACCCAGCAGCACGCCCACCGCCGCACGCAGCTTCGCCCACCGCCGCCGCGCCACCGTGGCCGCCCGGGGCGGCCCCCAACAACCGCCAGCAGCGGCCCGCCCCGCCGCCAAAAGCTCGCTGCGCGCGCAAGGGAGCGCCGCAGGACCGCCTTCCCGGGGCCGCCGCCTCGGCGTCCGCGCCAAATCCGGCCGCACCGACCCCAGCCAGCCCCGCAGCTCCCGCCGCCGAGGACCAGAAGACGCCGCCACCGAGCCGAGCGCCTGCCCCCGCGCCGCGACGCGAGACGATCTCCCCGCCGCCGCCCACAGCCGCACGAGCTTTGCCCGCCGGAGCGCTCCGGCGGCGGCGAAGGGGAGGGGAGGCGGAGGGGGAGGGGGCGAGCCTGGCGGCTAGGGTTTCGCCACCCGAGTCGCCCGAGCGGGACGACGCGGGGGCCGCTTTACGTCAAGCTGGAAAATATGCCGAAAACAACACTGTCTCGAAATGATTTCAAACATAACAATATTTTTACATATTATCGAAGTATAAATGTATTGTCTAGTCTTCATAAGATCGGTCTTTTGATTGCATTGCTTAGTATGCATGTGCGATCTAGCATATATCACTAGGCAAAGTAGATGTGAAGGTTTGCAAGGTTGCATCTTTCTCGAAAATGTAGCTAGCCACATACACACACACACACATGAGAGACCGTTCAAACAAACTGTGACAATATATGTGAAACCAAACATTTGATATCAATTTTGTTATAAAATATTACCTCCGCTCAAAACTGCAAATCTTTTTAGAAAGCTTATTTTAGAATGGAGGTAGTAGAAATTGAACATCAGGGCGCTCATACAATGCTCAATAATGTTTATTTTCTACTTACTTCCGTTCTGAGCATTAGATCACAATATATTCAGTGCACCATCTAGCGCAATCATATGACAATCATGAAACTTTGCAACTCCATTCACTTTATTGAGCATTGTATGAATACATACATTAATGTAAATGTGGTGTTTATGAATACATTGGACCCAGTTTTCTCCACAAAAAGTGTTATTTATATCATGCACATCCAAAAAAAACTAAGTTGGCATCACAAAATTCTTTTTGGTTTTACTAATTCTCAGTTAGCTGAGGTTAGATTGGTGCTCAGCCAAGTCAACCACCGTCAGATTTTTATGGCAAGATTTGTGCAATTGGGCCCTCACCTAGCCTTATTTCTTCCCCACCTCTTCTTCTCAACCGCCTTCCACGCCCCAAACCAGAAAAAAGAGAGATGGAGAGGGCTGGCCCACCCCAGCCCGTTGGAAGTAGTAACTTAGGGTTTAAGATGCAGCGTGCAAGGTCCCAATGTCGGGGAAGAAGAGCGGTCTTAGAGGAATGACCAGGTAAACGGCACGCCAGCAGTGCGAAAGATGAATGGTGGTTTAGCTGGCGGTGGTTGATGGGGAGGCACGGCTCACCGGAAGATGGAGAGGAGCAAGAGTGGGTAGTAGGCCCCATATTCGTACAGATGTAAAAGATATGGGGCAAGGTGGATAAGAGGAATCCTCCAGGAACGGAGCTGCACGCACGGCACGGTGACACCAATGTATTTTTGCAAATCCTTCACTAATTTAACACTAATCGTTGCTTATTAAGCAAAGATGGCACCAGTGTAGGAGTGCTAACCCCATCATATTATTTTTCTAGCTTCGTCCCTACCTTCAGGACAACAGCCTACTAGGCCCACCAAGCAGCTTACGATTGGCTCTCGTGAGCGCAGCCTTACGGATAGCCAAGCGCCAGGATCATGCACATCCCCGTCCGACGTGCCACCTCTAGTCAACGCGACGCACGCAACCCCAGCCGGCGACGGTGGTAACCGCCGCCAGCAGCATTAGCTCAGTGGAAGTTCACTATCAAATCTATCTATAAACACATGTGTAGTAATGGGTTGGATAGACCTTTCAGATACCTTTGGACGAGCAAAATTCCTCTCAAAATCAAGATCTTCTTGTGGCTTATCTGGTACAATGCAATTGCTACGAAAGATAACCTGTTAAAACGTAATTGGTTCGGGGATCCTCAATGTTAGTTATGTAATGAACATGCCTCCATCCTTCACCGGTTCTTCGATTGTGCAGCTGCCAAATTTATCTAGAGCTCGGTAGGGTAAGTCATTGGGGCTCTTCAAGACTTGGAAACTTCTCCCAATTCTTTTGGTGGTTTCTACAATATATTTATGCCAGTCGTAACACACAGATTGCAGGCCTTGCGGCGATCTGTTGGGCAATCTAGAAATCTAGAAATAGATCTTGCTTTGAGGGCAAGCTTATTAAATTGCCGGTTGAAATAATTTTGAGGACAATCTATTGTTTTCAGGAAATATTGGGCCGGTCTACATAACGATGCAGATGCGGAAGATATTTGTGTTGGCGCTGACAATCTCTTAAGGCTTGCTTCCCTGGCCAATGTTGTGGATGCAAATGGTCCCCATCTAGATATCCTCCCTCCTCTCGGTTACTGGGTGCTAGGCGCAACACCGATGACAATGCCAGAATGGATACTGCTGAAGATGATGAAGAAATCTGATACTGCCTGTGTTGTGTCATGATCTATGTGGTTCCTTTTTCAGTTTGTTGTTTTCTTGTAAGAACTTCTAGTAAGTGAGGTTTTCGCAAAACGCTAGCGGTAGGGGGCGCTTTTAGGGCCACTTCTTTTGGGCTTCTGAAGCAGCTTCGAGGTTGTGGACAGCTGAAGCCCAAAAGAAGTCTCCAGCTTCAGCCCAGCTTATGTGGACCGCGAAGCCCTCTTTCCGTCTATAGCGAGAATCTGGTATCGACCTGTTTCTGGAGGCTTCCCGAGCTTCTGCGCTATGAATCGAACAGGTATGGATAGCGAGCCCTTGTGTTGCTTCTATTTACAGAAGATTGCCATCCAGAGAATAATGTTCAGGGAAGTGAAAAAGAAAAACGAGGCAGCGTTTCGTTCCAACGCTGACTAGTCGCTCCATCGCTGTGCTAGGTTTCCGCGTTGCGCCGCCGCTCCACCACGCCTGAACACTGGTGGAAAAACAGGCTTCAGGTGAGCCCCATAAGTCGCGATGCTGCAGGAACCGCGACTAATGGTACCTTTAGTCGCGGTTCGGGAGGCGAACCGCGACCAAAGGCTCCGGGCCCGTGGCGCTCGGTGGCCAGCCGGTGCACGTGGGGGCTTTAGTCGCGGTTGGCCGGGCCAACCGGGACTAAAGCCCCTCCCCTATATATACCCACCCAGCAGCCAACACTTAGCCATTTGGTGCCATTCTCTTCACAAGCTTCACAAGTGGGTGTTAGGTTTGCTTTTGGTTCCTCTTATGCACATAAGGTGTTTGATGAAATGCCCCAAGAGCATGAAACAAACATGATATGAAGTGTTGGAGCCACACTTGAGCTTTCTCATTTATTTTTTCCTCCTCGATCGCGGTTAGCAACTTGAACCTTTGATGTGTCGTTGATAAAATGTGCATGTGTGTGTAGTTCATTGTTTAATTTATATTGTTTGTAGCTAGTTAGTTTAACAAATGCATGATGGTTAATTATATATTTTATATTATAATAATGCAGATGAATCGACAATGGATGTACGGTAACCGACTCTCCGGCGAGTTCAGTGCGGGTTTGAAAGATTTCCTCGTAGTGGCCAATGCGAACAAGCAGGGGGTGTTTTGTTATCTGTCCATGTGTTAAATGTAAGAATCAGAATGGTTACTCTTCCTCAAGAGATGTTCACATGCACCTGCTTCGGCACGGTTTCATGCCAAGCTATAATTGTTGGACCAAGCATGGAGAAAGAGGGGTTATAATGGAAGAAGATGAAGAAGGGGATGATTTCAATGATGAAAGCTATCTTGCTCATTTCGGTGATACTTTCATGGAGGATGCTGAAGGTGAAGGGGAAGGTGAAGGGGAAGGTGAAGAAGAGGCACGTGATGATCCCGTTGATGATCTTGGTCGGACCATTGCCGATGCACGGAGACGCTGCGAAACTGAAAAGAGAGGGAGAATTTGGATCGCATGTTAGAGGATCACAGGAAGGCGCCGTACCCGGATGCGATGATGGTCTGAAAAAGCTGGGCTGCACACTCGGATTTGCTTGAGATGGAAGGCACAGGCAGGTGTAGCTGACTCGGCATTTGAAAACTTGCTGAAAATGTTGAAGAATATGTTTCCAAAGAATAACGAGTTGCCCGCCACTACGTACGAAGCAAATAAGGTTGTCTGCCCTCTAGGTTTTAGAGGTTCTGAAGATACATGCATGCATCAACGACTGCATCCTCTATCGCGGTGAATACGAGAATTTGAATGAATGCCCGGTATGCACTGCATTGCGTTATAAGATCAGAGGCGATGACCCCGGTGACGATGTTGAGGGCCGGAAACCCAGGAAGAGGGTTCCCGCCAAGGTGATGTGGTATGCTCCTATAATACCACGGTTGAAACGTCTGTTCGGGAACAAAGAGCATGCCAAGTTGTTGCGATGGCACAAAGAGGACCGTAAGTCGGACGGGGAGTTGAGACACCCCGCGGATGGAACGCAATGGAGAAAGATCGACGAGAGTTCAAAGATTTTGCAGCTGACGCAAGGAACATAAGATTTGGTCTAAGTACGGATGGCATGAATCCTTTTGGCGAGCGAGCTCCAGCCATAGTACACGGCCCGTGACTCTATGCATCTACAACCTTCCTCCTTGGTTGTGCATGAAGCGGAAGTTCATTATGATGCCGGTGCTCATCCAAGGTCCGAAGCAACCCGGCAACGACATCGATGTGTACCTAAGGCCATTAGTTGATGAACTTTTACAGCTGTGGGGCAGACCTGGTGTCCGTGTGTGGGATGAGCACAAAGAAGAGGAATTTGACCTACGAGCGTTGCTTTTCGTAACCATCAACGATTGGCCTCGCTTCTTAGTAACCTTTCGGAATCGTCAAATAAGGGATACAATGCATGCACGCACTCGCTTACATGAGACCGAAAGTGTACATTTGCCAAATTGTAAGAAGAACGTGTACCTTGGGCATCGTCGATTTCTTCCGAAAGGTCATCCAAGTAAGAAAGAAAGGCAAGCATTACAACGGCAAGGCAGATCACCGGCCGAAGCCTCGCGGAACACACTCGGTGCTGAGGTATTTGATATGGTCAAGGGTTTGAAAGTCATCTTTGGAAAGGGTCCTGGCGGACAATCGGTTCCGAAGGGAGCTGACGGGCACGTAGCCATGTGGAAGAAGAAATCTATATTCGGGAGCTAGAATATTGGAAAGTCCTAGAAGTCCGCTCTGCAATCGACGTGATGCACGTTACGAAGAATATTTGCGTGAACATCCTAAGCTTCTTGGGCGTGTATGGGAAGTCAAATGATACAAAGGAAGCACGGCAGACCAGCAAAGTTTGAAAGACCCCGATGACCGGCATCCGGAACGGTTTCAAGGTCGTGCCGCCTACGCTCGACCAAAGAAGAGAAGGTCATCTTTTTTGAATGCCCGAGCAGTATGAAGGTCCCATCAGGATTCTCGTCCAATATAAAGGGAATAATAAACATGGCGGAGAAAAAGTTCCAAAACCCGAAGTCTCACGACCGCCACGTGATTATGACGCAATTGCTTCCGATTGCTTTGAGGGGGCTCCTGCCGGAAAATGTTCGAGTAGCCATTGTGAAGCTATGTGCATTCCTCAATGCAATCTCCCGAAGGTAATCAATCCAGAAGTTCTACCACGGTTACGGAACGATGTGATCCAATGTCTTGTCGGTTTCGAGTTGGTGTTCCCGCCATCCTTCTTCAATATTATGACGCACCTCCTGGTTCACCTAGTCGATGAGATTTCCATTCTCGGTCCTGTATTTCTACACAATATGTTCCCCTTCGAGAGGTTCATGGGAGTATTAAAGAAATATGTTCGTAACCGTGCTAGGCCGGAAGGAAGCATCGCCAAGGGCTATGGAAATGAGGAGGTAATTGAGTTTTGTGTTGACTTTGTTCCTGACCTTAAGCCGATTGGTCTTCCTCAATCGCGGCACGAGGGGAGACTAAGTGGAAAAGGCACGATCGGAAGGAAATCAATGATATGTATGGACGGCCATTCTCTGACTGAAGCACACCACACAGTTCTGACCAATTCCAGCTTGGTGGCTCCGTACTTTGAGAAACACAAGAATATTTTACGCTCGGACAACCCTAGGAAGCCTGAATCCTGGATTAGGAAGGCCCACATGGAGACTTTCGGCAGTTGGTTGAGAAAACATTTAATGAGTGACAATAAGGTTGTAGATCAGCTGTACATGTTGGCCAAGACACCATCTTCGACTATAACGACTTTCCAAGGGTACGAGATAAATGGGAATACATTTTACACGATCGCCCAAGATAAAAAGAGCACCAACCAAAACAGTGGTGTCCGCTTTGATGCAGACAACCGAGAATGGGCAAAAGGTCACATATTATGGTTACATAGAGGAGATATGGGAACTTGACTATGGACCCTCCTTTAGGGTCCCTTTGTTCCGTGCAAATGGTTCAAGCTAACGGAGGTGGGGTAAAGGTGGACCAGCAATACGGAATGACAATGGTGGATTTCAACAATCTTGGTTATCTTGACGAACCATTCGTCCTAGCGAAAGATGTCGCTCAGGTTTTCTATGTGAAGGACATGAGTAGCAAACCGAGGAAACGGAAAGATAAGAAAACGATCGGTACATCATGCGATGATCCAAAGCGCCACATTGTTCTTTCAGGGAAAAGAAACATCGTGGGAGTGGAGGACAAGACAGACATGTCAGAAGATTATAATATGTTTGCTGAAATTCCGCCCTTCAAAGTGAACACCGACCCAAGCATTAAGTTAAATGATGAGGATGCTCCATGGATACGGCACAATCGTAAGCAAGCGGGGACACAAGGGAAGAAATGATGTGTAATAATTTATTGTACCAAACTTTGTTGAATGAATCATGTGAATTATATTACCCGTGATGTGTTTGGTGTCCATTTTCGAATGATTCAATTGACTCGAGATAGCACCGATGATACATGAAATTTGGAGTGACTAAGTCATACTCCCGCATACATGGAATTTGGAGTGACTAAGTCATACTCATGCATATAGGAAATTTGGAGTGACTAAGTCATACTCCCGCATACATGAAATTTGGAGTGATTTAGTCATACTCCCGCCTAGGCGTATAATATGCATACTCGTAGTCTTCATAGCCGTCGCCGTTGTACCGGTAGTCGTCGCCTTCTAAGTTGCCGGCGTCGTCGTCGCTGCTGTCGCCGGCCGTCGTCGGGCGGCGCTCGTGGCTCGAGCCGAGGGTAGCGCAGGCGGGGGATATCGCCGGCCGTGATGTAGTCCATGACGCTCTGCGAGTCCGGCCGTACCACCATAGCCGACGGCCGGCCTCGTGGAAGTTTCCGGGAGGCGAGACCGTCCTCCTCATACCCGGCGAGCGCCCTCTCACGCCGATTGATGAAGAAGGCGTCCCAAGTATGCTGGTTATCGGGATGCCGGCGGGGATTCATCCGCTGCTCCGGCGTGAGGTCGAGGTAGTAGTGGTTCGTGATGGCCGCCGGCGCGCAGTACTACGAGGGACGGGAGGGACCGGCACGCCGCCGGCGCTTAGGCTCCGGCCGGCAGGGGATGCGGTAGCCGGAGGGCAAGGGTAGTTCGAGGCGCAAAGCTCCTCCACTCGCTCGGTAGGTTAGAGTGGGTGCGGTGGAAGCCATGAGAGAGTGATGAGAGATTGTAGAGATGTGATGCTGGCCAAGCCGGGCTACCTATATGTAGTGACAAATGGCGGGAAAAATGGGAGCGGGAAGACATGAGGCGGGAAGAAAGAGGCGGGGAGAAAGTGGCGGGAAGAAATTGGCGGGAAAAAATTGGCGGGAAGAAAGAGGCCGGAAGAAATTGGCGGGAAACAATTAGCGGGAAGAAAGAGGCGGGAAGACGAGGGAAGAAATGGCGGGAAGACGAGGAGGGAAGAGGGGGTCGGCGGAAAGAGGCGGGAAGAGGGGGCCAACGAACTTTTGAATTGAATTAATTTTATTTTTATGAATTTTTGATAATTTGTATTTTTAAGATTTTGAATTGAATTAGTTTTATTTTTCTGAATTTTTTGATATATTATATGTATTTTTAAGATTTTGAATTGAATTAGTTTTATTTTTCTGAATATTTTGATATATTATATGTATTTTTAAGATTTTGATTTGAATTAGTTATATTTTTATGAATTTTTTGATATATTATTTGTATTTTTAAGATTTTGAATTGAATTAGTTTTATTTTTCTGAATTTATTGATATATTATTTGTATTTTTAAGATTTTGAATTGAATTAGTTTTATTTGAATTAGTTTTATTTTTCTGAAATTTTTTGATATATTATTTGTATTTTTAAGATTTTGAATTGCATTAGTTTTTTTTCTGATTTTTTTGATATATTATTTGTATTTTTAAAATTTTGAATTGAATTAGTTTTATTTTTCTGAATTTTTTGATATATTATATGTATTATATGATTTTCAAAAAATAAAAGTATTTTCAAAAAAGAGCTTTAGTCGCGGTTGGCATGGCCAACCGCGACTAAAGGTCCTTGCGCGCGGGAAATTAAAAACCGGGCGAAAATCCCTTTAGTCGCGGTTGGGGTCGCCAACCGCGACTAAAGGTAACCCTTTGGTCGCGGTTGGCGACCCCAACCGCGACTAAAGCCCCATCCCTATATATTCCCGCGCCGCCCCGCGGGCGCATCAGATCTCTTCTTCCTCGCTCGCTTCGTTGCCGATCGCCTCACTCGCCGTCGCCGTCAGGCTGCCGCGCCTCGCCGTCTCCGTCGCCGCACTCGCCGTCGCCGTCGCCGCACTCGCCGTCGCCGCCGCCGTCTCGTACGTCGCCGCAACGCCCACACCTGTCGCGCGCCCGTCGATCTCCCGTACGCGCGCCCCTCGTCGTCGTCGCCGGCGCCGCAGCCGCTCGCAGTGAGAGAGAGGAGAGGGAGAGAGCGCGGCGCCGTGGCCGCGCGCGCCGCTGCTCGCCGGCGCCGCTCTGCTCGCCTGAGAGAGAGAGAGGAGAGAGGCCGGCGGCCGCCGTACCCGCGCGGTGAGAGACAGAGAGATGGAGAGGAGAGAGCAGCGCCCCGGCATTTTTTTTCTTTCTTTTTTAGTTTTTGTTCTTGTTAATTTTAAAACAAAAAATAACTAAAATTTGAGTTAAAAGTTTGTGTAAAATTAAAAAACTAAAATTTGACTTAAAAAGAACTACAATTTGACTTAAAAAAGATTGTGTAAAAAAACTAAAATTTGACTTAAAAAAGATTGTGTAAAAAAACTAAAATTTGACTTAAACGAATTAACGTGTTGTTAATTAAAATTGTAAACTAATTAAAATTTGACTAATTAAGTTTTCTTAAGTTACAGAATTTTGATCACTAAAATTTTTACTAAAATTTGTTTTTTTAACTTAACTAAAAATTTGTACACTAACAAAAGTTTGACTTAACAAAAGTTAACAAATATGTAATATGTAACAAAATTTAACAAAAATTCTAATGATCAAAATTTTAACTTAAGATAACTTAATGATCAAAATTCTGTAACTTAAGAAAACTTAATGATCAAATTTTAAATGATCAAATAATAGTAAAAAATTTCTTAAGTTAAAATTTTGATCATTAAGTCTAAATTTTGTTAAGTTAAAATTTTGATCATTTAGTCTAAATTTTGTTAAGTAAAATTTTAACTTAACAAAATTTTATTTGGGATCGAGAGGGGCGGCGAGGGTTATGTGTCCTCGGCACCGCCACCGCCCTCTCGGTCACCGCCACACCGGTCTCTCGGTCACGCGGTCACCGCGTCCCCCTTTCGCCACCGCCACCGGTCTCTCGGTCACGCGGTCACCGCGTCCCCCTTTCGCCACCACCACCGTTCTCTCGGTCACGCGATCACCGCGTCCCCCTCTCGCCTCCCTCGTCGCCCTCTCTCTTTATATGTAGAAGAGATATGATAATGCTGGCATATACACAATTAATTTGTTTTTACTACATGTTTTCGGGATCGACATATGGCGGACGATAGAGCTGACCCGATTCCGGACAACTATGATCCGGACGTCGAAGACCATATGTTCGGCATCATAAAAGGCGATATTCCATATGTGCCGACCGGAGAAGAAGAAGATGATATCTCTTCTTATCTGAACCTTGAGGGTGAAGATGAAGGGCGCCGTCAGCAAGATGATGCCGAAGAAACGTCGATAAACGACGATCTTCAATTGGAAGTAGCAACCACCTCCGGCGCCGAGGTATAAATATATACATATTGAGCGTCTGGTGATACAAACTAACTGATTTGAATAAATGTGTGTGTACTAACGCGCGCGACTCTCTTTCTTATTTTAGCCCTCGGCCGGATCGTCGAAAAAATCGAGTACGTCGTCAAAGCGTGGCGCAACCAAGACGATGAAAGCAGGAGAAACATGCACCATCGATGTTGTCGACGAAGCAACCGGCAGGCCGCTGGAGCCCAGCAAGAACGCCACCAAGTTTGTCAGCCAATGCGGAGCCGAGTGGAATGAGCCAAAGAAGGCACGTGTTGGTTTCACTTTTGTCGATAAGAGAACAAAAAAAGATTGCTTCAACAAGCTTCTGGAACATTTCGTTCTACCTCCGGAATACCGCAAATACGATGAGGAGGGTAACAAGATTACGGAAAACAAGAAGAGGCGCAAGCTAGTCAAACAGTTCGCTCTTTCTAGGATGGCCAACGCATTCCTGAAATACAAGCAAAATCTAGCCCATGACTTTGTCAACCAGGGCAAGACTCCGGATTTCAAAGGACAATATGAGAAACCGCAACATGATTGGCCAGAATTTGTGAAGCAAAAGAAATCGGAGCAGCTTCCTTGAACTATCGAAAAAAATAAGGAAAATGCGGCCAAGAAGGAGTACAATCATAAAATGGGGCCAGGAGGGTATCGCTTTTGGCAGCCTAGGTGGGAGAAGATGGAGAACGAGCCGAGGGCGCGAGGAATCCGTCCAGGTACGGAGGGATGGGACCCAAGGGCCAAAAGCTGGTGGTACGGGCATGGGGGATCGCTGAACCCGGAGACAGGGGAGTGTGTTTACCGGGGCAAAATAATTACACCCACCCAAAAGCTTATTGAGGCAATGAGGGATGCTCAAGAGGGGAGGATCAAGTTCAACAGAGAGAACGACGCCCTGACAAAAGCCCTCGGGAATCCTGAACACGGAGGACGTGTACGAGGCATGGGGCACATTCCGTGGAAAATAGGGTTCCCCCAGAACGATGACCCGTACGGTTACAGAAGCCGTAAGAGAAAGATGGATCGGGAAAAAGATGTTGTGGCGCAGCTTGGTAACGGAAATGGATGTGATGAAGAAAACCGTGAGTGTACTAGTAGCCGAAAGAGAGGCAGCTCGGGCGCAGCATGAAGATCATCCAATGGATCTCGGAAGCCAGCAGCGGAGAAGAAGCAGCGTGGCTTCCACGGAGGCCTCACCGGCTGGTGCACCGACGATAGAAATTACCGCACCGGAGCCTCGCGGTGGTCGAAATTACTGCACCGGAGCCTCCTCGCTACCCCGTGGACGATATAAAGGAGATGAAAGCATGTCATCCGTATTATCCTATCGGGAACATGTCCATGAAGGTAGCCATCGGCAGTGCTTTACCACTCGGAGCACTCCACCACAACAACCCCATTCAAGATGGCTATGCTCGTGTCACGGTGGAGGAGATAGTCCAAGGGTTTGAGGACCCGGACATTGACATTGCTACACCTGAAGGGGTGAAAAGACTTGGAGATGTCAAGCGCCGGCTCATTCTATGGCAGAAGAAATTTATCAAGTTTCCAGGCGAGGCGCCAACAAGTCCACCCCCGTACGGTGGTGGTGGTGGCGGTGGCGGTGACGGTGGCGGTGGCGGTGGCGGTGGTGGTGACGGTGGCGGTGGCGGTGACGGTGGCGGTGGTGCTTCACCTAATACACCTCATTCACGTCAGCCGACGCCGCCCCCCAGTCCTCGTCCGGCGGGTGATCAGACACCGGTACCGCCCCCCAATCCACCTCCGGCGAAGACGTGTAGCGTCCGGGTTATTAACCTCGGACCCTTATGTACCTAGAACCACAAAGATACCGTGAGCCATCACCGAAGCCTCTCATCCCGAGGCCTTGGGAACTTAGTGTCGAGGAAAATGCAGCGGCCGTGGCTGCTCAGCATGAGAAATGGAAGGAGGAGTGCAAGAAGAAAAGAGAGGGCGAGCCCAAGCCGATATATTCCGACAAGCAAAAGCAGTGGGCTAAGTCATTTTTGAACACACCGTCCCAAGCCGCGAAGAATCTGCTCTGACGACTATTTACGTGAACTTCGTAGGCAAGCACTCGCGTTCAAGAGGAACCAAGAGTTGGCGGAGAAGAAAGCCTTGGAGGACGAGGCCGAGACAAAATTAGAAAGGGGAAAGAAGTTGCCCAGCTCGGGAACAAAGTAAACAATCGATCGCCCCGCTCATAGTGCAAGCCGCCGGTCCGGATGCCCCCGATATCATAGCAGCCGCGGCAAGCACATGGATTGACCGTAACGAGTGCCGGAGAACAAGCGGCCGACTTAGGTATCACTCTTCGTGCACTTGTTAGGCCTTGATGAGGCGCCAATGAAGGACGTAGTATTTACATATGTGAAGAATGGTCCTCTCATCGAGCCTGCGCAGAAGAGGATCTACCTCGACAAATGAAAGGTCTCGCTAAATTGGTACAAGGGTTACATAAAACATAAAGACGCCAAAGACTATATCTATGCGGAAGTTAGATATGAGCATCACTTCAAACGTTACCGTGGTACAAATTCTCTCGAGTGAATTGTTCCAATTGCTCAATCTGCGCGACCTCGACAAATCTATCATCAGTTGCTACGTTCGTAAGTGATTTATTAATTTCTACCCCATCTCGTTCATTGCCTGCACTATATATATATATATATATATATATATATATATATATATATATATATATATATAGGATAAATACTTCCTACTCCCGGGTGTAACTACACCCACGTCTCATATACTACCATACGGAAGTATATGACATACTTTATTGGTTTGCGTATGTTCGTACACTATATCTAAGATACTCCATACCAACTTTGGTGAAAAAAATTTAAATACACCCATAGTTTGCACTATATATACAAAATACATGCATATTTATACGTAAAGAAATAGTGTACGTAAAAAAGTGTACATACTACCTACAAAGTAGTATATATAGTACCAAAATATTCTTATATACTTCATACTACATGTATATACTCTTCGGTATGATAGATAATACCTAGATTGTGTGAAACACACGTGGGAGTAACTACACCCGGGTGTAGCATGAATATGTCATATATATATATATATATATATATATATATATATATATATATATATATTGTCCTAACTATCTTGTTGTGTACGCTATTATGCAGAATGAAGAAGCGGGAAATGCGAATAAGGAACATCCATGATGTTGGGTTCATTGACCCACACATCGTTAATTCATATGTGTTAGAACACCACCCCGCCGATGTGGAGGATGACCTGTGGCGGTTTATTAGAAAACAGCAAAAGAAAAGTGATATTCTATTTCCTTACCATTTTGGGTGAGTGTTTCTGTCTTGAGCACATTCTCTTTTGTTTACTCCATGCATGGTATGTGGCTAATCGATGAGTTATGCATGATCGTGCATGTATCGTGTCCGCAGGTTCCACTCGGATTCTTATGGTAATTAAAGTTCAGACCTCCTCAGTTCTCGTCCACGACTCTCCGAATATGGATCCGGCGCTTTGGGGCGACATGAGAAAAATGATGCAAAAGTAATTATTTTCATTCATTTGCGCTCTATATCGATCGGCCTATTTCGTTCATCATTTCCTAATATCAAGTAACTAATTAATAACTCTCTTGTTTATTTAATTTTCTTTGCCTCGTAGGGTTTGGAGACGGTTCGTAGATACCAAGGTCGGTGAATTCAAAAAAGAGCTACATTTTAAAATGGCAGTGCGGACGATCGGGGATATTCAGCCACCGGGGACCAATCTATGTGGATACTATGTTTGTGAGAGGATCCGGAGATACTCGCAATGAGCGGGACCGGAAGTGTGAGAACAACATCCTGAGGAATAACCTCCGGAAGACGCTTAGTCCGTAAGCTCGCTTCCGACCACTTCAAGAGGAACTAGTCTGGATGGTTGGCGAGGGAAGTCATCGATCCTAGAGGAGAACACTATTACGATGACGTAGAACTTTATATGCACCAGAATTTGTAACTAACTTGTTCAAAATTGTATATGGTCATCCGATATTGAATATATATTGTATATGGTCATCCGATATTGAATATATATTGTATATTCCTCTTGAATTCTTTTTGGTTCTAATTTCAAATTTGTTTGAAATTGTACATTCATATGCATGTATGTATACAGTACCGTAGAATATGTGAAACTCCTTCAAAATTAAAACCCAAAAGAAATAAAATAACACAAATTAAAAAGAAACCAGATTTAGGGGGAGGGGGCTAAACCCTAAACCCTGCGGAGGCCTTTAGTCGCGGTTGGCCGAAGAACCGCGACTAAAGGTCCTCCGCCCTGCGCTCGCCTGCGGCCCACGTGGATGGGCCTTTAGTCGCGGTTCGTAAGGAACCGCGACTAAAGGGGGGGGGCCTTTAGTCGCGCTACTTTGGTCGCGGTTGCGCCACCGCGACTAATGGCAGTTGCCAACCGCGACCAAAGCCCCTTTTTCCACCAGTGAAAACCTGCCACCAGCTCCACCGTTGAAAGCAAAGTTGTTGTTCTCTTACATGTAAGGTTCAGGTGGCATGCTTTGTACTCCATTGCATGTTCAGAGTTTCACCGATCAAGGTTTTTCCATGATCCATCTCAGATCCTTCTTGTCGGATAAAGTTGACGAGGTGAGGTGCAGCTTCAGGTTCTTCCTGTGCTTCAAACACTCGCACTATTCTTTGTACTGATTTAGAGGCTAACGTGTTGTGTAAATGGGAACAAATTGTTTTTATAACATAATAGTGTGTATTTTATGTATTTAATTAACAATAATCAGATGCACATCAAATTTAGGGGCATTAGGGACATTACACAGCAAACAAGTCTAAACTTCATAAGCCCAAAAGAAGGGGAAGGAAAGTTTCTAGGAGCTTCTCCCCACCGGAGTTTCTCCCCACCGAAATCTATCTTTACTATTAAATTGCAGTTGGGGATGGTGTCCACTTTGACATCAAACATTCGACAAATCTCAGCCGTCAATCACAAATACAGAGCACATACAGAAGGAACCGCACAGAAGGAAATACAATTAAAGACACCGGTCGCAAACACGGAAGGAAATTGGTATACTGGGTCAATCAAGGAAATACACTTACCGATCACATCACATCCAGCGCAAACACGGAAGAGAATTGATATACTGCCTCAATCAAGGAAATACACTTAAACGATATACTGCCTCAATGCGATCCACCCTCCTCAAAATCTCTTAAGCATGGATCACTTTCCAAAGAGAACGCCAGGATGAGTAAAACTATCCTACCAAAGCAGGAAGTAAATAGGAAATATTAAATGCGGGATGACCACAATCTCGGGATGACCACAATCATGGGATGACCAGAATCAAGTAATCGCTACAGTCAATTAGGAGATTGAGTTTGCTCAGGCACTAGCTCCTTTCCTAATTTCTCTCACGCATGGCTCCTACTACCAAAATTGCGATGGAGGCGGGCGACCACCATTGGTCCCCGCACACTTCCGCGCCTCCACGGGCGATCCCGCTCCTCTGCAAGAGAGCACGCGATGGCCGGAGGGCAGCCGCTGCCATAGGTCGGCGGCGGGCGGTGGCTGAACCATGGCGCCTCCCCTCTCCTTCCATCTGCTATCTGCCATTGATCTATCTCTATCTGATTTCATGGCTATACGATCTAGGTGCTACCACGGATTGACTGCAGGTGGATTAGCGTAGAGCGGGAGGCGTGGATGGAATTCGTTCAGAACCACCTCAGTCATCAGGACTCAGCCACGAGGCTGTTACCGCGGGCCTCCTCCTCCAAGACTACAATGAACTTTCTATCTATTGTGTTGCTCCAGGACCAACGTGAGGATCAATTCCATGTTCTTATCTTTTTCTTTTTTGATTAATCGGAGATATTTGCATGGCCATGGCCAGTCCGCATCCCTTGCGTGTTCCAAGAGACACCCCTGGCAGCAATAGATTCATGTACACGGTATAAACTGAACGGGTGGTTCAGGTTAATGAATCAGAGATGATTGCTTTAATTTGTATATGGAAGTGGCTTCCAATGAAGTTTCCTGCCAATTTATTTTTAGTTTGGTTTCTTGACAATTTTGACACACTTTCTTGACAGCTTCAACTTGCTTGTGCAGACGAAAATAAGGACAGATAGTATAACGTTTTAGAGATCATATCAACCATATACTTGAAGAAAAGAACTATTGGAGGCTCTATGATTCATCTCGCTTAAATAAGGAACAAGCAGTTTCGTTGTTTATCTTACTGCATGGATGTAAAGCCAGGCCAGCCGACCGGGTTTCATTTGGTTTTTTCATTTTCCAGATTGGTAAGTAAATTGTAAATATAGGAAAGAGAAAGAGCTTGTTTGGTTTTGAGGGCAATGGAATGCCTTTGTGGCAGCACGCGTTATTTACTTTGCAACTGCAGAATAGTTGTACGATATTTACTTCAATTCCATATTGCCATCAATAAACAATGACAAAGAAATGAAGATTTTAGGCATATCAATTTATTATTCATGTGATAACTCAACGGACATGAGGTAAAAGGAATTTTGTCAATAGAATTTCTTTGTTAAGATAAGCCAAATCAATTTTACATGATGTCTGCAATATCTGAGGACAATCCAAATGTAAGGAAATGGTAAATTGTCTTTTTTTGGTTCTTTTAATCTTTTGATCTAAATGTAAAAAAATCCTTAAATATTCTTTTTGGATCCTTCACACTTCGGTGTTATAGAATTGCCAGACCATCTTATTATTATTTTATATTTGAATTACAACATTATAAATTCTTTACAATATGTTTTGTTTTCGGCAAATAACTTTAATTTTCTATATCGATGCATGTATTTTTGACTTTAGTGAATGACATTCAGGGACAATGAATATTAGCAAAAGAAGTAATAAAAAGAAGACCTATGTCCCATTTTCATTTTACTGGGCTTAGCCTGTGGAATATTTGTAACTTGCAAAACATCACAGTTGCACAACGCCTTACACATTCCTCGTGACTCTGTGCTAAACATTTATCTCATTGGCAACGTAAATGCCCATTAATATTCTGTATTGGACTATCCCATGTAGGTTTCAGTTCCTTAGTGTTGAATTTCTGTTAGCATGTTATAGGATATATGAGTATGGTTTCATGTATGGACAGTGTAATGATATGCAGATTTAATTTGTTTTTTTGTTGTCCCGATCATGATTCGCCAAGCCACATAATTTAGATGTTCTTTTCCTGAGGATATGCACTTGATTTTTTTCTAGGAGGCTTGCTATTTTCAAGGTAATTTACGTGAAACCCATATATATTTTTTTGCCCTACTTCCAGGACTATCACTTTGGAGTGGAGAAGTTATTTTGGTCTATAGGATTGTTCCATCCTCGGATTATACTGAGGACAATGAGAGTTCATACTATTGAAAAAAAATTAGTAGGTATCACATGCACGATTAAGTGAAGGGTTTACCATTTTTCTGTTTGCTATATATCTGGAAGCTGCAAGATCAGTATTATGTTTGGCTACGGATTTTAAATGTATATTGAAAGAATAGAGCGATCTATCTTTCGTGAAATTAACCTGTTATTTAATGATTTACCACTTTTGTATGATGTTGAATCAAGATATACACGTAGTTTAATTGTGAGATATGTTCCTCTCGAAACTCAAATGGTACACATCATAGCGAGCATTGCACGTGTGTGGGTATTTCTCTCTATGAAAATGATCTTGAATTATCGATGTTTGTTGAATTGCATTTCAGGTAAAGTATAATCTTAATATTTTAAAATATTACATGGCTCTTTTTTATACATGGAAATTTTATCTCTATTATATCTACATTTATGACATTCAAACAATTAAAGAGGCCGTGGCAACGCACGGGCATTCAACTAGTTATAAGCTAGCTTTTCTATAAGCATAAGCCCAAAAGAAGTGGCCCTTATTGCACTTGCCCGGGATGCTTTTGGCCTATTGGTCTGTACTTCGTTATCTCTAAGGTAAATTCGATTTCCGGTTGGATCGCTTGGAGAAAAGAAAATCAGCTCAGCGCCGCAGCCAAACGGCCCTTCACCTCAGCGTACGTGCAGCCACACAACGCACGTACGCAATCTTCCGGTCAGGCGGTCAGCATATCTGTTCGACCAGTGCCATATCGCCGTCGTCACCGCCGGCGAGCAGTGCCACACTGCCACGTCGCCGGAGATGGAGGGCGGCAGGAAGTACAAGGGCGTGCAGCTGCGTAAGTGGGGCAAGTCAGTGTCGGAGATCCGGCTGCCCAACAGCCGGGAGCTCATCTGCCTGGGGTCTTACGACGCGCCAGAGAAGTCCGCAAGCGCCTTCGACGCCACCTTCGTCAGCCTCAGAGGCCACCAGGCCAGCGCCGCCGCTGAAGGCCTCAACTTCCTGAACTCACCGCGCCCGCCATACCGCCACAGCGTCGACCCGCAGAAGGTGCAGGCGGCCGCGCTCTCGCATGCCAACCATATCCCCGTCGTCATCGACTGCTCACAGTCGCAGACAACGGCCACCGCGCCGTCGATTGAGCCATGCATGGTTTGCCACGCAACAGTACGGACACGGCGTGGACATTTTTGGCGGCGGCGTCCAGGTGGGTGTTGGCGCAGGACGAAGGCATCGACGGTCATGGCACACCAGCCGCCGCTCTTCTACAATGACATGCATATGCAGATGGAGGAGTGCGGCCATGGCGCCAGCGCTTCGCTAATTTGGAGCTTCGACCTTAGAGACTCATGCTTCAAATACTAGTTTGACATGGTTTCACTGCTCCGATCAATTAATCGAGCCGTGCAAATTGCGTCAGGTGCATTGCTTTAGCTGCCTGCAGAATGAATTTAGCAAGTGAACGCTGAAAAAAAAAAAGGCCTACAGAAGCACCAGACCTACGTGCATATTCATCTGCAACGTGCAACAGAACGTCGTTTTCGAGCATGTGGTACTATAGGCCCTTGCAAGCAGGATCCTAGTATATAATCCACTGTGTGTTGACTGTTGAGTGACACCAATATGTTCATTCTGGGTCGGATTCCTAGTATTAATCCACTGGAAGTTGAAAACGCATGTGGCCATCACAACAACGAGCACGTACGGGTACGCAGCAAGCTAGAGCAAAAGAGATGCGATACATTTTAGTACATCTAAATTTTATAGTCTTGTACTCTAGAATGTTTGAGTTGCTACACTTATAAACTCACAAACATTATGCCAAGTTCTATAGATATACTAGATATTTAAGGATCGATACTGTAGGGTGGAGGCCACAATAAACGACACACTATGATACATTAAGAAGCATAAATTGATTTGTGGATCGAGCGGTAATTTTGTCTTGCTTTGATTTAGGATGTAATTCATTGTCAAAGTCTTTCTTAAATATCCCAAAGTTTCAGTAAAAATAAAATACTTTTGGTGACAAAATATAGTTCCAGTTTAGCATAAGTAAGTGTCTTGTAATAATAAACAACTAGAACAATATCACAATCATATGTATCTTAATACTTAATGGCATGATTAATTTCAGTGAATATTATGTTGGGTATTCATGAATATGGCATACTTAAGATAACATATCAAAGAATGTAACTGTGAAACGGTCATACACTTACTGGAAAGATGGCCTATCACAAAGTCAAAAAGTTCAGTACAAATACATGGGAAGAATTTATACTAACTTGTTTCGGGGAAATCAAACTAGTTTGCATGGCTCATCCTTCTTGTACTAACATTCCTACCTTCCAAGATTTATGTTGTATTTCATGTAGGGTATACAGGTCAATGACAGTGATAATCTCATCGATATCACACACTGCAACAAACTTGTCTATTAGTTAAAGGGAAACGAAACTGGGAGCATGATTTTCTTATATGGAGAAAAATAGAATCACCTGCTAGTGGCGGCACCGCATGGAAACACGCAGAAGTTAAATAAAATCACTTGTTTGTGCGCGTTTGGCTCGATCCCACCTTGGGGCCGCTAAAATGAAAATTTTGACATGGTGACAACATTTAACACGAAATAATTTCATACGGAGAGTTTAGCCCCATGCGATCCATCATACGTGCTAGCGTTTTGCTTCACGGTGTTAAAATACAACTGCCCTATTCATTTTCGTCGAATCATATTCTGATTGAACTGGGTAGAGTACGTAATTCTACACTCATGCGATGTTTTGGTGATTCATTCGTGCCGCGTCACTCATGCCATCGTCAGTCAAGTCACCAAACTAGTTGTCTTGTTAAGATCTCTTAACCTGCTTGACGTGATCTTAATGAGGTCCCGCTAGATAAAAGATCATGAATGTACTTCCTCTATACATAAATATAAGACATTGTAACACACTGATTTACTACACTTAAACTTCTTATAATTTAGTACGGTGGGAGTAAAACTTAGCTGATTGCTTACTCCAACTGCGTGGCTAGCTTACATGTGTCGCGCCCATCAACCGTTGTTACTCCATGGACACAAAGTTTTTAACCGCCTTTTTTTTTTTTGCATCTTTAATCGCCTACTTTCTGCTCGGCTTGATCTTTACTGTATTGGAATCACATTCCGGCGGAAAAAGTTCATGTGACTTGATCAACATTTCCCTCCAGCTCGCACGAGTTAAATAAAATCACTGCTGTGGGCGCACGTTTGACTCGATCAATCTCGCCGGCCTGAGCGCCAGCTTCAGGTTCATAACGGCACTGGATCGAGTGTGGACAGCCTATCTAACCACCTAGCTAGACGCCCGCCCAGCCAACTGTGAGTGCAGTGTTACCGGAGGTCGCTGTAACACGGTATCAGAGAAAAATGGAAATGCTGAGCGATCGATCGATATCGATGGCCTTCTCGATCTATTTCGCTTTTGACAGCAACCGGCGTTTGCTATCGTTTCTCTTGGCTACACACTCAGGTGCAAATACTGAACGATCGATCGTTCCGTATGGAATTCTGAATGGCTTTTGGCTCGGGTAGTAGGGTGTTACTAATTAAGTCGGCGGAATTGTTTGATCAGAAAGAAAAAAAAGACCAACGTAGACACACACTTCACAAAACAACTGCCACTTTCGCTTCGAATTAGTTGATGCAGCACATTTTTAAAAAGAGTGAACCTACACATCAAAAGCACGTCTAGATATATGTGCAAAATTATCTCAAGTAATTTGAAACGGACTGAATTTTGGAGCTATACAGTTTTGAGGGTAAAGAAGATACCACATACGTTCTTGACTTGAACGACCCTTGCTTCACACTATAAAAAAAAATAGTCCACCTAGCTTGTCCTTAAAGCCTGATTTGATTGAAACAAAAAAGTGGACATGATAACAGAAAAGGGTGTTTCTGCACCCGGGTGCATATGCACCCTTTATTTGAAATACATTTTAAACATATTTGAAAATGTCAAACAAATATAAAAAATATCTCGTGTATATCTTGATATGTTACATGCTAACAAAATTGTCAGCAAAAACCAACATGTTTTGTGCTATCGTAAAAAAGATAAATTTTGGTGCTAAAATAGTCTATTTCTCCAGATATTTTTTTATCTTTTTACACAGGGCAAAAAAAAATTGTCGGTTTCATGTGAAACTTTACATGTCCACATAAAACATGTCCTCTACATACGATTTTTCCCCTAAATTTTAAAATTTTGAAATATGGTTTATACATACCTGGTGCATATGTTCCCGGGATCAGTTTTGAGTTTTTCGCAAATAATATAAGAATATAAAATTTCTGGCACTATTCATCCGGTAGGTTCAAAGGAAAGAACGGGAAATTTTTCCTTTGATCCTAGCTTTAATGGAAAAAACACAAAATTTGAAGTTCACTTGGTCCTCTTTTTTAGATTCCTACACACGAAAAAAAGACTGCGGTCTTCAGTGAAATAAAAACATTCCAATTATACTCTTTAATGTGGTTTGACTTTGGTTTGTCACTTTCATTAGTATTCCCGTGTTTTGCCTATTCCTGCATATCGAACACCCAATTAAATAAGTTCCCATGTTTTTTAATCCTTTGTTTTGAACATGCATTCTGTCATATATAGTCATGTATTTTTCCCGTTCTTTTGTTTTAAAAAAACCCTATCAACCAAACAAACCCTTAATGTTATTGTTATCTATTATCTGTTTTATCTTCCTAGCTATGTTTTTCTTGTTTTATCTTCTTAGCTATGTCTTTTTGTGTCAATTGCACCTCTCCTCTTTTTTCCCTGCAATTGCGCTTCTTTAGGTAGTTGCATTTATTTGTACAATAGCACCTTAATGTTGGGCGCAAAGTGACCGACGCATGAGCATTTTCAACCACCTACAGCACTAGTCCATTCCCACCTACACCACATATAACAAAGGGATTTTACATGTGGCTCGTGTTGCTGGTAAGATCAAGGCATATATTGATAACATCATGATATACTCCTACAAGTCCAAGTCAGTTACCAGGTGTGATTCCTCTCCTGCTCCACGTTGGACTCCACCACCGTTTGGCTTGGTCTGTGTCAATGTCGATGCTTCCTTGTTTACTGCTGACAATCGAATGGATTGGAGGGAGGTGTCTTCAGGGATAACAATGGCAATCTCAAGTTATCTGTCTCCAAAGGGATTGAAGGCATAAACTCCCCTGAAATGGCCGAGGCGGTCGCCCCATTAGGAGCTCGCTCACTGCTTTCAATAGTGGGTTTAAGGATATAATCCATGGCTCGGACTGTATTTCGATGATTCAGCGCATTTGTTCCCCGTTTGAGGAGCGATCGGTGTTGGTGCACTGGTGACCGACATCAAATCGTTGGCGGCTGGGTTTCACGCACATGTTCCATTCAAACATTATGGAAGCAAGACCAATGTTGCGACTCATATTCTAGTTGATAGTTGTGGTAATCCGGTTTGTAGTTTGTCTTTTGATGTGATTCCGGAGTGAACAGGGAAGTACTATGTAATGATTTTCAGTAATCAATAAAAACCAAAGTTCTTTCAAAAACAAAAATGATTTGCACTATGTAAATACGGTATCAACATTTTGAGCATGTTTTGCTATATATCAAATACTAGAAATATGTGATTGCAATGATTACTTAGCAGGTCGAACTCCGTGTACTATAAGCAAATAGAATCAATATGATATATTTTAGATCAATAGAATCAATATGCTAGGGTGTAATCCACATGTAGATGCTCGGTTGATGGCTTCTAAGTATCTACTCATAAACAAGCCCAGTCGTGCTTAAAATTTTCACAGCTTTTCTAACTACAAACTAATTATCGGCAGTACCCATGGTCGTTTTTTAAGTAAAGATAGCACCTATGGTTTTCATCTTCACAATCTAAATAATTAAAATGATATCTAGCTATAGATTTAAAAGTTTGACTAAAACCATGTCCCAAAAGTTAACTAGTTGTGATATGATGGAATTAGCTAAATAAATGTCCTCTATCTACGACGAGTGAATTTCACTTTTACTCTGTAGTTTGAGATTTCTATTGTGATTACCTTATTTATCATACTTTCATCCAGATTCTGTATTTACTAAATGGTTTGCCACTTTTTTGTCCCTTTTAAATAATCTATATGCTAGGGAGTAATCCGAACCACCATTACTAGTCCTCAGATCCCGGCTTACATGCCATTCTATGCGACTTGGAGCAAGAGCACGACAAGTGAGGGTGATGAGAAATTCAGAATATCAACTTGGCAGGTTGAAAATTCAGAATATGTTATTGCGAGCTATTTTTGGCATGGATCACGATACAAATCCAACAGTAAAAAGAATTTTAACTTAATTCTTAGCCAAAGATGAGCAAAACCCTTCTTTCACATGTCCTTGAAGAAACAATCACAAGTAAGACAAGAGAGAACCTACTCCAAAACGACAGCCGATTGAGGCCCCACCGAGCAGCCCAGGAATCTCCACGCGTTCCCAAAGCAATCCGGACATGCCATTGCCAGGAGGCTAGCTAAGACCATGCACGTCCCCGTCCCTACGCGCCATCCTCGAGTCAACGCGCCGCGCGCGACCGGCCCCGGCGAGCGACGGCATGACCTTATAAGTAGCTGCGCCATCCCTGCCGCCAACAGCATCGCCGGTGAGCCAGGGTTCGACATCGACGTACAGCAACACGACGCGAGCTTCAACTAGCTAGCTAGTTTCCGGCCACCATATACGATCGACCAGGTGCCATGTCGTCGCTGTCTTCGCCGCCGGAGACGGAGGGCGGAGGCAGGAAGTACAAGGGCGTGCGGCGGCGCAAGTGGGGCAAGTGGGTGTCGGAGATCCGGCTGCCCAACAGCCGGGAGCGCATCTGGCTGGGATCCTACGACGCGCCCGAGAAGGCCGCGAGGGCCTTTGACGCCGCCTTCGTCTGCCTCCGCGGCCCCCACGCCGCCGGCGCGGACCTTAACTTCCCTCACTCGCCGCCGCCGCCCTGCCGCCACAGCATCGACCCGGAGGAGGTGCAGGCGGCCGCTCTGTCGCACGCCAACCGCGTCTCCGTCACGGCACGGGAGGCGGCCGCCGCGCTCTCGGACGACGACCACTGCTCGCCGGCGCCGGCCGCGCTGTCGATGGACCAGTCCTTCTTCACGCAGCACGGCCAACACAGCATGGACGTTTTCGGCGGCGACGAGATGGTGGCACAGGACGGCAGCATGGACTGGCGCACGGTCATGGCGCACCAGCCGCCGATCTTCTCGCCGACGGCCGGCTGGGGCAGCAATGCCTACGACTTCCTGCAGGCGCCACCTCAGGTAGACGATGACATGCTGATGGAGGAGAGTGACCATGGCGCCAGCGCCTCTCTGTGGAGCTTTGACCCCAGAGACTCATACTTCAGATACTAGTCCACATGCTGTCGCTGCTATTCCATCCGTGCAAATTGCTTCAGGTGCATTGCTACGAGTTTTATAAGTGCATTGCTAAGTTTTTAGGTTCGGAAAAATAAGTGCATTTGCTAAGTTTTGACACTATTAGTTACAGTATTTAGTTTGCAGCCGCTTTATTCTTGTCTCATTTGTATCTCTCTCGAACGGATCAGTAAAGCGTGAAGCTAAAAACTTGTATGTATGTGTCCTCAGAAATACAAATTTCTTTAGAATTATTTCAAGGGATTTGCTAGTTCTCAGATGAGAACTAAATTAGTTCTCACACCAATCAATTGTATCATGGCTCGTGCACATATGAGTTGCAAGTTGGATTGCAACCGAATTTTTCAGTTGCAAGTGGGGATGCAACTAAGAAAAATAACTATAACCGTTGGATTTGCTTTAAAATGGTGTGTTCGATTATTTTATAAAAGAAGTCAACTTCCACATGATATGTATGCCTCTGACTTTCTTCACATAGCCTATATGATGGTTCCCCGAAAACAAAACGATGATGGTTGATGAATATACAAGGGATATATGTTAGCTACATGCACACTGAATTTCATGTGCAAAATCAGTGGAATAAGAAATAAGGCCTACGTGGAGTCGTGGGCCAATACCAGCCCTAGAACCTAGGTGCATATTCACCGGCAACTTGCAGGGGCATAGGCTATAGACAACACACTGGACGTCGATTTCAAGCATGTGCCAATATAGCAAGCAAGATCCGAACGAGTATACAATCCACTGTGTGTGGCGTGACACCAATTGTCTACTCCGGGTCGGATTCCTTTGTCTCGCAACAGTTCAACTGAAACACTGAGAAGGACACGCGCACTAGCTGTTGCCTGTGTATTGTCCTATGCAGTATCTCGATCATGACAACACTGAAAGATTATTTCATCTAGAGTATTCAAAACGCTTCTTTTTGAGAAACACAGTATGTGCATATTGGTGAGTGCATGTATGTATGTGTGAGTGTCTATGTTTGTACTTATTTTGCAAAAAAAAGGTAACATAATACACACCTGCTCACATACACACGTATATACTCAACCCTATGAAGGCACGAACATCTTATCCATACAAGTACCTCGAAACACTGAGCTGGCGGATTGACACAGTTTCCACAAACGGTTGAACTATCCTCCTCAGGGGTGGAGCCAGGATCTGACCATAGGGGGGCGAGAAAGCCAATGACCAATGACCACTTAGTGTCATAGAAGATTTTTTTTATGGACGAATGGCGTATAAGATATTATCTCAAATATTGCATCATTAATACTATTAACTTTGACAAACCGTTCCTGTCTTTTTCATCATTTTAAGAATATTTAGAAACAAATTTTACCTTCAGTCCTTCCCACTCTACAGTCCTATAGAAGTACAGAAACTGATACAAAATTTCTATCTAATTTTGTAAAAAACTAACTAGTGATATGTATGGATAGAATTGCAATACACATAGACTGACATACCTTAGGCATAGATATCATGTATGAGTAACAGTCACTCGAGAGAGTATCAAAGAGATAGGTTCGTCAGCAGGCGTTGCACTTGCACGAGGCGCCGGAGCAGCGGCCAGGCCGTATTTTGTTGTGATCCCCTATTGTGCTGGCGCCGCTGGCGTATGTAGGCGGCGACCGGCGAGCGGGGAGTGGCCGATGGAGGCAGGCAACGTCCTATCATGTAGCACCGAGCCGCAGGAAAAAGGAAGTACGGTTCGAGATGAATCCACGATCGATCGATCTATTCTGCCTAGTAATTCTAATCGACTGGATTACCGCAAAACGTTGAGGGGGCGACGCATTGGGGGGGGGGGGCGCCCCCCCTCTCCGCCCCTTATGAAAACACACATGCGTCAAACATGTGGTTTGATTCAAGGTCGTGTGTTTTTGTCGATGTTTTTACCAAATGATCCTCCTTAACAAAGTACTACTAAAGTTATTTAAAGTTTGATCAAGTTTTTGGAAAAAATCGTAAACATATACAATACAAAATCAATACTACTAGATACATCATGAAATATATTTTCATATGATATATATACAATATTATATTTGTTGATAGGTTTGCTAAAAGTTGGATCAAACTTTACTTAGCTTTACTTTTCGAGAGAAAATACAAGCACTATTCATTGGAACAGAGGGAGTACAAAAGCACAAAAAAGCAGAAACTTCAAAGGGAGCTGTGGCTATATGGAGCCCTTTTTTAGAAAATCAATAGCTTCAATTTCTGCACTTCAATTTTTTTTGAAAAATATGCAATTATGTATTGATGTCTAGTACTCCATCACTCGAAGACAAACTTTCATAAGACGGAGGGACTATGTACGTTTGAAGTTTCATCGGAATTAGGTTTTCAAATTTGACCAATGGTGGAGGACGGGAAGAATTTGAGATAGGGTGAACTCTAAAAAAATGATGCAAAGACCAAAATTGTCTCGATGAATAATAGTATATATGATTATAACATAATCACATAGTACAACAGAAATGGAAACATACTTGAAAATAAACTGAACCTAAAAGAATACCAATAATGAACCTGAAAATAAGTAGATCCTATAAAAAAATGTTGGACAGCAAAACTGTCAAACAAAAAAATAGAGGCTCTGGATAACATTTGTATGTATCTGCAAAAAAACAGAAACCTTTAAATAGCATTTTCGAGTTTTTTCAACAAAAGGGCTCCCTACAGCTCGGGGTCCATATCGATGCACATGATTTGATTTGTCTTGGTAAAGCATACACAGCGTGTTGAGTTTGATTTCTAGTGTACACTGATTACAACCACCTCTAGTAACCACGCAAGCAACAACTTGGCTCTGAGTACAAAGAATATGTCATCATCATATCTGTCCATGAACCCCTCTTCATACACTGTTCACCAAATTAATGGAAATAGAACAGCGTGTGAGCTCGCGATGGAGACAACACCAATGTTTCTTCATCCGTCATCACTACTAGTAACTGAACTATAGTAGAAAGTCTCGTAGCACCAAACCAATACTAAATCACCTTGTTCTTATAATATCCTGAAGCAGTAGATGAGTTACAAAAAAAAGTTCATCCATGTCAATTCTGCCGAATTAATTTTGTAACAATGGGTACATGTAAAGTACTAGAAGCAGGACCAAGTGTATCTGTAGGAGAATACTTCATGTTGATCTATATAGAAAACGAGTTGAATCTTCTTCTGCGCTGTACTTTAGTCCTTTGGTAAAAGGTCAGTCAACCTGTCCCAGATACACTTTTGTTTGCACAACACTGGCCACATCACCCACGTGAGTAGCGTGCGTGTATGGCCTCTGGGTGGGGGCTCTGCTTCTCTAACTATTGGTTACTTACACTGATTAACTGCTCCAGTTAAACATGTATAGTGTGGTCACCAGAGCTTGTCAAATAGTAAGAGAATAATATGAAGAACTTCTATACTATTCCACTCAAGCTAAATCTCAAGATACGCCGCTCTCCAATATCCTAAGCTCAACTTAGGGGAGCAGCATCTTCCGAAAAAATCGAATAATAACAGTAAGGACGTCAGTGTCAAGAATGTTCTTCCCTGATCCATGGCTAAATGATTGGTAGCATGGAACAAACTAGAACCAACAGTTCACCAAACAGTGCTTAACATGTGTGAACTAGCTATGCACATTCTTACGGGGTTCCTCCCTTTATTGTACTTGTAGTAGGTCAACCAGGGGGTGGTAGCCAACACGCAGGAGCCAAAAAAAAAAAGCCACATCATTCGGATCGGCTAGATATATATACGTAAGTTCAGCTTCAAGATATGCCGCTCTCGTTTCTTGCTAGGGCCCACCGCCAGGCAGACTCATCCTAAACTTCTGAGAAGTTCAATAATAGTAAGGGAGGGTCACTGATAGAGAACGCTCCTAGCCTGATCCATGGCAAAAATGATTAGTCAGCATGCATGGAACCAACTGGAATGGGGCAAGCTGAGAAACAGCGCTTAACATGTGGGAACTAGGCACATTCTTCTGGGGTTCCACCTACACTTATTCTAGTTTTATTTTTGCGACAACCAAGCTATAGGACATTCTTCTTCTTTTGACTGTGACGCTTAGCTAGCACGCAGGAGCAAACAAGATTTAAGATCCCAAAGGGCAAAGACACGTGTCCGGATATCAAATCCTGCTCTGGAGTCTGGACCACAAGCACACACACACATGCATGCATGCGCCCCAGAACCAGCCCCAAATAGACTTCTCTTCTACCCTCCGCACAGAATGCTTGTTTTAATTGCCTACAATGTGATCTCACTGCTTATCATGATGCAATCAAGACGAACGCGCTGCAAATCTTGTGTTGATTCAGAATCAAAGCGGGTACATTTAGAAGTCAACTATTCAGAAATACACTATGTTCTAGAATGTGAACCATGAAAGTGGAATTGCTCTTAACTTTGACTGCCACTAGTATATATACGTACTATGCAATTATTTAGATTTGGTTAAGTGGTGGATTCTTCCTAGTACAACATTTTCTCCCTTAGACTAAAATATATATTCATATAGAAAAGTAACTATCTAACTGAATAGAGACAGTACACTCCAAGGTAAAATCGGTGGAATATAGTATGAAATCAAAACCTTCTTACAGAAAGGTCAATTTACAGGGTTGATTATCTTGCAGGACAATAGGTGTATTTCCTTACAAAAAATATTTAAGCAACAGCACTTAAACTAAGACAACTAATGGTATACCTATTGTGTCTGTCCCAAATAAACATCAACATAGACATTTACTTCCAATTGTCAAGCTAGATAGTAATTGATCCAGAGACCAAGTCAGTAGTCTGAACAGATAAACAATAACAGTGAAATGGCCATGATGACAGCAGTGACAATGCAATAATAAATAAGAGCACATGTTTCTAAACGTGATGTGGTTGTTGATGTGTGGCATCCAACAACAGCGATAGGCATGAAGGATCTTATCTATTCTAGGGCTAAGATCAGCAAATCCCCAGCTATCTGAACTTCGGTATGATAGCTACCGGCTATAAAATGCCTACGATCTCTCAGAGCCGCAGAAACCAGTGATGTCTCGCTCTGGGTGCTCTTCTCTTTAGTGAAATCGATAGAAACGTGTACTCATAGAGATCAGAACAAATTGGGAACAATGTAATGGTTAGAAGCATGTGATGGAATGAGTGAATCACCTGGCTGAGAAAGCACGAGAGTAGTCCCATGGATCGACCTCTGTCCAGTTCTGGTTTAAGGTCAACCTCCTCTTGATCACGGCTTTCGCTTTTTCTAGACATTCCTAATTTCCTGTCATGCCACCTTGTAGTTTCCACTGTCAAAAAAGGGGGCAGATGAGTTCATGAAATGAAGATGCTACTAACAATTAGCATTTCGAAACATAATATAGAAACAACTTTACCTTCTCCGACTTACTACTCCAGGTGTGAGGGAGTTGAAAGTGAAACAAAAGTTACAAAATATTCTCTATAAGAAAAATTGGCACAACCTTGGCATCCACAGCTATCAATATACTCCCTCCATTTAACAAATATAAGATGTTTTAGACACTTCACAGTGAACTAGATACACACCATAGTGAGTGAATCTACACACTAAAAGTAGACTAGATACATACCAAAATAGATGAATCTACTAAAACCTAAAACATCTTATATTAGTGAACGGAGGGAGTACAACAGTACATTAAAGAAACTTTATGGTTAAAGAAAGTAAAACCCTTCATGATCTTGCAGTAGTTACATAGGGGTAGAATTTATCAGACAGTCTAGCACAATAGACTAGAAAGTTAAGGCCAAAACCTTATAATATCTATATCACAATGCTCCTTTCCACCTTTTCTAACAACAGAAGGTCAAATCATTGTAGAGACACAAATAAGACACTTTAAACAAACCTACGAAAACGAGAATCCTCTCTGCATTTACAGTTCTATAAAAAAAAAAATACACTATCCAAAAACTATAACTGCTACAACATATTGTTTGTGTATCATATATCATAGTCAACTTCTGTGCTGTTCAACATTGCCGCACGCTTCACAAGTTGTCCATGCTCATTATAGACGTCCAAATTCTCGCATGGTTTTGGAAACACTGACCCAATAACACGCCCCTCTATGTAGGAGCATTGGAAAATATGCTTCTTCTTGTAGCTGATGCCTACTGACATACCCTGAAAGGTGATATCCTTGATAGGGATGGTGTTGCTGCCATGAGCACGGACAGGAACCCGCACACCCTGCCCATGTATGTCTTTGAATGATATGCCTGTGATGTCTGGGAAGGCATTCCTGTCATACCCATCATCAGCATGCTCATTGTAGTCAACCTTTATCACAATCCCAGCACGAACATTGTCAAAGGTTATGTTGCGGTAGGAGATATTGCGGATGTAGCCTCCTCTTCCTATGGCAGTCTTTATTCTCACACCTCGCCTTGAATCCCAGATGCGTACATTCTCCACTGTAACATTTGCAACTCCACCAGACATCTCACTGCCAATTGAAATTCCAGCACTGCACAGAGGCAAAAGGTATAGCGTAAGCCTCAACTTTTGGAAAGTATACCCCAGCTAATACTCCACATTCTATACAAAAGAATGTGAAAACTCATCCTGGTGTAAAACCTTCTACTCTACTGCTCTGTCTTGAGCAGCGGATTTGCAATAGAAGACTAATGCACATACATATTGTTGACAAAGCAATTTATACCTGACCAAAGAACGGACTGTCACATTGCGTATTAAAATGTTAGAAGATGGCCGCCCATATGCAATCCCATATTGATCCCACCCGCTCTTTATAGCTATTGCATCATCACCAACAGATATGTAGCAATTCTCAATAAGGACATCCTGACAAGAGTCTGCAAAGTGTACATAAATATATGTCAGCTGAAGATACCTACAATGGTTTATTGATCAGCAAATTCTGTCATTAAGATAAGAATCTTCCTACATGGTAAAATAACGCCCATATGTTTCCAAAGAAACATATGATGTAATGGAAGTCAGTAAAAAAATAGGTGCAGGATGAATACCTGGATCTATGCCATCCGTGTTTGGAGCACCAGATATAGGAGCTAAGATTGTAACATTAGAAACAGTAACATTTGTGCAATCATATGGGTGGAAGTGCCAGAAAGGTGAATTCAACAATGTTATATTTGCGACAATAATGTCCTTGGACCACATCAGTTGCACAAGTGGAGGCCTTGTGTTCTTCAGCATTCTTCTGCGATGCCTCGACCACCAAACTTCACCCTGGCCATTTATGCTACCATTGTATCCTATTTAGCAGAGTGGAAAGAAGAAAGGAAGCGACAGTTAGATAGCTATCATCCAATGAAGCAGTATCATAGCAATATCATCATTGTTCGGTTTTAGTAATAATATAGTAACACAAATCAGAAATAAATGCATAGTGAAACCACCAAAGTGCAGGTACTGCTGTTTCAGTGAACTCGATTATTGCACTTCAAGAATCAAGATCACTACATAATATGCAGTTCAAGGTATGGATGTAATGCTCTATTTGTAAAGAATGGTTGGGAAATCCATGCATGCATACTGAAATCAAGTGCATTCAGACTAGAGGCCCAGAACAGGTCAAGTAGTTGCTATATATTATTTCACTCGGTCAGGCATGCTGGTACAGAGTTACTATCACTAGATTGCTTAATATGCAGATCATGCACTTTCCTCACTGATGTTGCTTCATAGTTAACCAATAAATCTATAAGCTGGTGTAGTAGATTGGACAACACAGCTTTATAAGCTGGTGTTGACAGCTTACTCATCAGATAAAAAAACAAACCTGTAATGACTACATCTTTCAAATTCTGTCCATGAATTAGACTCCCGAAACGGGGTCCTTTCCGCTCCCTCCCATACCCATAAGATGGCAGTGCGGGCATCAGCGGCCAATGCTTCTCATCCTGTCAAGAAGAACATCAGAACATACAGTTGGTAATCTGAAATCCGTGCATAGTACCATGCTAGACTATAGAAACAAAGAGATGGAAGCCTTGTTCTGCTAAACATATTCCACTCAACTCTGAACAGACACATTCAAATCCAAGCATCCTACACACGACAACCAAAGCTCTTGCTTTTAGCTATGTTTTACCAATCTGAAAACTAACAGAGTCGGAATTGAACAATCATAGTGGTAATAACTACATTGCACATTTACACACCCCTTTCAAAATGGTAAAATCCCAGTAAACATTGAGTCATTATTATCACCACTTCAGTCATCAGTCCTAGCAAGACATCACGCAGCAGCAATTCTACTGCAGTTTTATGGTTTCGAAATGGTAAGAAATCAACCACATTGCTCCAGTTCTACAACCACATGGTTTAATGGTTTCAATCAAATGGTAAAAAAAAACAACCACATTACTCGCGAGCAATCTCACCGTGATGGCAAGGATCTCCGCGCCCTCGGCGAGGAAGAGGGTCATGTGGCTGGTGAGGTTGAACGGGCCGGTGAGCCACCGCCCGGGCGGCACATTGAGCTGCCCTCCTCCGCGGTCCGCGATGGCCTCGACGGCGCGCTCGAAGGCCCGGGTGTTCACAGCCCGCCCGTCCCCGACGCCGCCGAAGTCCGTGAGGTTGTAGGCGTTCGGGCGCAGGCGCGGCGGCGGCGCGAGGAGCCCGCCCCCGGCGAACATGGAGGCGCTCTGCCAGAGGAAGACGAGCGTGAACCCGGCGACCCAGACGGCGGCGAGCAGGGTCTTGTTGGCCGCGAGGAAGGCCGCCGCGCTCCGGCGCTGGCCGTGGAGGTGGAGCCTCCACCTCCCGCCCGACGTTTCCACCATCAGGAGCGCGGCTAGGCGAGATCTCCCGATCTAGGGCACGGCGCGCGGCGCGGCGGGGCTTAATCGGTGGGGCGGGACGCGGCGAGCTGGGATTCCGCGGAGGTGGAGGGGGATGGTGAGCGGGGAAGGGAGGGGGGTGAGGGAGGTTCCGCCATGGGGAGTTGGTTGGTGCCGAGTTTGGTTTATAGTAGGAGGGAAACGGCGTGTGTTTGAGTGAGGTGGAAGCGAGGAGGTACACATGTCGCGGGTGATCGCGCACGCTGTCGAGAAGGAAGAAGACGGTGGGAACCGTCATCTAGATCGTCTGATCTAGATCTAACGGTGGAAGGTTTATCGATGTTTTTGGCTCTGTTCATAAATCTCAAGAGTGGTACCAGAAATTTCGAAAGTATAAACTACAAACAGTTCCTTCAACCACCTAGCGACAACTACACCCTTTTACACTTCGATGAAACTTCCTACATGAATCGTTGTTCTTCGCTCAATTTTTAGGCGTAAACAAGGAGGTCGAGCCATAATTTCACCTCGCTCGGTGGTTACCCCACCAGCAGATTTATCTGAAATGCTAAATCTGGATCTTGGTTTACCGCCATTCCCGTTTAACATTTTTTTGGCATTTTGTAGCATTTTTGTAGTACCATTTTCCCACCACCTTCCTTGCAACCATTCAAAATGACACGTCTATGGAAAGATGTTTCGTTTGTTTACAACATAATACCCAAAAAAAAACACAATTACAACATAAGATCCAATCCCTCATATGTATTCTTGAATCTTGCAACATGATGTTCATGTGTGCACAACAAACACCATAACACTTGCAATATGTAGAAACACCATATACAACATGTATAAAAATCTTTGTTTCATTGACCTCTCTGCCAATAATGTTTGATCGAGGCTCTTGCCGTTTCAGACTCACAAACGATGAACCCAACAGGCTTGGTGCCTTGACGAGGCTAGATTTAGGCAACCACATGCCCATTTGATGCAATCATCACATCTCCGGAGTTCGATGGCATGAATTCAAGCTCTAGCATGTGATCGCCCATCCGTGCCCTCTAGACCACACACACAAACCCTCTCGACCATCATCTATATATAAAGACGATTGTGAGCAAACAGGAGGGATATCATTGGGGTGATAAGAATGCACTTGAGGGGAGAAGAGTCCACACATGGAACTATGGAAGGACATCGGCTGCGGGAGGCTAGTTGATGCATATTGACAACAATTGTTTCCCTAAAAGTTTTTGTGAGAGCCATGCGGTCAAATCTTAGAAACGACATTTATCGATGCGGATTGTAACTCTATATGATATCCGAGTGGAAAACACTTCCCTTCACCCGGGGGTCGTGGTCTCGCCGTCCTCCTCTTCATTGATGCACCGCATGTCCTAGGCTGGCTAACCTTGTGTATCCTTTCTTTTATTCTTTATTCCAAACAAACGCCATGTTTTCTCCTCCACGAGCATCTCCCACCGGCACTCCGCCCCTTTCTCTCTCACCCGACGCGCCATCACTTGTTCCTCTCTCATCGGAGTGCCTCTGCCACCTCGTCATCCCGCTGCTCCCCAGCTCACATCTAGTTATCCACAATAGGCCACGCGAGGCCCCGTGGCGCAGACAACACAGGGGCATGTAGTGATGCGAGGACCAAAGCTCGTCAGTGGTCTTGGCCGTTCCGTGTGCGGTGGTCGGTGGCTGCCAAGTAAGGGATGTGAAGGAGGTGCTGCCAAGGATGAACCATTGTGCTGCCACAACACGGCGGTGATGCTGCCGACGAAGAGTTGTGGTGCTTCAAGGGAAGGGCGGCGGAGTTAGTTGATGCTACCATTTGATGAGGCGCGATGTTGCTTGGTGGCGGTAGGAATTGCTACCAACCATGGCCATGATGTCGCCGAATTGATGGCGGTGCTTTGCAAATGCACTGGTGTGGAGTTGCTACTAGCCAAGGTCGGCGATTGGGGTCGCGGTGGTGCTGCAAGATGCTGCGAGCGGTAGGTGGAGTTGCTACTAGCCGAGGTTGGTGTTGCTTCCTGCCTCGGCGGCGTTGGTACCGACAATTGGGCGTTGGTACTAGCAATTGGCCATTGGTACCGGCAATTGGGCGGTGGTACTACAAACACCCAGAGGCGACAGTGCAAGCGAAGGTGGAGCTACTACTAGCCGAGGTCGGCGGTTCTGCAGTGGATCACCATACCGCTTTCGGCGGTGGACGGCGAAGCGCTCGTTGGCTGGTTGTCGGTGGTCCTCGGATAAGCGTTGGTTGAGGGGCGGATGGAAGATGAGAACGACGGGAACGAGATTTGTTTTCTCTGTCTATGTTTAGCTTAGGGGGATACGAGCACTTCTAAAATAATTGAACGGGTGTGATTAGTAGATCGGACGTTGGGAGGACGGGTGATCGGAAGTCCCAATCCTTCGAGGGACGTTCAGCGTTGTATCTGTCGTTTGCTGAACATGTGTGAATTCCGTGCGTGCTAGAGATTAGAGAACATACATGTGGCCGTGACGAACACACATACGATGGACTTACACAATTCCATGAAGATGTATAAACTGCTTAAAATCATTTACGAACAATGGAAAGCAAATGGAAACCATACATGAAGGAGCGACATCAGACAGCTAGCAAAGGCCTCCGAATAATGTGATTTGAGTTAAGGACCATAATGCACCGCAAAAGGGGAAAACAGGCATTATCTGATACGGGGCCTGGGGGCCATATCGTTGAGAAAAGACACGAGAGAGAAAAGCCACACTCCTCGTCTTCCTCTTGTTGAAGTGTCAGATGTTAGCTGGCTAGATGACTAGATCGATCACTGCCCTCTCGTGTGCAGATAGAGCCGCCTAATGGTTAGGACATCTGTAGCGGGAGACTTAAAACGGAGATCTAAATAGTTCACTTTGAAATGTTTGGATCAGTCTGCGGATAAATTGTGAATAACGGTCCGGCCAGCTAGGCTAGTGTGCACATCGCGTGATTCATTGTAACCGCGCAGGCCATGGTCAAGCTTAGCCAGTTGGCCATTGCCATTCGAATTTAGTGATCATATATTTTATTTACTTCCTCCGATTCATATTACTTTACGCTAATATAGATGTATGTTGAAATATTGGGCCTACACTTAGTGGCCCATACTAGATTTCAGATTTTCCTATAAATCTCAAAGCCGCATAGTGGAAGCGCTTGTGAGTTTGAGCCCAAGTTGGTAGGAGCTCGCTAGGGAGTGGCGAGAGGTGGGAAGTTTAGTCTCACATGGAAAGTTGGGAGGAAGTTAGACCACCTTATAAGGTAGGTTGTTCCACCACTAGTAAGTGAGTGAGAATAGGAGTGTTACACGCGCGCGCTCCTCCTCCTCCTCGCTCGTCTCGACGCGTCACGACGCGTCACGACGCGAGCACGTCGCGCTCGTGGTGAGTGGATTGCCTCGAGCCGAGACTTTCCTTACTTTTTGCAGCTCGGGAAAACGAACGGAGTCCTAGACGGACGCGTCGCGGGGCTATACGCAACCGACTCAAAACGTTCGTGCGACGTGGGCGTGGCCCACGTTGCCTAGGGTTTCCCGAGCCTATATAATCTCTTGCCCGGCTACCGCAGAATCATATTGAATACACGAGTTAGGGTTTCCACCTCTCTCTGCTTGCGCCGCCATCGTAGCCTACTCCATCCCGCTCGCCGACGTGCATCGGCGAACGGGAGAGCAGGTCTCCGGAACCACTCGTCCTTGCGATCCTGTACGGGAGAGGGCGAATTAGGTTTTTGGGAAGCGCTCTGCGCGACTGCTCAAGCTCTTCATCACGGGTCGCCTTCCGTCTAAGTCGGGCGGTGCTGCCTACCGTCGTCTTCAACGCCGTCTACTTCGACCCGTCGTCCCCGTCGTCAACAACATTGTCATCAACAACGTTACTGCCGCGACATCATCTGCTACACCTCCACCGCCACCTCCACCAGATCGGTACGTGCGACATATCTCGATCTGTTTAGCGATGGATGTTGTACCGTTTGCGCTGCTGCTACTCATGTTGATTAATGCATCTAGTATGTTTGAGTTTCACATGTTACTAGTTGCTGCCATCATGTTTTATATTCTGGAATTAATCATGGAAATTGTGCCTAATTATCCAACAATGTATATAGATACATTTTAGTTGTAGATACATCTATTTTAACATCAAGTAATATATATCGAAGCGAGTACCATAAAGTGACAGAGATTACTAAATATTGTTCGTAAATATGAATAGTTCATAATCACACAACCACATAGTTTCACAAACAAGAGAACTTAAATCAAATATCAAATGAGACTAGCTAGGTTGGTTTCCTACATGACTCGACATATGCACGACTCGCTCAGAGCTGGTGACGGTAACAGCGACCCAGAGTGCAGACGGAGCGCTGCTTGGGGGTGGCGGCGGAGATGGCAGACGAGGGATTTGGGCAGAGGAGTTGCTTTTGTATGTCTTCTATACCACTGGCGGGAAGGTCTAAGGTGATCAAAATGAGGACACGGGAGGACACGTGTAGTTCAACTCGACGCATCAGTTGTCTAAATTTGATGAACAGATGGATCAGTCTGCACAATTCGGCTTACGTTGTTTGTCCGGCTGTCCGGCGAACTGATTCGAACCGCATAGGATAGAACGGATCGCCCCAATGAAGATGTTCTTAGAGCTTGGCTACAAGGTGCATAATATTATGTGTAGGTGTGTGCGTGTCACGATTAGTTGGAGTTGGGACCTGACGTCGCAGCGACTCCTCGACTCGCCGGCCGCTGCGTTTGGTGAGACGTGTGCGTGTGACCCCGTCTTTGTTAGGCGGGTAAAGCTGACGGACACAACGGACACTGCTAGCTAGATACAGTAGATCGAGTACATGGATGGACGCCTCAGCTTTGGGTGATGTGATCATCGATCGAGATGTGCCTGCCTACCTATGCTGCGATCGGTGCATACGTGCGCGCGTGTATGCGTATTTTGGCTCGTTTAGCTAGTGGAAGCGCATTTATAATTGAAGGTGCTTAGCGAGATATTTTAGTGAAATAAATTAGTTTTTGTCTAAACACACTAGTGCTTATTTACACTAGACATACATCTAACTGAGCCTCTCTATTATATAAATAAACGCTAGTGCTTAACAAAAAAAATTATAAGCATCTTATGTTGTACATACTCTTACGGACGTATGGTAAGCTCTGAACTATTGTTTCCTGAACTAGGTTGAGCCTATGTGTTGTTGTTGAGCGCGGTGAAATTAAAGAATTGGAACAAAATGGTACGTAATATCAACCATCACCCTGGTCTTAATTTTCGGCTTAGTAGATGACATAATTTGTGTTACCAACCGAATGGATAAGAATGATTTGGATCGAGTGTCACGGTCAATCAGCTAAGCAGTTAGTTTCAGTGTTATTAGCATTACTTCTTGTGAATTATACCAAATTTGTGTCAACTAAAGATGAGGCTTTTTTGGTGTGCCTGTGTGTGTTAATTAGTTGGCGATATAGCAATCGGACTAGAAATATGTTGAATGGAACGCAAAATTAATTATGAAGGAACTAATTGTGGTTTGCAGCAGCTGCGCTAACGTATACGTAGTATATGGTAACGAAACCAACCTACAGTGGTATTCGGGTGTAATGGGTTTTTTCTTCTTTTTTTGTTGGTTCGTGAGCCGGCGGTAGGAAAATAAGACGAGGGGTCGGGGCAAGGAGAATTCAATCAATCCATGGAGCCTTATGTCGGGAGGGCCATTGCCCCCTTCCCCACCCTCCTCAATACAATTCCTTAAAAATATCTGTAATATTTATGCTGAAATTTTAACATTACTAAAAGTTTTAGCTAGGTATCCTTCACGCCTATGAATCTTCATCCGTTCTGTTGCAGGCACCTACAAGATCGAACATCGCATGATTTTTTGAAAGCGAAAGAGCACCTTTTACATATCTCATAATTGCAATGATCTTGAATCATGTTTTAGCTCGTTTGGCGCGCATAGCCTAATCGGTTGTTGATCCAATACATTGATATGTCATTTTCAACCTAGATCCATGTTTGCATATCTCTCTATGTACCGGTTAACCCATCATGCCTAAATCAAAGTTACACGTTAGAATTTGTTGGAGAGAACTCATTTGCCGAGTCAAATGAAGAAATAAGACGCGAAACAAAGTTGGCTATTAAGAGAGAGGATATACGGAGAAAGATTTGATGATTGACCCGACGCGCTCCGATGAAACCCGAGATATGAAGAAAAATATTTGGTGCAAATTACTATGCATGCCACTTGGTGCACAACATTTACAAGTAACAACTCTAGTACTTGTGCTTCAGATTGAGAAAGTGACAAGATAGTCATGGCTAGTCCACACATTTTGGGGGGCGTACAGTGACAAGACACCAAGAGCTTCTTGTTCACAGTAGCGGAGCTTCCTATAGCCAGGAGCCCCCACCACCACCACTCAATAAAATTTGTTAAATATATCTATAATATTTATGCTAAAATTTTAAAATTACTCAGCACGATTTGTGTTATTGGATCCCACAACAATCTCTATCAAACTTCGTCACTTGGTCTGACATAAAAGATTTAAAAAATACTAGTATTTCGTATGAAGAATATTACACCAATGCAATAGAAATTTAATAATCTGTACATTTAACAGACCCATGGTATTCGGAATCTCGATAAAGACATTTAAACTACTTATTTTTATTGAACTTGTGAACTATATACGATGATACTTACTTGTAACAATAGTTCATTTATACAATGATAGTCACTTGTATAAATGAGAGTATCTTAATAATCACATGATAAAACTATGGGAATAATTTATCTGTATGTCCATGCAAAAACTAAGTAGAAGAGTAGATATAATTTCTGCTGAATTAATAAGAGGATATATAGCGCTAGTGAAAAAATATGTGATTTGCATATGGAGATTCACCACAAAGTTGGCAATAATCACTTTTACATGGAAATATAATGTTACAATTCAATTCGGGAAACCTTTTGTTTCTATTTTGCTACTATACGCCATCCACATGAGTATTCGGAATGGCATTCTTCTCTGGAAATGCAATTTTGATGCAATGTGCATATGCTCGCCATCGAAAAATATTTTAAAATGTCAAAAATCTAAACAAAAATTCCACATGTACATATTGATATTCGATGCATGCACACCAATTTCCGTGGAAAATCGATTTTTTGTGTGTCCCGTGTAAAAAAGATAATGAAATATACGGTGAAGAGCTTCTTTTTTGCATCGAATTTTGTCTACATATGACACAAAAAATTAGATTTTGGTAAAACAACTTTGCGAGCACATAGAACAACGATATGTAGGTGCCACATTTTTTCCAGAATTTTTTGATATCTTAAAATCTGTTTATATGTGTTTCAAAAATTAGGAGCATAGCACCTAGTTTCAAAAACACCTTGTCCATTCTTCTCTATCTTACCAACAAAACTCCGTCACGACAAAACTTTTGGGATACTATGAAATTAGTACTTTCTTTGTTTTAAAATATAAGATGCTTTTATAGGCCATTTCAGTCTACGAAAATATTCATCCCATGTCGTCCCTTGCGGCGAATCCCACTGGTTACAAACAATGTTTAATTGTGTGTAACAACATATCCGTGTTTTTTTTGTCACGCAATTAACAAATACCGGTGGTTATCTGCAAAAAAGAATTGTAAACGGTGATATTTTTTTGTTAGAATGTCATGAATTGTGGTAGTTTTTTTTTTTCAATTTTCCCAAACAAACTGGATTTTCAGAGATTCGAATCCAAATCCATTGTTCAAGGTCGTGAACACGTACGGTACGGTCCAGGGAAGTAGTGTGCTCTGCAAGCCGCCCCGCCGCTCTGAAAGGCTCAGGTCAGGCGGGAGCCACGCCGCCGCGCTCGCTCCCCGCCCGTGCCGGCGCCGCTCCGTCGCGTCGCCGCCTCTTCCCCACCGGAGGTACATCTCTCGCCATCTCCGCCTCCATTCCCCGAACCCTAAGACCTCGTTTCCAGCCGCGCTTGGGGAAACCATCCGGGCCGGGCTTTGCTTATCGATTCCTCCCCCATTCATCTCGGTTCCGATTGGGTTGGCAGTGGCGCAACTCGCGCGGATTGATTAGGTAGAAGCTTAGTTTTCACCTTACTTTTGCGCGATTTGTCTTTGTGGATTGGCGAGTGAGCCCTGGGTTGATATATAATAGGTGGCGGTATGGTTGTGATCATCAATCGCGAAAATAAAAATGAAATAGTAGTCATATCGATTCTACCACAATTGCAGTAATCCAGATGGTTATGCCACACTCGTGTACCAGTTCTAATGCTTTGAGTGCTGCAGCCAAAAATGAAGAAGGCACTCCCCCTGAAAGGCGGGTCGGCAGGCTCGAGGCACGGGCCGAAATCTCCAAAGGACCTGGAGAACGTATTGAAGCAATATTTTGGGTATTCAGAGTTTCGTGGAAGGCAACTGGAGGCTATAGAGGCTGTTCTTTCAGGTCCTCTCCCTGTCCCTGTCCCTGTCCCTGATTCTGCTTTTGTGTTTACCACTTGGAATGTCGATAAGTTCGTGGTCTTCATTGTCTGCTGCTGATTCCTTTGTGCCGTTATGAAATCTGTTTAATATGTGCAACAACTAATTTGCAGGGAGGGATTGCTTCTGTTTGATGCCGACTGGAGGTGGCAAGTCCATGTGCTACCAGATCCCTGCTCTAGTGAAGGCAGGCATTGTTCTTGTTATCTCACCCTTAATAGGTAAATTCAGCCAAATTCTGTACTTCCACGAAATCTACTGTACTTGGAATGAATGTATGTACATAATTTTTGAGCTATACTAACAGTTTGTTGATTTGTTGTAAAATATACTGGTCAGCTCTGATGGTATGTTGTATTATCCTGCCTCCTCTTTTTTTCTGTTATTATCCCTGAATCTTGTGATGCCTTTGAACATCTGGTGGTCTGCTTATTAAATTTACAGGAGAATCAGGTTACCAGCTTGAAAAGTAAAGGGATTCCAGCTGAATTTCTCTCTTCGACACAAACAACCCAAAATAAAAACAAGGTAACGTAGAGAAATGCTCAGTTCTTTTAAATGTGGCGACTGACGTCTTGACCCTATAAATTCATACTGGCTGAGGTGGTGCACTCGATATTCAGGCCGTATTAATCCCCTAGAAATGGAGTTCATATTTTTAATAATGAACTTGATCTCCATCTCTAGGATCTACAAAATGAACATCGTCTGCATGCTAGCTCTTTGTTTTTTTACTTCGCAATTTGAAATATATGCTGTTTCGTCAGATACATGAAGATCTCGATTCTGGCAATCCTTCTATAAAGTTGCTGTATGTTACTCCTGAGTTAGTTGCAACATATGGGTTCAAGGAAAAGCTAACAAAGCTCTATAACAGAGGCCTTCTTGGCCTTGTTGCTATTGATGAGGTCTAAATTAAACAACACTTCTACTCCTTCAGTAACATCATGTTGTTCCTAGATCTCTTCTAAAAACTTGTGGTGCTTTTTTTCCATTTTTTCTCCCTCTCCACAGGCTCATTGTATTTCAAGTTGGGGCCATGATTTCAGGTGTGCATTGGTTCCTGTGTTTGATCTGACTATTTGCCTTTAGCCTGTTGAACTTTTCATTGTTTTATTGGTAAAATGAATTGCAGCATTCCTCCTTTCTATGTAATATTTAATCTGTTGTTTCTATGAAATGCAGACCTAGCTACCGCAAAATTTCATCATTGAGGAAGCAGTTCCCAGATATCCCTATATTGGCTTTGACTGCAACTGCTGTTCCAAAGTAATACATTACCCTGTTAATGATCAGTACCTGCATTCCTCAGTACAGTTCTGCATAATAAGTGCTCTCCCTTGATCATAATATTTAGTATGGTCTCATTTGTTCAGCTTTTTTTTTCTCCAGAGTCCAGAACGATGTGATATCATCATTGTGCTTGCAAAACCCAGTAATTCTTAAAGCCTCTTTTAATCGACCTAATATATTCTATGAAGGTATTATTTTCGACTTCCTTGATCATTTTCAAAGACTGAAATCCTTGTTTTCTTGGCATCCCCACTGTTATTTTCCTTTGCACTTTCAACGTCTTTCTTTTGCCCTTTCCATGAAACTATGATTGCCATTGCTCCAAGACTATGCATTATTCTTCAGTTTATTTGTTTCCTAGTGACTAGAACACATGGCTCTTGTTATTGATTGATCGCTATACCTATTTTACCTGGTTGTCTGCCTCTATGCTCTGTTCGCTGAGGTGTTAACTGTTAATCATGAACCAATTTTGCAGTTCGTTACAAGGATCTTCTTGACAATGTTTATGCTGATATATCAAATTTACTGAAGTCCAGTGGAAATGTTTGCTCAATTATATATTGTCTTGAGCGTGCTGCTTGTGATGATCTAACTATGCATTTGTCAGAGCAGGGTATCTCTTGTGCTGGTAAGTTAATCTTAATGACAAGTCCAAGACCTATTAGGACTGTTGTGCAGAAGCACTCATGAGTTATTTGTTGCTCCTTATCAGCTTATCATGCTGGCTTGAATAGCAAGGTGCGAAGTGCTGTTCTTGATGACTGGCTTTCATCAAGAACTCAAGTTGTTGTTGCAACTGTGGCATTTGGGTATAGCTTCTTTCTGCATCTTTGTAAATGTAAAGGTCATTTCTGGCATATGACATGCTGATTCCATGTCCATGAATTCGAGAGTAGATCTTTATCTTTATCTATGCACCTTCCTGTTTGTAGTATAGTTTATCTTTGCTTACACCAATATTATACTTTAATTTTAACTCTAGATTCATACTTTGTTTTCTGGTGTATTGCCTTTTCGGGTTTGGGGCTTCGTTTGGATTGTTATGTGTATACTGTTCCACAGAATGGTATGTAATACTCTACTTGCATTATGTTTCGCAACTCTTTCTGCAGTGGTGCTTTGCTAATAGATTGCCGCTATTCATCTTTTTTCAGGGTATTGATAGACAAGATGTCCGCATTGTATGCCATTTCAACTTGCCTAAGTCGATGGAATCTTTCTACCAGGAGTCTGGACGAGCTGGCCGTGACCAACAGCCTTCCAAGAGTGTTTTATATTATGGATTAGAGGACCGAAGGAGAATGGTAATTAAGTGTACATGATACAGTATGCCATTCTGGACGTCAAAACTGAGGCTTCTGTGGTTTAACAGGAATTTATTTTGAGAAACAGCAGCAGTAAAAAACAACAGCCGTCTTCCTCTTCGACTGAGCTTTCACAGAAGGCCCTAGCCGACTTTAGTCAGGTTATAACCATACATTGTATTGGTATATTGGACCATGCAGTATATTTCATTCAATTATATTTTGCCTCTCCTTGCACAGATAGTTGAATATTGTGAAAGTCCTAGCTGTCGACGAAAAAAGATCATTGAGAGCTTTGGAGAAAAGGTACAACATTAATTCCAAACTGGCTAGTGTTTCTGCTGTGTTATTGCATGTTAATCTTTTAAAATGGAGCAGGTACAGCCAACTTTATGCCAACGCTCATGTGATGCTTGCAAGCACCCAAATCAAGTGTCCTCGTGTTTGGAGGAACTTCGTCGTGTGCCCAATTGCCGCTTTAACAAGATCTCTCCAGTATTCAAAAGGTATGTGGGGGTCACTGTGCATTTATTCTTTTTTTTTGTTTTTCTCAACAATTTACTTATGAAGTAAAACTTCTCATCTTCATAACAGCTCATCAGCTAATCCGAAACACTTGGACACAGAATTTTGGAATCGTGAAGATGATGTAAGCGCATCAGCTGAAGAAATATCAGATTCTGATGGTAGAATAATCACTCTCTTTTCCTCTTCGCATCAATAATATTACGCAGTTAGATTTGCATAGAGTGGAGTGCATTATAGCGGCTGGTATTGATGAATCGCAGATGATGATGAGGTAGTGAGCGACATTGCCATGTCAAAGTTTTCATCGGAAAGAGGTTTGGAAGCAAAACTTGATGCCTTGGAGCGTGCTGAAAATGCTTATTTTCAAGCCAAAGGCCCGCCTAAACAGCAGGTGCTTCAGCCGCTACCTTTTTTTATGGTTCTTGCGAATTTGGTAAACCTGTTTTCACGTTGTAAACATACCCCTTGATCAAGCTTTATAAGTAGTGAGAAACTTCAACTGGTGATATAATAGGGTGACAAGCTTAGTGACAAGAAGAGCATATCTCAGGCTCTAAGAGATGCAAGCAGGAAAAGATTGTTGGGTTCCCTTGGACAAGCAAAGCTGCGCCTTGGCAATCTACGGTAGGTCTGTCTGCTCCCAGCTTCCTACAGTTAGAAATATAGTTTCACAATTGGGCATTTCAAAACTTATCCCTTCATAGTTCATACTGTGACAGATATTTTTTTTAAAATTTACTTACTACATTGTGCACACTTTCAGGATCACCGAAGAGGCTTCTGCCACACACCTTGAAGCAGAGTCCTTCAAGAAGTATCAGAAAGTGGGGAAAACGTTCTACAACTCTCAGATAGCCGCCACGGTTCGGTGGCTGGCATCTTCAAGTTCTGACCAGATTCATGATCGCCTCAAAGCCCTAACTGGCCAGACCAGCGATCAGGATGCAGCCTCCAGCTCCCCTTGCGTCGCCCCAGATGGCTTGGGTAAAAATGCAGGAGAACCCCAGCCTTCTAATGAGTCTGCGAAGACTGCAGCTTCGACTGAAAATATGGAGCGCTCCAGGATGTCATCATCTGGACAATTCGTCAGTGAAGCAAGAAGGGATAGTGCAATCGGTCCCATGGAACTTCCCAAGATACCATCATTCAGAGAATTCATGAGCCAAAAAGGAAGGGACCGTGCAACCAGCTCTTCCAGAGAAGAGAGCCAGACTCGCGGCATTCCTAGAAAAGCTAGCTCTGTGATCAGCAAGGATGGAACGACAGCAACATTCAAGAAGATGAAATCATGAGTGATGATTTCTCTGTAGTACATGCTAACTTGCTCTTAATTCACTGTAGGAATGCGAATGCAATTTTGTAATGCAGCAATCAAACACTGCACTTCTGCTTTTCGGTGATTCGTTTCCTCTCAAATGGAGAACATGACACTGTTCTGCAACACGTATCTCTGGGCATTGCAACAGTGTAGAATCTGTTCTCCTCTCTTTGTTCAAGATACACCAACCGACTCAAGCTAACTCTTGGTGGGCCCTGGCCTGCCAGAAGTAGTGGGAATTCTCAAGTTCCCTGGTAAAGAAGAGGGGTTGGTTTGATGCTGAGGTCTACTCCACGATCATCATAACTTCTCTAGTTCTCTTTGCATACCGCTAGGGATGCTTAACGCCATGTAGATCATGAACGCGAGGATTAGGATACCAGACCAAGAAACCTAGGCAAGGAATGCTTAACGCCATGTAGATATCATGAACGCGAGGATTAGGATACCAGGCCAAGAAACCTAGGCAAGTACAGAAGTACTCCCTAATGTACCGATCACTAGCGCATCCAGGGCCTGCTGCCTGGAAGAGGCGTCACTGATCTGAAAAGTGCCTCTGGTGTGGTTCACATCAGTGGGGTCTCAAGTTGTGATAAAGAATTTTCTTTTCAGAGATTGAAGTTGTGATAAACACTTTGATATTATTCCAGTAATGTTAGATACACATACGGAACTAATACCCTATGTCATCAGCTTTTACAACAGTTGAAACTAAGTGTGAGTATCAGGTTTGGGCTAGCAAGCCGTATTGTCAGGGCTATAACCTACAGAGCCAAGTCCTTCTCAAGCTCGGCAACCAACTGCTCGATGTTTCTTCTATATATCGGCATATAATGATCATTGATCATCATCTTCGAAAGCCTCAGCTTGCCATACAAAGATCTCGGTGTCAAGTAGATCCCTATGCTCGTCTCTGACTCCCCGGTCGTATCATCTGGAAGAATAATAGGCTCTTCATCATGATGAATGGCATTCTCCTCTTCATCTATGACTGCTTCTATCTCCTCATCTACGACTGCTAATTTCCTGGAGGTTACTATGTGCATAATTTTTCCGGGAGGGTAAAATCTGTGCACCTCCTTCTCATTGGTTTCACTGAGGACATCTTGAGCTGTGCCACCCACCTCTTCAGCAATATTATTTTCAGTCATATCTTCAACTATGTTATTCTCCTCTTCCCTTTTTCGGTACAACTCATTTTCAAGTTGTTGCCACAGCTCTACATCGCTGATCCTGTCCTCATCCACATGGTGATCGATGATGTCCTCACCGTCACTATCTACCTTGTCATCCAAGGTGCTAACAGCATCAGATGCTGTAATGGAACTCTGAACCTCTTCTGATGCAGCATACTGTGAAGTTTCAGATGTAACTATCTGTGTGGTTTCCACAGTGGTCTCAGACAAAAGTGAAGTGGCTTCAGAGCGACCACTTGTAGTGGAAGTTGTTATTTCTTCTGACGTCACAATTGAGGTAGATGAAGTAGTATTTCGACGCCTTGGCCCAATACACGCCCATGAGGATAGTTGTAGCCCTGGTCTTGTCCATGCTGCCTGTGCTACACTGCGAGCTCGCCTCATTACAACCTGAGCACATTAATATATTGCCAATATTTTTAGTCATGCATAGTGCTCGTGGATTCATCAAATGACAGATTGAAGTTGTGGGGGCAAACAAAAGATGAAGCTGCAAAGGTAACCTGTGTCCCAGTAGATACAGGTCTTAGGATGGCACCAGCACCAGCTACTCTTGCTTTAGCATTTGCCATAGAAGGAAGCCGTGAACCCAGAGCAGATGCAGACCGATAGAAAGTGCTCAGGATTCTAGTTTGCTCGATTTGGTGTCGGAGATCATTCAGCCAAGCAGATGCTGTCACCTGTTACACAAGGAAGTTGATTTTAATTACAAATCAAGCAAGGAACAAATGTGTTGCTACACTCACATGCATTCATGTTGTTTCCAGAATGGAACTCACTATACTTGTAAAGATCTCGTTCATGTAGATGAGTTGGTGTCCTATTGAATTAGCAGCTATGGCATTACAAAAAAAGAAGTAAAAGTAAGGAACCTCTGAACGAAGATCATCTACTGCTGCAGCTGAAAATGTTGGCACCAGATCAGCTCCATTGATGACTGTAGTGATAAAATGCTCCCCTGACTCAGCCAGCTCCCATGTCATACAAGCAGCTGTAAATAGAGCATCCAACAAGAACTAAATCACTTCCTTATTCAAAGGACAAGAGCCAGGTCTGAAACAGATATCTACTGTATTGGAGAGGTCTAGCTTCATGAAGCAAAGGTTTGTATGGAATCTAGGGTAGAAAGCTCAATTCTCATAGTAAGGTATATCCGAGAGTCTAGTGTAACAGTACCATGTTCAGGATAGCTTAAGCATATGTCTTACTAATCAATGAATTGTTCTGTCACTATCATAATAGGTGGTCAATGAATGGCACCATGGGTAGTACTAAAAAATAGTTCACTGGCTACTTTTGTTGCCCCCCAAAAAATCTGGTATTCATTCAATCCAGGACCCAGCATTGAAAGATAATAAACATAACTGTAGAAAATATGAGAAGTTCACTGTCCTGTAGGGGTAAGGATTAAGGACTAAATTACATATGCAAGTAATGCTTGACAAAGCAGGTGGCCAATGAAGTGGAAAAGGATGCACATGTCTCTAACATTCAGAGAGAAGAACATCATAACATGCACACCTGGAGCAAATGCCACGCAAGTAGCAGAGGCAAACTCCTGCTGCTCCCTGAGGACATAAGTCAAGAGAGCTGCTGTTCCACCTCCAAGTGAATGTCCAACAACCTTGATTTGCCACAAACAACATCAATCATGATGCTTTAAAAACCATGATAGAAGAACCCAACTACTAGCACCGAATACAGGGAAAAGGAGCTGCGAAATAAAGACACTGTAAAGTGTAGTGTGTACAGTACCTTTATATTATAATCTGGATACATATGTAATGCTTCTGTGAGACAAGGAGCTGCAAGCTTTGCAATCCATCTAGCCGCTGCAACCATCCCAAAATGTGCATACCCTAAAACCAAGTCGCTAACACCACCTTCCTGGACTACTGTATGATGGAATGGAACCACAGCACCAGTAGCAGCTGTCAGGGTATCTCTGATACTGTGGGTTCCCCTAATTAGTAGAAGTATGCATTGTCTGTCTCTATCAATTAAAATGGTGAAAGCTGGCTTCAAAATCTGCAAGTAACCCAAGAAAAAATCCTATCAATTGAAGTTTTTCTTGCAAATAACTGCAGGAATAGAAAACTAGCGTAAGAATGGTTACCCCATAAAAAATGAAATATAAATTTCACTTACTCCTGCTTTAGGTTCTTGCATAAGAACATCCTCCGCAGAATAGCCAATTGTCTCCAGAAATAACGGGAATGGCTTTTTGGAGAAGTGCCAACACAGTGTCAACAAACTTAGAAGATACTTCAACTCAGTAACTACTGGAGCTCCTTTGAGCTCCACACTATCATCTCCAGCATATATGCTCGCTATAGATAAGTTTCCCTGAAACACATGCCACAGGTCATGCTGTCAGGAAGTTTGTTCAGGTATTTGTTCTAAGATTTTGGTCTGAGTTAATCTGTTAGGAAATGCGCAGAACTTGTCCAATATTTGCATAGATAGCATTGTGTACAGTTCTAAACGGTGAAATGATACATGTAGGGCCTGTTCAGTTCAACGGATTTTCAGAAGGAATTTTGTAGGAATTTGTAATGGTTTAAGGGAACGATTTCTGTACTAGAAACAAGAAGTATGATTCATGTAACTTGAGCAGATATTATAGGCAATTAAATATCATTCAACTATTATGCAAACGAAAATAAAATCTGAAAGCTGTTAATAAGGTCATGAGATCAACTACATGGATTGCTTCAATTCCGTCATGGCAACTCAATGTTAAATTTAACCAGACAGAAAGTGCTCGAATTATGCATGTTTATGAACAACTATGAACAAACCAGCGACGAGGTTACGATGAACCAACCTGTCTCCTGAGTAGGAAGCTTATCCCGAAAGCAAGGTCCCCGATGGGCCACTTGCCGAGTGTCTCAGAGTAGGTGAAGCGCAGCGTCTCCGAGAGCGTGGAGATGGTCTCGAGCCAGGTGGCGGGGGCGCGCACGTCCCTCCGCGACACGCGGCTCCTGCTAGGGGTCGATGACTCCAGCAGCGCCCCGCTGGCCGCCGCGTCCCTGCCGCTCCCGCCGTCCGAGTCCTCCCCGCTGTCGAGCTTCTCGGTCTGCAGCCGGCGGTTCAGCGTGTAGTACAGCAGCGCCGCCGCGCCGGCCGCGGTCGCCATCGTCGCCGTCGCCATCGCACCGACGAGGCGGTTGTAAAGGTCTGGCCGCCGCTGCTGGCCTCTGCTCGGTAGCTTGTAGTGAGGCCAGTAAGAACCTCCACTCCAATGACCAGTTGTTGAAAGTGGTGCCAGAGGGCGAGTTGTGCTATTTAACCTCTGATGATTCTTGAGCTGGCGATGCGATCTTGGGGCCGTAGGAAGTCGAGACCTGGTAGGATAAACAGAGGAGAAGTTATTTCAGTTAGGGGCAATTGATCCGGCGCGCAGGCAGTCAGCGACCGCGGAACAATCGAAAACCCTAGCTACTCCCAGCCAGCCCTATAAACAACAGCAACATAAGCAGACAGTAGCGCAATCGAGATACTAACTACAGTACCATCCGGAAGGCAACTTATCAGCCAAACTCTGGAGCGGCCGAACTTTCCGCCCCCCAAAATTAGAACCTATATACAATCGCCGCGGAATCTCGAGGGGGAACAGCGAGGGCGGGTTCGGGGAAACAAACGAAGGGAGCTCAACCGGATTACCTGGAACGGCGAGCGGAGGGCCGGGCGGGCGGGCGACTGGATTGGGAGCCGAATCCGGTAGGGTTCTGGTTCTGGGAGGGGGGCGCCTGACTGGGAGCAGGAGGCGGCGGCCGCGGCGAACGGGGGATGGGTTCTTGGTTTTCGCTTTCTCCGGGGGAGCGGTTGCCGTTGGAGTTGGACTAGGTTGCCTTTCTCTTTGCGGTGGGGTTTGAGCAGGGCAGGGCAGGGCAGGGCAGGAAGAAGGAAGGTAGACTAGACAGGGTTGCTGCTCTGGTTTGCTTCGCGGCTAAGCGGCCCTCCTGCTACTTCTGGAGTCAGCCAGGGCCAGCCCACCGAGCCGGACTTCCTGCATTCGCACCTGGTTCGGTCTGGCGTGCTAGAAAAACGTCATGCACGTTAGAGCATCTCCACCGGTAGCCTATGCCGACGCCGGCACCTCTATTTGGGAGACGCCGGGCACTGCATCCTCCATTTGGGAAAGTCGTTTCCACACCGGCGCCTTCCAAACGACGGCCCCCAATTTTCTTTCTTTTTACAATATTTTCAAACAATATATCGATCACATTTTATTCACAAATAGAATTAAATTATTCATACAATCAATCAATCTAACAAATATTTGTACTTTAATTATTCATACAACTCAAGCAGCATTGCGCCGGCTTCACGGTGCCTGGTGCCTGTTGATGTTCCTCCTCGAGATGCCGACACGCCCGATTCACGCCCTTGGCAAAGGGGCCGGCACGGGGTTGATCGCTATTCTATTGGGCTCCAAAATTGGCCGGCGCCGTTTGGGGCGCGCCGGTGCGAGCCCATTTTCGCTGCCGGCCCCCAAAATGCTATCGGGGGCGCCGGTGGTGATGCTCTTACGACCGGACCTGTGACCCTAACATGTTCCTTATTAGTATAACCGTTCTCTCTATTTTTCCCCCCTTTACTTACATATGTGCATGTAGTACTTCCTCCGTCCATACAAGGATGTCTCAATTTTATCAAAATTTTGATGTATGTATATACTAAATCGGGTCTACATACATCTAAATTTAGTAAAACTTGAGATATCATGGATGGAGCAAATGCAACAGCAAACAAAGATCATAGCCTGGAAATGCACCAAGTGATCGAAATGAAGACTTCCACTGCCCATGTGTAGTGGCCACATGTGCTCCAAAATGACGAGCGATGCTGCGGAGTTTTGATGGAGGACGCGTGATGAGCTGCGTGGGAAGGGATGACGCGTTGTCTCGCGCCATCGCCAGGATCGCCAAAGTTTATGCGGATCTTAACCATGAAGAATTGTTCGGCGGTGGCGACATATGTAGCATGGACATAAGGTGCTCGCTAAGAGTCTGATAAACTAGATGAGCGCTCTAGTTTCGCCTAGAGGGTGTCTCGAGGTATACAATACAATTCCGGTTCGATCCTAGTTGATGGAGGAATTTCAGTTTTCTAGTCATAAGGTCATGCATGTTGGCATATCTTCACCCATTGTGGGTCTCCAGGCGTTGTGTGGATGATTCAATTTTTTTGATGTACGATCTTTGTCCGTCCTTTGCTGAATTAATAAAGAAGGTTGTATGTATCTTTTCGGTGCTACCTACAACCGCGGTGACAACCATAGCATCGGTTCAACACACTTTCAGTGTGCGATGGTTACTTCTACTGAAATCCCTGCTGCAGCTACGATCAAGGACCCGAAGGAAGCTCCTCCCAGCGGAGTCGCTAGTGGCAAAAAGGGGGCTTGATCCGACCATGTCCTTCCCTCGTCGGCTTGGGAGAGGGCCAAAGAAGCTTTTACTAGCGTAAAACCTATCACATGAGAAGAAAATGAAGATGAGTTACTTGCTTACAATCTGCTCCTCTCTGGTCAACAGAAACTGATGGAAGATGAGCACAAGAATTTGGTGGCTGCAAAGAAGCGGATGGACGAAAAAGAAAAGCACCCGATGAACGAAGGAAGGTTGCTGATGAGTCTAGTCAAACTTTCAAGTTACCTCACATTGGAGGAGGCCGGTGACTGGCAAGAGATGTCTCAAGACCTTACTTTGGCCTTTACAAAAGATGTGTTAGGTGATTTAGTCGCCAAAGCACCTCAGGGTGGCATGATAGCAGCTGCTACATACTTGCTTTCCTTTGAGCCTCCGAAATATGATCTGCGTGCAAGCGCCTACCGTGCTGCACTTCATGGTTTAAACATGGCAAGAACCGTGTTTCTCTCGAATGCAAAGCACAACAAGGAAAGAAATGGTAGCCGATCGCTCTCCAAAGGGCAACCGGTCCCCGCGCCGCCGTCGAAGCTCGTGGCAAGACTCACCACATGAAAAGAGAAGAGGATACGATGCTCTTGACGATATCACACAGAAGAAGGTTAACAGAGCTGGGACATAACGGGCTAGCCTTGAGTCTATTGCGTTTGGCACATCATCAAATATTCTATTGCATTTGGCACACCAAATTTACATTTGAATTAATCCTTCCTACTCTTAATAATATGCTTCAAATTTTCGTAGATATAGGTTTTGGCCTTAGAAAGGCCAAACAAACTCTGCAGTGTACACATCAGAATCTTCGTTTGAGTGGGCAATAGCGTCAATCACATTAAGCCGGTGTCGACTCATCTAATACATATCCTTGTTCATTAGCCTGGCTTTTAACCTGAGCTTTTTCTAGGACCTGGCCGACACTCACAAACTTGAACCCCTCCAGCTTCTCGCTGAGATGAGTTTTTAATCCACTGAAAACTAAGTTGGCCATGTACCACGACGTTATCGCCAAACTATAACATGTGTTCTTCGTATTCTGAAGCGTTTGACGTAGTCGGATACTGACTCGTCAAGATTTTGTCGAACGATGTAAGATGGGAGAATTCTAGTTCACATTATCACCGGTATAAAAGTATTCATGAATTTTCTTCTCCATTCTTTGGGGTTATCGCGAATGTCTCATAGACCATCTAATCTAAATCTCGTATGTAATTTTTCCACAGGATCTTCTGGGTTGGATACTGGGATGATGAGTGGATGGTACAGGGGAGGACTTGGCCATGGGGGTGGCTTGCGCCCAGCATGTCGAACCTTAGTGCCTTAGTGGCGACGATGATGATGGTGGCAATGACGACAGGCCGCCTATGAAGGTCGTCACACTAGAGGTCGAGCTCTCCGACCAGCCACCCAAGCTGAGTTATGTACGAGGAGGCTCTCGAGTTAGCTATCGTGCAAAGCGAGCTGGAGAACCTGGCCAAAGTGAGAGGGTCTCACTGCCCAACAGCGAAAATCCGTGCTGGCGTCGAGGCAACCTGCCATGACTCTAGTGACCGCCTGCGTGTGAATGTTCGGCTCACCACGTCGCGTACACGTGGATGCCGCCTAATCGCCTACATGCGGCCTGGCCCTGGTCCATACTACTTTACCGAACAGCCCTGAGGGCATGTCCAATGCACTGCCCTAAAGCTACTGCCTTACACCTTTATCTAGATTCGGGTGGTCCAAAGTAGGTTCGGATGAGGAGGCAGCCTCCTCTTCAGGAAGTAGGATCTTAAGTCTTAAAAACATGCTTTTTGGAGAGAGAAAGAGATACATAGTATCATATTTGTGGGGTCCCTTCTCTCTTTTTTCTCACAAAGATTGTAACTTCCATTGGAGAGATAAAATTGATCATGTTGCCTCTGACAATTTTTTTACATGGAGCAGCTAGTTGTGTATGCCACCATTGCTCATGCCCTGATTCCTCGACTCTAGTCTGGCCTTGAAAGGAAAACGTATCGATTCCGTTGATCATCCGTGAGTGTGCATTTCTGTTCCAGTGCTCCACCTCTGAAAAAATTCTAGGCATGTTAATCACAATAACGGTGGATATCTTTCCATACTTATTTGTAGGCGGACGCACTATCATAATTTCAGTGTAGGTCTACCGTCCATATAACCTTGTACAAGTTCGTATGGCTCGCGTTGTGTTGTACCTCGTTTTTTACGTATCTACGGTCACGTGCGTGTACCAAGTTTTGTTCAAAACAAGGCATGTACGACGTGGAGCGGTATTTAGGCGGATGAGATTATTAATTGGTCATGCGATCTCTTTCTTTTCTTACACGACGTACATATACCGTACCAATACAAACGGATATATATAGGTTGAATATAGGTTGTGGCGGACCCAACATAAAATAAAACTAACCATACCCTTCAACTTTGTTTAGGGGAGCACCGGAGCAGGCCTCGAGTGCATGATGGCTGCCGATACCATGCTGTAGAATAAACGCGGCGTCGTCCGGAGTCCGGATTAAACGGCTCTGCTGTCCTGGTTAGGGGACTTGCTTTGTCGTACGGGCTTCCAGAATCAAGACAGTGATGTTAGCTTGCAGTCTTGCCAATGATTTGCCAGGATTACTGAATCTGCAATGCGATCTTATTATCGGGGAGCCAACTAGCGTCTCTACGTTACGTTCAAGAGCAAGTTCAGTTAAGAAACCGACAAACCGGCCCTGCCTAGGTATGCTGACAAGGTGACAAGAATGGGAGCAAAAACTATTTGGAAATTCTTTCTCTGTTATTTGTTGATGATTCATAAGGTTGCTTTTGATTCTTTCTCTGTCGTGCGAATCACCATTGTTAATAAATTTAGACGCTGACTGCAGTGAGCCAGTGACCCATTAAATCTTGCATAAACCTTTCGTTCAGAGTAGAGCTCTTAAAAAGATTTATGGAGCAACATGCGGCGAGCGGGCGAGGTATCCTTCTAGGTACTATGAATAGGATGCACTCTTAACTTGGGGATGTATTGTGTCTAGGAGTACTCATTTGACCGACCATTGTTAATCTAACTGAAATTTTCAAGTTCTCCAGACCCACCAGTTCCCCAATCCCCATACGTCCACCGGGTACCAAGTTTGTTCTTAAGGACATACAATCGTGGAGTAAAGAAAACGATACACGAGACATGTGTCTATTTCGTACGAGAATCAATCATGAAAAACGACGGAAATTATGAATTTTTATATATACAACTACTCTCACATTTTTTCGTTTTATTACTCGGATTCTAGAATCCAGTTTGCAGCTTACAGCATGTGCCATCCTCTAGGCATTAAAAAAATTTCACAACTTCATTGGAAAATATGTTTTTTTCAAGAAAGCATACCAACATGGAGTACAAATAAAGAAACACGAGGTCTTACGTGTCTATTTTCATATTGTACAAATCAATAATAAAAAATCCCAGTGAAAATTACATGTGAAAACACATGTGTCCTATTATGTTAATTCAAAGCTTACATAAGTCAGCTTCTAGAAAACATTTACAGGACAATCGACCTCTCGAACTCATGTGCCATCCTTTAAGAGTTTAAGCGATGTCACCAAACAAGAGAGTTGTGAGCTTTTAGTTTTCGTCTGTCCTATAATTAATACTCGGATAGTGTACTCTCACAACACAACCAGAGTTAAGATAGTTGATTGATCGGTTGGTGACATTGTTTGAATTACTCCACACACCAAGACCCCCAGCATGGAAGGATAATCATATATGTATTCTGAAGAAAAAAGCCTTCTTTTCTTTGTAAAGAACAGATAGCTGGATATATGGAGATAGTATGATAGGTGTAGAATCACATCCGACAATTAAGTTGTTAGAGTTACTATGAATAGGATGCACCGGGAGAATTTGGATAGGACACATCTTTTACTCTAGCTCCTCTATCGTGTTAATTTTAACATGTGTCCAATCAAATGCTCTCGACCCTCGACGATGGCACACCATCTAGGGAACCATCTCGGTCGTTGATCGATCTATCGAGGCCAGATTGCGATGTTCACCAACATCCAAGCTCGCATGTGCGCATCAGCTCGCCACACCACGTATGCTTACACCAGAAGTTGCAGTGTCGGCAATAGTTTAGCGAAGATAACAAGCATTGAGATCTCGTTTTTGGGGAGCTAAGTATACTTTTTTTTTTTTTAGGTCTATCCAGTCTCAGTCTGCTGTGAACTAGCTTAGTGCTTAGTAGAATAATATCAACGCCTTTTGTAGTTGTTTCTTTTATGTTTTTCTACTTTTACAGTCCATTTTTTTCAAAAATATACAAGTTAATTTTTTTCCTCTAATAATCAGTAAAATAAAATTTATGCAACAAAAAAGGTAATATTTTTGTGGTTTGAACATTCTTAAAATTCTTCGTTCCAACACCGTTTGCACCAAGAAAAATTCTGAGTTGCCTGGAGAAAGTCTAAACCATAGTTGTAATTGGAAATTTTGTTAGTTGCAACTGACGAAAATGTCAGTTGCGACCACATTTGCAATTAGAAAAAGTCTCAGTTGCAACCACAGTTGCAACTGGAGAAAATCTCGGTTGCAAACATACTTGCAACCGACACTTATAAGTGGAAGAAATCTCAATTGAAAGTGCACTTGTAACTGCAAAAAAACTCAGTTGCAACCACTTGCAACTGGAATATTTTTATTTCTCTACAGCGTAGCAAACTTAAGTAGTTAGTAATGCACAAAATGAAAAACAAAAAAGAGCGAAAACATGAAAAAGAAAACGAAAATGCGATATTTCATATGTTATAAAGAAGCTTCATCAACTAACAAATAACATCTTTGGCGGGTAAGAGTAGTCAGGATCTAGACTCTAGGTCGCGTGATGGATTCTCGTCTAAGTAGTTGTTTTTCGCTCGTATTTTCACGACTGTCTGAAGACCATGCAAAACAACACAAAGAAAAAGAAATTGAAGCTCGCACGCTCCTCCGTACATAATCCAGCGGTTAAGAAGTCTACTCAGCCCTAAGCTAATTCTTAGCAAATCCGTTTTCTTTTATACTAGATTCACAGAATTTTTACTGCACTTAGATTTCTGGTCGCAGGACACGCGACGCATCCATGGCCATCTGATTTTCGGAATGAAGGATCGGATGGCAACTTTTGGTTTTTCCAATTTTTTTCACTGCCACTGGTCCGTTCCAGTAATTGCCGCACGCGATTGCCGATTGGGATCCCTTCAGTAAGAGTAAGTTCAGTTCAGGAACGCGCAAACAGGCCGAGCCGAGCGTATGTACGCTGAAAAAGTGGGCACTTAGCTTGACCCCTTTAGTAAGTCTGTGAAAGGTAATGCGATATGGAATGAAGCTGAATCTAACCTACACATTATGAAGTTTAACACCGCATTCTGTTGTCATATGTCAGGCTATTTTCCGTGCTGCATGGTAGCCTGTTTCAACGGAGATCACGGCGCGCTTGCCGCTTGACCCCTCTCTCCCGCGGCATCCAACGTGAAGGAGAGCTCTTCGGTACATAAAACGCATTTTATTTGATAGTGTGGGTTGCAATGGGTGGTATGCAAGTGACACTTTGATTGATCGGTATGCTTTTTCTAGCTTTACTTTTATGACAACATGGTGATCTTACCTTACCTATCACAAGACCACCATGGCACTGACGTTCACAAGCTTCGACACGTCGGTGATAGCACCGCCGGTCACGCCGATCAAAATCATCACCACGTGGCCGACCACGGAGACGAAGATCACCATGGCACCGTCGGTCATGCCGGTCACAAGTATGGACACGTCGCTGACCATGAAGACGAAGACCACCATGGCACCGTTGGTCACGCCGGTCACAAGCATGAGCACGTCGCCGACCACGAAGACAAAGACCACCATGGCACCGTCGGTCACGCCGATCGCAAGCATGGGCACGTCACCAACCACACAAATGAAGACCACCATGGCACCTCCGGTCACGCCTGTCACAGGCATCACCAATTCGCCGACCACGAAGACAAACACCACCATGACACTGTTGTTCACGTCTGATACGTCTCAAACGTATCTATAATTTCTTATGTTCCATGCTACTTTTATGATGATACTCACATGTTTTATACACACTTTATATCATTTATATGCATTTTCCGGCACTAACCTATTGACGAGATGCCGAAGAGCCAGTTGCTGTTTTCTGCTGTTTTTGGTTTCAGAAATTTTACAAAGGAAATATTCTCGGAATTGGACGAAATCAACGCCCAGGGTCTTATTTTTTCACGAAGCTTCCAGAAGACCGGAGGGGATACGAAGTGGGGCCACGAGGGCCCGTACCCATAGGCCGGCGCGGCCAGGGAGGGGCCCACGCCGCCCTATGGTGTGGGTCCCTCGCGCCGCCTCCAACCCTACCCTTCCGCCTACTTAAAGCCTTCGTCACGAAACCCCCTGTACCGAGAGCCACGATATGGAAAACCTTCCAGAGACGCCGCCGCCGTCAATCCCATCTCGGGGATTCAGGAGATCGCCTCGGCACCCTGCCGGAGAGGGGAATCATCTCCCGGAGGACTCTTCATCGCCATGATCGCCTCCGGATTGATGTGTGAGTAGTTCACCCTCTGGACTATGGGTCCATAGCAGTAGCTAGATGGTTGTCTTCTCCTCATTGTGCTATCATGTTAGATCTTGTGAGCTGCCTATCATGATCAAGATCATCTATTTGTAATGCTACATGTTGTGTTTGTTGGGATCCGATGAATATGGAATACTATGTCAAGTTGATTATCAATCTATCATATATGTTATTTATGTTCTTGCATGCTCTCCGTTGCTAGTAGAGGCTCTGGCCAAGTTGATACTTGTAACTCCAAGAGGGAGTATTTATGCTCGATAGTGGGTTCATGCCTCCATTGAATGCGGGACAAGTGACGGAAAGTTCTAAGGTTGTGGATGTGCTGTTGCCACTAGGGATAAAACATCAATGCTTTGTCTAAGGATATTTGTGTTGATTACATTACGCACCATACTTAATGCAATTGTCTGTTGTTTGCAACTTAATACTGAAAGGGGTTCGGATGATAACTGAAGGTGGACTTTTTAGACATAGATGCATGCTGGATAGCGGTCTATGTACTTTGTCGTAATGCCCTGATTAAATCTCATAGTAGTCATCGTGACATGTATGTGCATTGTTATGCCCTCTCTATTTGTCAATTGCCCAACTGTAATTTGTTCACCCAACATGCTATTTATCTTATGGGAGAGACACCACTAGTGAACTGTGGACCCCGGTCCATTCTTTACATCTGAAATACAATCTCATCGCAATACTTGTTCTTTACTCGTTCTTCGCAAACAAACATCATCTTCCACACTATACATCTAATCCTTTGTTTACAGCAAGCCGGTGAGATTGACAACCTCACTGTTACGTTGGGGCAAAGTACTTTGATTGTGTTGTGCAGGTTCCACATTGGCACCGGAATCCCTGGTGTTGCGCCGCACTACACTCCGCCACCAACAACCTTCACGTGTTCCTTGACTCCTACTGGTTCGATAACCTTGGTTTCTTTCTGAGGGAAAACTTACTGCTGTGCGCATCACACCTTCCTCTTGGGGTTTCCAACAGACGTGTGTCAACTACACGCCAGCAAGACTTTTTCTGGCGCCGTTGCCGGGGAGATCAAGACACGCTGCAAGGGGAGTCTCCCACATCCAATCTCTTTACTTTGTTTTTGTCTTGGTTTACTTTATTTTATTTACCGCTTTGTTTGCTTTCTTTTTATCAAAAACACAAAAAAATTAGTTACTTGTTTTACTTTACTTAATTTAGTTTGCTTTACCTGTCTTTATTACTGTTAAAATGAATACTACTGAGAACACTAAGTAGTGTGATTTCACTAGTTAGGCTTAATGGAAAACAACAAAAATATTAGAGATCTTTATAGTATTTATCTTGAGTTAGGACATGAGGTGTTTGAAGAGAAAATTAAAAAACCTATGGAACTTTATATGCATGCTAATGACAATGTTATTAGTATGAATGCTTTGAACACCATTGTTGCTAATGCTATGGAAAATTTTAAGCTTGGGGAAGCTGGTTTTGAGGAGCATGATATTTTTAGTCCCCCAAGCATGGAGGAGAAAATTTACTTTGATGATACTTTACCTCTTATATATGATGATTACAATGATGACTATCACATTTTCAGTCCACCTACTATTGTGGAGAAAATTAATTATGATTACAATATACCTCCTATATATGATGATTATGGTGATGAGAATAATAATGATAGCTATTTTATTGAATTTGCTCCCACTACAATTAATAGTAATGACTATGCTTATGTGGAGAGTAATAATTTTATGCATGTAGCTCATGATAAGAATGTTTCATGTGATATTTATATTGTGGATTTCATCAATGATGCTACTGAAAGTTATTATGAGAGAGGGGAAACATGGTTATATACATCTTAATAATATTAAGTTTCCCCTCTTTATGTTGAGAATCTTGAAGTTGCGTTTGTGTTGCATTTCTATGCTTGTTGCTTTGTGCTTTCAGTACTTGTTCCCTTACAAGATTCCTTTTTATAGGAAGTGGATTAGAATCAAAAGTGTTTCTTATTTGCTTTTGATGCTCTCTTTTGCTTCAACTCTTATTTCTTGCGAGAGCATCATTAAAATTATTGAGCCCATCTTAATGGCTATAAAGCAAGCACTTCTTGGGAGATAACCCATGTATGTTTTTATTACTGTTTTGTTGAGTATTGGAAGTTTTTACTACTGTAGCAACCTCTCCTTATCTTTATTTTATTGCATTGTTGTGCCAAGTAAAGTCTTTGATAGTAATGTTGATACTAGATTTGGATTACTGCGCAGAAACAGATTTCTTACTGTCACGAAATTGAGTAGCCCCGTCTGTAGGTAACTCAGAAAATTCTGCCAATTTACGTGCGTGATCCTCAGATATGTACGCAACTTTCATTAAATTTGAGCTTTTTCATCTGAGCAAGTTAATTGCCCCAGAAAAATTCGTCTTTACGGACTGTTCTGTTTTGACAAATTCTGCCTTTTATTTCGCATTGCCTGTTTTGCTATGTTTGATGGATTTCTTTATTCCATTAACTTTCAGTAGCTTTGTGCAATGTTCAGAAGTGTTAAGAATGATTATTTCACCTCTGAATATGTGAATTTTCAATTATGCACTAACCCTCTAATGAGTTTGTTTCGAGTTTGGTGTGGAGGAAGTTTTCAAGGGTCAAGAGGGGAGGATGATACAATATGATCAAGAAAAGTAAAAAGTCTAAGCTTGGGGATGCCCCCGTGGTTCATCCCTGCATATTTCAAGAAGACTCAAGCATCTAAGCTTGGGGATGCCCAAGGTATCCCCTTCTTCATCGACAACTTATCGAGTCACCTCTAGTGAAACTATATTTTTATTCAGTCACATCTTATGTGCTTTACTTGGAGCGTCTGTTTGCTTTTATTTTTGTTTTTGTTTGAATAAAATCGGATCCTAGCATTCCTTGTGTGGGAGAGAGACACGCTCCGCTGTTGCATATGAACACATGTGTTCTTAGTGCTACTTTTAATGTTCATGGCGAAGGTTGAAACTGCTTCGTTCATTGTTATATGGTTGGAAACGGAAAATGCTTCATGTGGTAATTGGTATAATGTCTTGAATAATTTGATACTTGGCAATTGTTGTGCTCATATAGATCATGTTTAAGCTCTTGCATCATGTACTTTGGACCTATTAATGAAGAACTACATAGAGCTTGTTAAAATTTAGTTTGCATGATTGGTCTCTCTAAGTCTAGATATTTTCTGGTTAAGGTATTTGAACAACAAGGAAGACAGTGTAGAGTCTTATAATGCTTACAATATGTTCTTATGTAAGTTTTGTTGTATCGGTTTATACTTGAGTTTGCTTCAAACAACCTTGCTAGCCTAAGCCTTGTATTGAGAGGGATTACTTCTCGTGCATCCAAATTCTTGAGCCAAAAACTATGCCATTTGTGTCCACCATACCTACCTACTACATGGTATTTCTCTGCCATTCCAAAGTACATTACTTGAGTGCTACCTTTAAAATTTCATTCCTTGTCTTTGCAATATATAGCTCATGGAAAAATAGCCTTAAAAACTATTGTGGTATTGAATATGTTGCTATGTATCTTATTTCTTATAAGTTACTTGTTGAGTGGTAACCATGTTTCTGGGGATGCCATCAACTTTACACCTTTGTTGAATATCATGTGAGTTTCTATGCATGTTCGTCTTGTCTGAAGTAAGGGCGATTTTCAAGATTAAATGGTTTGAGTATGCATATTATTGTTAGAGAAGAACATTGGACCGCTAACTAAAGCCATGAATCATGGTGGAAGTTTCAGTTTGGACACAAATCCTCAATCTCTTATGAGAATATTATCTGTTGTTGAATGCTTAAGCATTAAAAGAGGTGTCCATTATCTGTTGTCTATGTTGTCCCGGTATGGATGTCTAAGTTGATAATAATCAAAAGCGAGAAATCCAATGCGAACTTTCTCCTTAGACCTCTGTACAGGCGGCATAGAGGTACCCCTTTGTGACACTTGGTTGAAACATATGTTATGCAATGATAATCCGTGTTAATCCAAGATAATTAGGACAAGGTGCGAGCACTATTAGTATTCTATGCATGAGGCTTGCAACTTATATGATGTCTTATACATAACACATATGATTTATTACTACCGTTGACAAAATTGTTTCTATGTTTTCAAAATGAAAAGCTCTAGCACAAAAATAGTAATCCATGCTTCCCTCTGCGAAGGGCCATTCTTTTACTTTATGTTGAGTCAGTTTACCTACTTCTTTCTATCCTAGAAGCAAACACTTGTGTCAACTGTGTGCATTGATTCTTACATGTTTACCTATTGCACTTGTTATATTGCTTTATGTTGACAATCATCCATGAGATATACATGTTGAAGTTGAAAGCAACCGCTGAAACTTATATCTTCCTTTGTGTTGCTTCAAAGCTTTCTACTAAGAATTTATTGCTTTATGAGTTAACTCTTATGCAAGTCTTATTGATGCTTGTCTTGAAAGTACTATTCATGAAAAGTCTTTGCTATATAATTCAGTTGTTTAACCATTGTCTTTACCATTGCTTCGAATCGCTGCATTTATCTCATATGTTTTACAATAGTATTGATCAAGATTATGATAGCATGTCACTTCAGAAATTATCCTTGTTATCGTTTACCTGCTCGAGGGCGAGTAGGAACTAAGCTTGGGGATGCTTGATACGTCTCAAACGTATCTATAATTTCTTATGTTCCATGCTACTTTTATGATGATACTCACATGTTTTATACACACTTTATGTCATTTATATGCATTTTCCGGCACTAACCTATTGACGAGATGCCGAAGAGCCAGTTGCTGTTTTCTGCTGTTTTTGGTTTCAGAAATCCTACAAAGAAAATATTCTCAGAATTGGACGAAATCAACGCCCTGATGTCTACTTCCCCCTCCTTTTCCTGTAGACAGTGTTGGGCCTCCAAGAGCAGAGGTTTGTAGAACAGCAGCAAGTTTTCCCTTAAGTGGATCACCCAAGGTTTATCGAACTCAGGGAGGAAGAGGTCGAAGATATCCCTCTCATGCAACCCTGCAACCACAAAGTAAGAAGTCTCTTGTGTCCCCAACACACCTAGTAGGTGTGCTAGTTCGGCGAAGAGATAGTGAAATACAGGTGGTATGAATATATATGAGCAGTAGCAACGGTGCCAGAAAATAGCTTGCTGGCGTGTAGTTGATGGTGGTAGTATTGCAGCAGTAGTAATGCAGTGAAACAGTAAACAAGCAGCGATAGCGATATTTAGGAACAAGGCCTAGGGATTAGACTTTCACTAGTGGACACTCTCAACATTGATCACATAACAGAATAGATAAATGCATACTCTACACTCTTGTTGGATGATGAACACATTGCGTAGGATTACACGAACCCTCAATGCCGGAGTTAACAAGCTCCACAATTCAATGTTCATATTTAAATAACCTTAGAGTGTAAGATAGATCAACACAACTAAACCAAGTACTAACGTAGCATGCACACACTGTCACCTTCATGCTAAGAAAGGAGGCATAGATCACATCAATACTATCATAGCAATAGTTAACTTCGCAATCTACAAGAGATCATGATCATAGCATAAACCAAGTACTAACACGGATGCACACACTGTCACCATTACACCGTGTAGGAGGAATAAAACTACTTTAATAACATTGCTAGAGTAGCACATAGATAAATTGTGATACAAACACATTGCAATCATAAAGAGATATAAATAAGCACCTCACTATGCCATTCAACAGTGAATAAGTATTCCGTGAAATATAGCCTAAGAGACCCACACGGTGCACACACTTGTCACCTTTACACACGTGGGACAAGGAGTCTCCGGAGATCACATAAGTAAAATTCACTTGACTAGCATAATGACATCTAGATTACAAGCATCATCATATGAATCTCAATCATGTAAGGCAGCTCATGAGATTATTGTATTGAAGTACATAGGAGAGAGATGAACCACATAGCTACCGGTACAGCCCCGAGCCTCGATGGAGAACTACTCCCTCCTCATGGGAGCAGCAGCGGTGATGAAGATGGCGGTGGAGATGGCAGCGGCGTCGATGGAGGAGCCTTCCGGGGGCACTTCCCCGTTCCGGCGGCATGCCGGAACAGAGACTCCTGTCCCCCAGATCTTGACTTCGCGATGGCGGCGGCTCTGGAAGGTTTCTGTGGGTTTCGTCAATCGTATCAGGGTTTTCGCGACGGAGGCTTTAAATAGGCGAAGAGGCGGCGCAGGAGGGTCGAAGGGGTGCCCACACCATAGGGTGGCGCGGGCCCCCCTGGCCGCGCCGGCCTAGGGGTTTGGTGGGCCTGCGCCCCCTCCCTGGTGGCTCTCGGGTGTTCTGGATGCTTCCGGGCAAAATAGGAACCTGGGCGTTGATTTCGTCCAATTCCGAGAATATTTCGTTACTAGGATTTCTGAAACCAAAAACAGCAGAAAACAGGAACTGGCACTTCGGCATCTTGTTAATAGGTTAGTTCCAGAAAATGCACGAATATGACATAAAGTGTGCATAAAACATGTAGATAACATCAATAATGTGGCATGGAACATAAGAAATTATCGATACGTCGGAGACGTATCACGCCCAGGGTCTTATTTTTCCACGAAGCTTCCAGAAGACCGGAGGGGATACGAAGTGGGGCCACGAGGGCCCGTACCCATAGGCCGGCGCGGCCAGGGAGGGGCCCGCGCCGCCCTATGGTGTGGGTCCCTCGCGCCGCCTCCAACCCTACCCTTCCGCCTACTTAAAGCCTTCGTCACGAAACCCCCTGTACCGAGAGCCACGATACGGAAAACCTTCCAGAGACGCCGCCGCCACCAATCCCATCTCGGGGGATTCAGGAGATCGCCTCCGGCACCCTGCCGGAGAGGGGAATCATCTCCCGGAGGACTCTTCATCGCCATGATCGCCTCCGGATTGATGTGTGAGTAGTTCACCGCTGGACTATGGGTCCATATCAGTAGCTAGATGGTTGTCTTCTCCTCATTGTGCTATCATGTTAGATCTTGTGAGCTACCTATCATGATCAAGATCATCTATTTGTAATGCTACATGTTGTGTTTGTTGTGATCCGATGAATATGAAATACTATGTCAAGTTGATTATCAATCTATCATATATGTTGTTTATGTTCTTGCATGCTCTCCGTTGCTAGTAGAGGCTCTGGCCAAGTTGATACTTGTAACTCCAAGAGGGAATATTTATGCTCGATAGTGGGTTCATACCTCCATTGAATCTGGGACAGTGACAGAAAATTCTAAGGTTGTGGATGTGCTGTTGCCACTAGGGATAAAACATCAATGTTTTGTCTAAGGATATTTGTGTTGATTACATTACGCACCATACTTAATGCAATTGTCTGTTGTTTGCAACTTAATACTGGAAGGGGTTCGGATGATAACCTGAAGGTGGACTTTTTAGGCATAGATGCATGCTGGATAGCGGTCTCTGTACTTTGTCGTAATGCCCTGATTAAATCTCATAGTAGTCATCGTGACATGTATGTGCATTGTTATGCCCTCTCTATTTGTCAATTGCCCAACTGTAATTTATTCACCCAACATGCTATTTATCTTATGGGAGAGACACCACTAGTGAACTGTGGACCCCGGTCCATTCTTTACATCTGAAATACAATCTACTCGCAATACTTGTTCTTTACCTGTTCTTCGCAAACAAACATCATCTTCCACACTATACATCTAATCCTTTGTTTACAGCAAGCCGGTGAGATTGACAACCTCACTGTTACGTTGGGGCAAAGTACTTTGATTGTGTTGTGCAGGTTCCACGTTGGCGCCGGAATCCTTGGTGTTACGCCGCACTACACTCCGCCACCAACAACCTTCACGTGTTCCTTGACTCCTACTGGTTCGATAACCTTGGTTTCTTTCTGAGGGAAAACTTACTGCTGTGTGCATCACACCTTCCTCTTGGGGTTTCCAACAGACGTGTGTCAACTACACGTCAGCAACGTCCGTCACAAGCAACACCATGTCGTCGACCACGAAGACGAAGACCACCAGGACACCGCCGGTCATGCCGGTCACACCACGTCGCCGACCACGAAGACAAACACCACCATGACACTGCCGTTCATGCCCATCACAAGCATAACCATGTCGCCGACGACGAAGCTGAATACCACCATTATACCATCGATCACGCCGGTCACAAGCATCACCACGTCGCCGACCACGAAGATGAACATCACTATGCCGCCACCACCATGGATTATCTGCTCCCACTTCTCACATATCATCACCACGTCGCCGTCCATTAATATGGCAAGCGAGAAGTTGAGAAAAAGTAGTCCAAATTATACTCACACATAGGTACACATTAGAGTATACTAGCGAGTCATTTATTTATCCGTCTATGTACACCGAAATAAAAACCTTTCAACATGAAAGTCATGCGAAATTGTGATGTGAACCCACTCCTCAAAGGAAATTTCAAACGGTTGGGCGTGTGCAATGAATTTGGCAAAATTCGCTCAAAATTTTATACACAAAATTAACGATTTACGACTGACGAAACTCGAAACCGATTATGGGAATTGATTCGTATCGTCGACACGCATCTTTTTCATGTACAACTTATTTGATTTGAAATATGGTTGTATTGATTTGAAAAGATGATATGTGGAGTAGTGTAAGGGAAAGTGAGCCTAACCCAGTCCAGGTGCACATCGAGCAGATGAGACGCGAGATTCGAACGTTTCTCTAGATGCAGGCAAAATACTGCTTTAAGAACCGTGCGATACAAAAACACGATTGAACCCAGGTAGCCAAACGGCCTATTTGATTTCTCCGCCCATGCAAAAAAGGCATTCACAGCCCTCCAAACGCTCCCCATAGCCCAATTTTGCCCAAATATGATCCCGCCCTGCTGAGAGATATATAATGGCAACAAGTTAAGAATACGAAAAATTGTAATATCTTCAAATTATAATACTGTCATTCTAATATTTAAGTTCGTTCATATAAAATATTCATGGAGACCACCGCAAGGATGCATTCCTTTTCCATGCCTTTGTTCGTGCAACTAATAAGAGCATTCTAGCATACCACCTACTTTTCTGTCGCATTCTCCTCCGCCTCCCGCGCCTGCATCTCCTTCACAGCGGTGATGGCGCGCCTTCTCGTCTGCCTCCGCCCTCTCCTTGTCGGCTTTGCCCTTCAGGGACGCGGCCACCGCCTGCAAGAAGAGGGGGTCTTCCCTCTCCTCCGCCTCCTCCGCCTCCTCGCTGGTGCGCGACGCTCCTCCGCCGCTGGTGCTCGCCTCCCATGCCGCCTTCGACCGGTGGTGCATCTCCCAATTCGGCGCGCCATTTCTCGAAGTCGACGCCACTCATCGGCTTGAGCGGCGGATCGGCCTTGTACCAACGCCCGCCCGCCGCGAACCCGCGGAGCTTCGACGGCACGTAGAGGCCGCCGGCGTACCTGCACGCCGCATGGCGACTCCCGGCGGCGGACAGCTTGCAGTGGCGCCGCCACGCCTCCTCGAGCGTCTCCGGCGGCGGGATCGCTTCGATCCGGAGGCGGACGACGCGCTGGTGTTGCGGCGTGCGGACATGGTGAGCGGCGGTGCTAATGCGGAGGCGAGCGGCGCGGAATTTCTCGCCAGAGCTTAGCGGGGATGCGGCGGCGCACGGCGGAGCTAGGGTTGCGAGTGAGGGGTTCGACCCCCACTCGCACCTTCGCCCTGTATTTGTAGGGGGCGGCAGTGTAGTTTTGATGGGCCCAGTATTCCGCCGATACGGGCCGGCCCGAATACGGGGCCTGCTAGACGGCCCAAACTGCGCTCACCCCCTATCCCGCCGGAATTATACGGGGTGGGCGCATTTTGAGGAGCCTGTTAGACATGCTCTAACTGCATCTGATGCCCCTCTTTTTGTCTTGATGACTTCTCATAATTTTCCATCTTGTAAAGTGATCCATACCAATATGATCGAAACGGCAAATGCTTATACTCCCACTTAAACGGCTGATATCATCCGTTCAACTCACTCAAAACAGAACATAAGCCCACCTTAGAGCATCTCTAGCAGAGCCCGTATTTATTCGAACCGAAAACGCGGAGTTCGGTCTCCTGAATTGTTCAGTTTAAATGGTTTTGTTACGGCGCAGATTAGAAACCGAACCAGCGAACTGAAAAACCAAAAATCAAACGTCGCAGGAAAATGTGCGACGATGAACTTGCGAAATTGAACCCATTCTTGCTTCGATCGAGCAACATTCGAAGATAATTTATATAAAATAGCCAAAATGCTTGACCTCCCCTACTTCGCTCGTTAATTTGACTACCTAAACTACTAGATTAGACCCCGGATTGTCACCGGGGCAATACTTGCGGCGGCGGAGGGTTTTTCCGCGCCGGCAGTTCCTATGCGACGACGAGCACGGCCACCTCAAACGCCGCCGCCTCCGCTGGGATTCCGCAGGTGACCGGCGGCCCGTCTGCGTCATCGTTGTCGTTGCCGTCGCCGCGCGGGGGAAGCGCCGGCAGCGGCCGGCAGCACGAGCTGGAGGGGGGGGCGCCTCGGCTTCTTCCTCGCGCGCCTCCACGCGCGCTGCCCGGCGCGCGAAAGCATGCACCCACTTCCGTGCCGCCCGCTTCCACGCTCCGTCGGAGTGCCTCCGCCTCGCAAGCTCCGCCTCTGCCCGCACACCCGGCGGACGCGCTGCGGACTTGCCTCCTCCGATTCGCCCCCTCCCCTACCGCTCCGTCTTAAGCGCCCCATTGCGGACGGAGGGGTGGTGGCAGCAGCGGCGGCGTAATTGCTCGCCGGAGAGGAGGCAGGCGGCGGCGGAGGGAGCGGTAGCGGCGGAGGGGAGTAGGGTTTGGAAACCGAACTTCCCTCCGCGGTCTCTTTTAATACGGGGCGGCCGTCGAGTTTCTCAGGCCCCCAAACTCGTTTTACGGGCCAGGCCACGAGTTCGGGCTCCGTTCTGCGCCTCTTTCAGCCCGAACCCGTATTGTCGCCGGACTTTTTCGGTTTCAGCCCATTTTATAGGCTCTGTTATAGTTGCTCTAACGTTTTCAGAACGCTCATGTAGTACTCATGTGATCCACCCCTTGTTGATCTAAACGGAACTAGATGACCTGTTGCGCTATCGCGCAAATAGCAAAGTTAAATCAGAAATTAAACCATAAATTTTAGCTTATTTTAATATTAAAAATTAGCCCAAAATTTTGCTTTAGTATTTTACATTCACAATTTAGTATGATTTCGCACTATTTTCTCAGCTTTTATGCTTTTGTATAAGCTCTTCCGCCAAATTATGGGTATTGTACCAAAAAAGATAGCACAATAAAAAAAGCATAAAAGCACAATTACTAATCGCAAAAGGAATGTATATACTTCAAGACAAAAAAAAGTTCGATTCGAGATATTATATATGCATTAGCAAAATACATATATAGAAAATTCAGTAAACAATATAAGTATAAGTATGTACAAAATCACTGGTAAATGCATAGGTTTTACTCTCACAGCAACAAATGTCAAAGAGCTTGATTTTCCTTCCGAGTCAAATTATCCCAACAAATAAATATTACTACCCTAATCCTAACCCTAGCAAGGCAATAATAATCAACAAAGCAGAATTTAAAGAAGAGGGGTGAGCAGCATACATATCACCAAAAATCCGAGAGACCGCAACAAGAAATACATGATCGATGCAACAAATCTTAGTTCTGTCACCTTACTATTTTATTACTACTGCTGCTTCCCTAGCGCCGCCGGCCTTCCCGCTGCCCTCCCGCTCGAGCTCGTCCCAGCCGCCCCGCACCAGCAGCCTCCTGCTGCCAAAATACACATCCGCCTCAAGGAGGCCAGTGCATCTTCTTCTCCATCTTGGGCTGCCGCAACTGCGCCCATGCGTCCCCCTGAAGGAGTCGATCACAGCCAGCCAGCTTAGCCTCCCGCCCATGCTTATGCTGATTTGCCTGGCAGGGTGATAAATTTGAAGCAAAAAATGAAAATAGCATGACAAATGTAATTTTTACTATCGCAAGTTAAGCTTTGTCATAAGCTGTCATAGGAAGGTGTGTAGCATATAACATCACCAAAACAACTATACAATAATGAATTTTTAGAAAACCTAGAGCTAGTTTAGCACATGCGTTATTTAATGCCCAACACATCAATAAATGCCGGGAGAAAACAGACAAGATGTATGATGTTGCTAGACCAAGTAGTCGTGCTTCTGAAAAAGTAAAATCTCAGTATACAAAATATTGTACAGTAATGCATTTCTTCAGCAAAATTTTCCTTCATATAGTGGATGAGAAGTGCAAACAGTAACAATTTTCACTGGTTAGTTGTAATTAGTTTCTCTCAAAAGAATTATGTTATGTTAAGGCGGTTGCAATTTTACATCAGATTACTGTCCATAAGCTATTTCAATGTGTTATGCAGTACCACATAGTGTTGAAATGTACTCCACCTAAATACACAAACTGGCCTTAACATAAGGGCCCTCTTTTGGAACAAAGAATCTCAAGCAATTTGAAAGGAACAGCTCAATTGCTGCATAAATGAAAAAAAAAACACGTACAATGCACCAGCCAGGGACTATGAAATAAACCCAATTCAAGGCAGACAGGCAGTGCTATGATGACACCAGATGAGCAGAAGCTGCCCTGTCAACATAGCCAATAAATATATTTGCAGAACCCCACATATTATACATGTAGATGTGTAGTGGTTAAATTTAATATGTGATTTAGAGACTGAAGGTAACCACATGTTAACATAACACTAATGTATACTAAGGGCCTTCAAATATGCACTCTAGTTGCATGGAAGGTTGCATGCCCACAAACACAGACTACCGTAAAAAGTCAGCGTTACTTAAAACCCTTGAAATAATAGATTTAGAAGTAATCATTCTACCAATAAGGGACGATGTAGTGACCATGTAGTGATTACTTTCATTCAGGACAGTGCAAAATACTGCAACTATTACTTTTATAATCACGTAGGGAACCAACAAAGCGAAACTGAGTATTATAACCAAGAGAAAAGGTCTGATGCTTTCAACAATAAAAAAAGTAGTAGTGTTTCGTTTCGTTATAAATTCACACCTTAACTATGAAGATAAGCTGGCCTAAAAATCAACATATGCTAAATTGGCTCTCTATGCCAACAGTTTCATAGCCAATGAACAATCTAATATTTCTATTACATGCTCTGCAGATTAAAAAAAAAGCGAAAAACGGTAATTCAAAATTTGACATGTGTCAAAAAACATTCTACTGCTAATTAAATATCCCCTCAAGGCGCCTTGTCCAAACAAACCCTTAAATGCATTGACCTCCTTGAGTAAGTTCATAATTTAAAGATAGGATAAAATATGCTAAAAGTGTATGAACCGGCAAATGAAAATACGTGGACAATACGAGGAAGACCATAATAAAAATTACATGGTAAAAACGCTAATGAAATGCAATCCCTGTAACCTAGGTTGGGCATGTCCTTGAAGCTATTAATGAGGTGATAGTAAATGACAATCAAAATGCATTTCACATGGAATAAAACCCCCATTCACTAAAAACAATACATGTACAGTCCACATATATCAGAGAATGCTTAATCCTTAGATCTAAGGGTCATAGGTAATCATGTAAACGAAGGGAAGTCAGTGTAAGAATATTAATTGGAAAATACGAAGGGCATTTACCTGGGGATTGCGGTGCCTTTGGAGTGAGGTGTCGAATGGCCAATATAGGGTCGTAGTGAAGGTAAGGATAATCTGTTATATCCATAATATCCCACAGTCAAATCATACCAAACCTAGCCACGAAGAGTCGATTCAAATGAATAATGAAGCTGTTGTGTTGTGTAGTACGTAAGGGAAGCAATGTAAAGCGTTCTCCCCACTACAATATTCAAATGATGCAAGGAATAAAATCAAAAGGTGCAGGTAAGTATTTATTGCGAAAGTTAAATTTGTCTGCAAGCCGAAATCAAAAGGTGCAGGTAAGTTATTATTATTATTGCGAAAGTTAAATTTGTTTGCAAACCTCATTTGGATCTTTGCAGGGAAGATAAACAAATGTTTGAGAAAAAAATGGCATCGTGCCATGGCGCCTAAATAAAAGATATGCTATGAAATCAAAATCAGAGAGAAAGAGGAGTCAAAATGTGAATAGAGAGGGGCTCTGTAATACTCTCATCTAACACCATAATATTGAATCCTACAATTATCCAATTATCCATATGAGATAAATGCAGGGAGCAGAGGAGGCTCTGTTCTCAAGGAAAGAACACACAACCAAGATTGATAGTTAGCACTGTATAAAAGACATGAACACACAGCCAGTATATGGCATGAACACACCTCCGGATTAAGGCCATCACAGGGAAAGATAAAGAATAGAGCCAGCCCCGCTGCTTCTTGTCCACGCCGCCAGCATCTCGGCAACTCTAGCCTCACCGCTGCTTCCTCCCGCGGTCTGCCTCCCCTGCTCGTCCACGCCAACCATAAATATCCTGCCGCCCTCCTCTCCAATAGCTAAATCCTGAAAATGCAACAGGGAAAGATACACTTGAACAAATTGATATCAAGTTGAATGAATATATAAATGTAATATCCTAATAAAAGTCTTGGAGAGAACAATTTACAAACTTTGCTGAAATTAAAGTGATAAATAGCAAATATGATGGGAATGTAGAGGCAATTTTCCCCTGTTGAATCATGCCATATACAGCAGCGGGAGAGGAAAGCATAGAAATTCCTACCTGGGAATAACTAAAGAGGAATATCCCACATGCTACATGTTCCTCTATTGGTTTTTCTGTTTTAGTTGCTTATCCAGCATGCCGCTCAATATGCTACATGTTCCTCGATATAATACTCTTGGGAGATAACACAACAAACATATTTTAAGTACAGTCTAAGCACTGGCAATTTAGCATGGATAACATACAATAAGCACTGTTATAGGCCAGAGCAAAAAATGCTTCACAACTCAAGAAGGCGTTGTACAAGGTCCAAGCTAGTGTACATTTAGCATGACAATTAACAGTGTCTGTTTCCTGAACAAGACAATGAATGTGAGCTAAAAAAGACAAAAAGCGACCTATAGTAAGCACTATTCTCTCGCTTCTTATATAAGACAATGTATGAGAGCTCAAAAGGAAATATGTGCATTGGGAATTTAATCCGTGAATGACAAAAGATGAGATATCATTTTTCAGTATTGAGCTACAACTAAATGAAAAATACACCAAAGAATTTTTTTGTCCCATAGAAAATGAAATAATGGTGCTTCATAGTGAAAGGAGCTTCCATGGGCATTTGATGGCAATACAAATCAAGGTCTCATCGGTCAAACAAATAGTATTGTACGTCAAATGATCATAGTGTGAAATAAACCCTAGGCATGGTCACACTACACATAACATACTTGTTGCAAATACATCCAAATATTTACTCACACATTGATATATATTCGAGGACTTTCACCCTGCACAGTAACCCCGTCTCCCACTTTTCATAGCAGCCATACAGTCATGTATTCATATTTTCATTGCATTCACAGCTTATCTAAAACACTACAATCCCCACCTTATCTAAAGCACTACAATCCCTGATATTTTTTTTATCTCATATGACTTTAATTAACCAAAAGGATTCGAAAATGGCATGATATTCTACCCAACTAATGAAATAGCCATGAAGGGCTAAGGAACGGAGAGCATACACATCATTACCGAGAAAAACAGATCGATAAAAAGCTCCAATCACATGAGAATAGGAAGAAAAAGGATAGAGGGAAGCGAAAAAAATTATACCTTCCAATCAATGGACAAATTAAGCTTTTGGACAACCCTAGTCAACATAAAGATCAACGGAACAACAAATACGCAACCATAGTCGTGGTGCGGAATTAGATCGAGCTTCACGCTCCCGCAGAAACTCTACATCTCGGTGTAGCCACTGCTAAAAAAAAGAAAGCATTACAAAGCAAGCAAAACATCCAAAAGGAAAATAAATTGTCATGGTCAGTAGGTTAATCCATCTCTCTGGTTGCATTGTGGGACATAACATATACTATAACATAATTTGAGGTTATTAGAATTATTACTGCCAGATTCTCTTCAGCTCTTTAGGGGTGAAATTCAGTAGCCTGGACCCAACATTCTTCTCATCACTGTGGGCTAATATACATTGCACCAAACGATGCAAACCAGGGAAGAATGTAGAGTATGATATAACAGTTAACAGTAAAGGTCTCGAAAAATATGGTAAATAACTTATAGATTAAGAAGAGAGTTAAATTAGCCTATGGTGCTCCCATTAACCGTTGATCAATTTTATTACAAATGCATGAGAACACTACTAACAGTGCATGCTTAGAAAGATCACACCAAAACAGATCCACCATCACACAAGCTATTCTAGCCTAATTAACAGTTGACCACCATGTACTGTTTTTCGTTTTTAAGTATTGGAAGAGACATTACTGAGAAAATAAAGAGCTATTACCTAAACTTATTATGTCCCAAAAGTTATGAATTCATTGATGGAATTATCTTCCAATAACTCCAGTGCACACTTCAAATATCTCAATCCCCTGGTCAGACCTCATCGGCATATAGCTCAATCCTGGGGAAGAAACACAATGACCGAAGCTATCCGAAAAAACTGCAGTAGCATGAAAATAGTTCAATATTAAACCTGTTAGTTGAAACTCGCTCTATACATGGACACCTACAAATTTAATCACAGAAGGTAGTGAGTACCCCGCTCTATACATGGAATCACCTACAAATGGTTGACAAAGTTATCTAGAGGAAGAGGAGGGCCTTACTCGTGGAGCAATCTACCGGCGCCGAATCCACAGACCGAGTCGGTGAAGCTGCTCCTCCCTCGCCGCCTTCCGCTGCCCTGTCCAACCGCCACTTTCCACCGCGCCGTCCAGCCGCCACCTTCCACCACGCCGTCCAGCCGCCATCGTCCCTAGGTGCGTGGGCCCTGCCGCTGCCGGCTCCCGCGTCCAGCTGCTTAAGATTATATATCCTTTGCGCAAGTAAAGAAAGAAGTCTAAATCACCCCCCTAACTATGAGGTTTGGGGCGCTAACCACCCATATGTATTAAGTGGAGCAAATTACCCCCTAAGTATCAAAAACCGGACAAAATACCCCCTAACTATTGATTACTGGATTTGTCTCCGGTTTTGGACACGGTGGACTCCGGTTTGCTCCACGTCGGTCTAAATAACCCCCTAACTTTGGTTGACTTTCCTGTGGTCGTCTATTCCCCGTCCTCTTCACAGTCCTCTTCACACCAAAATCGAGCCAGCTCCTCCGGCCGCCTCCGCCTCCTCTCACACCAAAATCGAGCCACCTCCTCTCCACAGAGCACTTCTCCTCCGTCAAATCTGGCTCAACACCTCCTCCCACACCACCTGGCGAGTGGTTCCCCGACAAGCGCGATGGAGGTGAAGAAGGTCTGGTACCTCGTCCACCATGATGAAGAGCTTCTCGTCGACGGTGTGGGCGCCGGGCCGCGCTCGTAGTCCCGGTCGTCGTGCATCAGCTGATGTAGCCGGCGCTCCGTGTGCGCGCGGCCCCGCACTAGCGCCGACATGCACACCCAGCGCCGCTCGCCTGGCATGTTCTCGCATGCATCCACCACGGCGCCCACCAGTCACTCGATGCGCGCCCAACGGCTCGGGTGCAGCGCCACCGCGTCGGCGGCCGTCGTGGTCACGTAGAGCAGGCCCGCTGCACGTCATGCTCTCCGGCGACGTGCTCCCGCTCTGCATCTGCATTGATCAGCGCCGCCCCCCACAAGTCTGCAGCACCACGAGCAAGGACACCAGGAGGATGCAGTGAAGTCCGAGTTCCATATTCTGGATGTTCCGTATGACTAGACTGAGGCTTGTTAAGCTTGATGGGTTGTTCTGTCCTGGCTTCTGATTGTTAACTTGTTTAATTCAGTACTAGTAATTTAGTTGAAGTTTTTCATTATTTCTTCTGGACAAATGTGCCAGTCAGTAATGCAGCTGCTTGTTTGTACTAACTCGATCTGGGAGATGTTCATTGGAAGAACCTGATGTGCAATTTATTCCGTTTTCTATAGCCTACACCAGAGAAGGAACTAAATTAATCTGAAGCATATATTAATCTGACCATTTTTTCTACCAGATACTTGAGTTGTTTGGTCACATGAAAAGGTTTTGAGAGGGACTCTGATTTCAGAGTGGTGATGCTGTTGGAGTTGCCGACTGCTACAATGGCAAATTTGGAGTGAATATATGTCATGCCAGTTGTATTCTGTAACCAGACCAGCAATATGATTTTGTCATCTTTTGATGTGAATATATGTCACAGGTTTGTCCAAATCGATGTGTGAAACATAAATTGAATGTGTTCAAATCGATGTGTGAAACATAAATTGTTGCTTTGCTGCAGATTGGAATTAAATGGAGAAAAGGAACGGAAGTGATATCTCGAAAAGCTATGTATGTTGCTACTCATCTCTGCAAAAGGTATCTCTCTTAAATCAGATGGTTATCCAAGATGGTTGAACCAGGTTTCATAAATTCAACTTTAAGAAAATATTGCCAGAGGCATAATTAGTGTATGCAATCACTCCCATCTTCGGCCTCTTCTTCTGGAACAATGAATTCTTCTGGCACTTTGGTTCCTTTATCCTCTACCTCTCCAAGCATTCTTCTTTTAACTATTTTCTTCAGTTCCAGTGCTTGTTTTCTGTAACATATGGCCTCCTCATCATCACCACTACTATCTTCACTATCTTCCTCATGGACATCATCATAGTCACTATCATCTTCTATATCTTCTTCAAGAACATCATCATGTGCACTGACATCTTGAATGCCTTTGCCTTTGTCTAGCACTTGCCTTGCTGCCCTCACAACTGGCAACTTCTTTGCTGCATTGGGCTGGATTTGCTCATTAAGTTGCTCAATTAGCACCCCATCTTCTTGTTGTTCTTCTGAGTGGTGATGGTCATGCATTTCTGGGTGCTGCACATGCATGTCTTCCTGCTGCTCTTGTACATGCTGATTTTGCTCAACGTGATGCTCCTGTAGGTGCTGCTCCTCATAAACTTGATACTGGTTAATGTCATGATGTGCCTCTGAATATTGTTGCTCTCCAAAGTGTTGCTCCTCAGCTGCGTCTTCTTCTGCACTATCAACTGTGACATTTTCTGGAATTATTGCGTAAATGTCAACAAAGCCATCTGCTGCTCTTAGCACATGCCGAGCCATGCTGATAGCATTTGTGTCGTCAACAATGCTGCACACAAAATTCAATTTTTTTTCATTGTCAAGTAGTCTCCAACTCAAACTTGTATCCACCAAATCTTGGTCCGAAATTTTCAAAAATTCAGCCAAGTGACTCTTCAACACTTGTACAGAGAGGTTTGAACCAGTCACAGTTGACATTCCAGTCCTTCCTCCTATGTACTGCCAATCCTTGCCATCATGTTCCAATCTCCCCCGAAAATGGAATCGAACCGACAAAACATCCATCCTACAGTAGTAAGTACCATCAAAGTGCAAAATTTAGCAATATGGTACTGTATTAGAGAAGCTAAGGACGGAAAATCCTACAGGCTGTAAATGACAGTACATTGATAAGTGACATTTGAGGGGAGCCTTTGATCAAAGCAAACATGAAGTTTATTCAGGTATGGAATATTTTCATTATATTCAGTTATGAAATGATGCCTACGATCATTGCGTATTCTGGTTTGATTCCCTAGCTGAACTGAACATTGCCGGGTATACATGCAAACTTAATGAAAATTACATAAGGAGGTGATATATAGCATGAGGCAAACATCAATTTTAATTAACTTCTGAAACATGAAACCAGGTTCTCCTGTACTGTCACCCAATCAACCATCCAGGGCACAAATTTAATGCAAGTAATACTACATCCAGGGCACAAGTAGATCCTACAGAGGGTTCTTTTTGGCAGGAAATTACAGCTACTTCACATGAATTTCAAAAAATTAGAGATGCTTCATAATGTATTTACTTCAAACAGATGTTATTGTATGTACAAGCACATGATCTGTACAATGCGAACTGAATTTCACAAACTAATTTCACTAACTGAATTTGCAGTAACTGAATTTGTACTAACTGAATTTCTGAAAAACCTCTCTTTTCACAGCGCAGATTTCGGAGAGGGACTGATCTTAACGTGCTGGAATGGGATGAGGAATGTTCCATGAACTCACCTGCTCGTCGGCGTCGCATTACAATCACCAGATGAAGCCGCCGATTGTCCGCCGTCGCCTCTATCCGGGGGTAACCGTCGGGGCCTTCGTCCACATGGAGGCGCCATGGCTGCAGGGGAGAGCGGAGATGGTAAGGGGAGAGAGGAGAGCTGCGCTGGATCATGAACAAACAGCCGTCGATCGTCCACATACCTCGCCGCCGTCGGGAGAGAAGATGGCAGCGGGCGATCAGGTGCGATCAGGTGACGACCAGGTGCGTCTTCATGGCCCAGGTGAGTCTTGATGGCCCATGTCCGGCTAAACCCTGCCAGCGTGGAGCTAAACCAGAGTCCTACGTGGCCAATTCTGCTTCCAAAACAGCTAAACTATACTTAAGGGTGTAATGTGTCCGGTTTTTGATACTTAGGGGGGTAATTTGCCCCACTTGATACATAAGGGGGGTTAGCGCCTGTAACCCAATACTTAGGGGGGTGATTTGGACTTCTTTCCGCAAGTAAATAACCTGTAATTGAGTTGTACATCAACTGTACATCACCGATAACTATAAAGCACTGACTGATGGACTCGAAGGCACACGGGAAAAGCAAAAGAGAGGATCCTCAACTAACATACCCCTCCATCGGAAATCCTAGAAAACCATCCAGATCAGTAAGAATAGCAGAGACAGAACCAAGTGATGAATGCAAAGGAACTGAAGGATGTCGGCATGAAAATGATCTTGATGGACTACAAGGGGATCGTGACGTGAACTTGTCTCCCTTCTATGATCCTGCCACAAAATCCAAACACATCTAAATGACACTGCCACTGCACTACACCTAAATGGACTTGTCCCATGTACTTAGTTCTGACTTGCCAATGAATTCAAGAACTAAACCAACAAACGGAGAGATAATTCAGTCATTTTGAGCCCAAATTTATCCATGAATGTCTGCACTAATTAAATGTTCTATGAGCACCAAAACTTTTATAAGCAAACAATGTATTGGGTTTGGGATTTTTGAGAAGCTCACCTTGGCGTCTTAAAATCAGCCCTGCTCGCCGTTGCTCGACGAGAGCCGCTTCCCAACCCAGGGCTGATGGTCATGGAATAAAATAATCCTTTCATAGCTGAACTCTGGAGGGGGGAATCCAAGCTGCAAAACAAGATAAAGTTCAGAAATGACATTGTAGTACTAATGGACAACAAGCATAACCATGCATATCATCCACCTTTCCCTATTGTCTCGAACAACAACCTCCCTCTGTCTACAACTTCAATATGGCTACACCACTCAACAGCTTCGACGCGAACACGTACGGCCCGAGATCGCTCTGCTTCATCACTCGCCAGTCAATCCTTGATTTGAGTATTTCTCCTGCAAGAGTAAAGATGATTAGTGTCATTTGCCGCCAGTTTAGATAATGGTAGCAGTTCTAGAGCTAATGAATTCTATGTACCTTCAAATTAAAGAATGAACTAAGGGACAATGCCCTCCTTGACCAAGACAACTGCACAGCCGCCCCACCCTTGTAAGCCGCGCTCCGAGGGCCCTGCTGTCCCGACATATCTTCACAAGCTCTTCCAAAGATAGCTAATGAAATGGAATAGATCAGTATCAGTATGCTCATTGCTTTCAAAAAGAAAAATAAATATTTCATGACACAGAAGTATCCGTGGATTATGTACACACAAATCGTACCTGCACTCATATGGGAGCATACCAAGAATAAAAAGCACATGAGGAGAGAGTTCCCACATATTAAGCCATATACAAAACTATCCCATTGCAGTGTATGTCCCATGTCCCAAAGCTCGGTCATTAGCAAGTCCTAGATAAGAAAGCATTAACATTATATCAATAAAGTGGAAAGTCAAAGCACAAAAACTATTTTCTCAACAAAGTTCTTCAAATTAGGTTGTGCACCCGGCGGTGGCGAAGGCCCAGCGGCGAGCGGCTCCACGGCAGAGGACTGCTCCTGGAGCCGGCGAGGGCGCATCCCCTCCAACCATGCCCTCATCAATGCCACCCATGGGCCTCCCAAATGACGCCGAAACCAGCGGCCATCGGTGGCTGCACAAGGGCGGCTCGCGCATCTTGTAAATTTGATTGTTATCACAAGTTCACAACCACGCTGCTATACAATGCACTCGCCACTCAGTATACAACAGAGATAGTCTGATTATTAGTCCAGCCATTTTGAAATGTAGTGTGCATTTGTATGGAAGCATTCTTACCTCAAATGGAGCAAGGGCAGACTGCACATCCAATGTCACAACAGAGGTAGAGCTGCTATTATCATTGATGTAAGAATTTACAGTACACCCAAACCCTAGCTGCAAAAGAAAAATAAATTTGAAGAGGAGAGAATCAGATTGAGGGGAAGGCTGGTTTAGGGCCACAAACCAAGAAAGCTCACTTTTCCTCAGTTGATTTCATCAGAAAAGAAGAAAGGGCACTACAATCAACGAGTATCAAAATTTCTGGTAGCTAATAGCGTGTTGGAATTGGGATTTGGGAGAAAGCTCACCGCGTCCGGCCGTCCGACGAGCCTCCGCCACCACCGCGCGTCCAGCTGCCGCGTCCGGCGAGCCTCCACCACCGCCGCTTGAAGCCGCCGCCGCGTACAGCCACCGCGCCACGGGAGAGCTCCCTGCTGTCGCCAGCTCCCACGTCCTGGGAGAAAGCTCACCGCGTCCGGCCGTCCGACGAGCCTCCGCCACCACCGCGCGTCCAGCTGCCGCGTCCGGCGAGCCTCCACCACCGCCGCTTCAAGCCGCCGCCGCGTACAGCCGCCGCGCCACGGGAGAGCTCCCTGCTGTCGCCAGCTCCCACGTCCAGCGCCTCCGTTGCTCGGGGCGCCGCTCCGATTGGAGAGAAGAAGAGGAGGTGAGGATTGGGGACGAGAGGAGGCAGCGGGGGCGCGGGGATTGGATGAGGAGGAAGATCAGGAAGGAGGCGGCGCGGGGATTGGGGGACGGGAGCAGCTCGCGACGTTCTAGGTTTTCACCGCGGTGGGCAGAAACCATAGACGCGGAGAGCAGCCCTCTAGTCTCAGCCAAACGACCCCACTCACGTAAGGGCCCAACTGTCATGGACTTCTCAGCGCTGAGCGACTGTGAAAGAAAATTCACTGCATCGGACGGTGGTGGGTGAAAGTGGGGGAAGAATTTTACTGTCGCAGTAGAAACGGACGGCTCAGATCGTTTTGCCCCTCTCAGACCCCCTGGATGGCTGGGTAGTCTAGGGACATTTATAGAAGAAATTTCCCGGATCTCAAAAACCACTAGTTCCTTGTACGTTTACTGGAGAAAAAAAATATGATTTCATGAGGACATATCAGAATGGACTACACATATGTGTCTATTTCATACTGATAAATAGTAAAAAGACAGGAAATTATGAATCTGCATGCGGAAACATGTGGCGATGTCAAGCTATTATGTTTGTTCAAAAACTTTCATAGTCAGCTTCAGTTTTTTTCCAGAACAATTGACTGATTATCAGGAATGTGCCATCCGTCCTACAATTAATACTCCGATAGTTTATTCTGAGAACACAACCATCTAGAATCATGACAGTTGGTCGAACGGTTGGTGACATTGTTTGAGTTACTCCACACACGGATATATATGTATACTCCATTCGTGCAGAATATGGTGTAAAATTACATAGTGCCTTGTATCTGACATCGTTCTCAAGATGGAAGGATAATCATCTGCTAGTCTGAATAAAAACCTCCCTTCCTTTCTAGAACACAGATGGCTAGATAGCAAGATAGGTGCCGATTCACCGTTCACGCCCTATGATTCAGTTGCTACAGTTACTATATATGAATAGGATGCACTGGGAGAATGCGGACGGATACATCTGTGATTCCGGCTCCTCTAACCTGTCAACTCGAACAATCCTCCACACAGAACCTTTCGAGTGTCGACTACGGACATAGGAAATCATACCACCAAGGTGGTCGATCGATCTAGGGAGCCCGGCTGTCAACCTTATTCAGCAACCAATGTCTGTAGTCGATCGATCTATCCACCCGTGCGCGATCGGCTCACCACGTCATGCACGTGTGCACGAGTGCATGACGTGCGGCACAGTTCATACATTACAGTCCAGAGCCATGAGTCCCCGACTGGCCGACTTCGGTCTAGTCTTTGCAACCGCACAGGGGTTCGAAGGCAGGCAGCGTCATCCGTGCATCAGAGGTTCCAGAATCCAGAAAGTGTTGTTAACTACGTGCACACTTAGCTTGACCCTTTCAGTAAGCCTGCAAAAGGCAGGGCATGCATCATGGAGCGAAGCTGAATCTGAACTACGCATTTTGTAATTTAACACAGGCTATTATGTTGTCACACAACATTCAGTTGTCGGGCTATTTTCCTTTTTTCCGTGCATGGTGGCCTGTTTTGACAAAGATCACGGCTTGACCCCTCTCTCTTGCTGCATCCCTCGCGGAGTAGACTTGCCTTCAGAAATGGACCGCTTCGCTTGCATGAAAGGCCATGGAAGTCGATCAGATGGCCCTGATTGTGCTCTGAAGGAACCGCGTTCCTGCAACTGTACAAGGGAAGCTAACAAAAAACCGAACTAAATGTTAGAATTAATCTCGACATGTGTTGTGTATAGTCTGCACATTGTGTATCCGTTAGTTTGGTTTCTAGAGAGATTCTAGGAAGAAGGGGTCGTAGAGTTAGCTGGTCAAGTTAGTTAGCTACATGCATGTTGCATGTCCAGATCGTTGAGTCATAGAGTGATTCCAGGAGTGAGGTAGTCACGTCTAGTTAGTGCATGAGTCATGGAGTTAGTGGTTAGTGGAGGAGTGGCATGGGTGCCTGCCTGCCTGCAGTCTTGTGTATATATGTATGCATTCAGAAATGGAAAAGTTGAGCCGTGAGGCACCAGCAAACACAATGTAGCCGTTCTGATCACCAAGGAAGTTTCATGGCAAGGCTGCATCTTCTTCCTTGGTCAGTGTGTGCGTGTGTGTTCTAGGTGAGAGAGAGACAAGAGAGATTGAGAGTGAGAGATAGGAAGAAGAAGATGGGGCTGCGAGATGCAGCCCCAACAATTGGTATCAGAGCGAGAAGATCCCGGAGGTCTGCGGTGACGGCGGTGAGATGTCGCTGAAGCTAGCCGACCATGGTGGTGGCGGCGAACTCCATGCGAGATGGAGGACGGCCGCGTGAGGTGAAGGCTGCCAGCGGTGTGATGCCGCTTGCAGCTGGGCGCGGTGTGATGCCGCCGCGAGGAGGCGACGGTGATGCTGTCACGAAGTGGCGCCGGCGGTGTGATACCGCTGGGTGCCGACGGCGATGGCGAGATGCCGTTACAAGGAGACGGCGGTGCGATACCGCTGGGAAGATGTACGGCGGTAGGGAGACCGTCATGGGGATTGGCGTGAAGCTAGGAGACGGTGGTGCTGGGTGGTGTGACGCCATCATGAAGATGAGTCGCTGTGACGGTGGCGGCAAGAGTTTGTTGCCGGCAAGGTGTTACGTACGTCGTACGAAGCCGACGAAGTTTCAGCTAGGCATGTTTGGCGAGATGCTGAGGTGCCGTGTGATGCGGCAAGCTCGGTGAGATGCTGATGGTGGCGTGAAGCTGCTGCATGCAAGTACTGAAGACTACACGGGAGGAGTCCGCTGGCTACGGCAAAATGGCAGTTCGTTCGGCGTTGTGAAGCGTCAACATGACAAGGAGATGCTGCTGCGTGCGGCAATGGTATTGCAGGAGATCTGCATCGATCAAGGTTTGATCGGCAATCATGTCAAGATGAGGGGGAGAATGTTAGAATTAATCTCGACATGTGTTGTGTATAGTCTGCACATTGTGTATCCGTTAGTTTGGTTTCTAGAGAGATTCTAGGAAGAAGGGGTCGTAGAGTTAGCTGGTCAAGTTAGTTAGCTACATGCATGTTGCATGTCCAGATCGTTGAGTCATAGAGTGATTCCAGGAGTGAGGTAGTCACGTCTAGTTAGTGCATGAGTCATGGAGTTAGTGGTTAGTGGAGGAGTGGCATGGGTGCCTGCCTGCCTGCAGTCTTGTGTATATATGTATGCATTCAGAAATGGAAAAGTTGAGCCGTGAGGCACCAGCAAACACAATGTAGCCGTTCTGATCACCAAGGAAGTTTCATGGCAAGGCTGCATCTTCTTCCTTGGTCAGTGTGTGCGTGTGTGTTCTAGGTGAGAGAGAGACAAGAGAGATTGAGAGTGAGAGATAGGAAGAAGAAGATGGGGCTGCGAGATGCAGCCCCAACAATTGGTATCAGAGCGAGAAGATCCCGGAGGTCTGCGGTGACGGCGGTGAGATGTCGCTGAAGCTAGCCGACCATGGTGGTGGCGGCGAACTCCATGCGAGATGGAGGACGGCCGCGTGAGGTGAAGGCTGCCAGCGGTGTGATGCCGCTTGCAGCTGGGCGCGGTGTGATGCCGCCGCGAGGAGGCGACGGTGATGCTGTCACGAAGTGGCGCCGGCGGTGTGATACCGCTGGGTGCCGACGGCGATGGCGAGATGCCGTTACAAGGAGACGGCGGTGCGATACCGCTGGGAAGATGTACGGCGGTAGGGAGACCGTCATGGGGATTGGCGTGAAGCTAGGAGACGGTGGTGCTGGGTGGTGTGACGCCATCATGAAGATGAGTCGCTGTGACGGTGGCGGCAAGAGTTTGTTGCCGGCAAGGTGTTACGTACGTCGTACGAAGCCGACGAAGTTTCAGCTAGGCATGTTTGGCGAGATGCTGAGGTGCCGTGTGATGCGGCAAGCTCGGTGAGATGCTGATGGTGGCGTGAAGCTGCTGCATGCAAGTACTGAAGACTACACGGGAGGAGTCCGCTGGCTACGGCAAAATGGCAGTTCGTTCGGCGTTGTGAAGCGTCAACATGACAAGGAGATGCTGCTGCGTGCGGCAATGGTATTGCAGGAGATCTGCATCGATCAAGGTTTGATCGGCAATCATGTCAAGATGAGGGGGAGAATGTTAGAATTAATCTCGACATGTGTTGTGTATAGTCTGCACATTGTGTATCCGTTAGTTTGGTTTCTAGAGAGATTCTAGGAAGAAGGGGTCGTAGAGTTAGCTGGTCAAGTTAGTTAGCTACATGCATGTTGCATGTCCAGATCGTTGAGTCATAGAGTGATTCCAGGAGTGAGGTAGTCACGTCTAGTTAGTGCATGAGTCATGGAGTTAGTGGTTAGTGGAGGAGTGGCATGGGTGCCTGCCTGCCTGCAGTCTTGTGTATATATGTATGCATTCAGAAATGGAAAAGTTGAGCCGTGAGGCACCAGCAAACACAATGTAGCCGTTCTGATCACCAAGGAAGTTTCATGGCAAAGCTGCATCTTCTTCCTTGGTCAGTGTGTGCGTGTGTGTTCTAGGTGAGAGAGACAAGAGAGATTGAGAGTGAGAGATAGGAAGAAGAAGATGGGGCTGCGAGATGCAGCCCCAACACTAAATGCACCTTAAGCACATGAGGAGCAAGAGCTATTTGGACATAGTGCATGTTGGGAAGGTTAAAAAAAGGAGTGGAAATTCTTTCTCTGTGATTTGTTGATGATTCGGAAGATTACTTTTGTTTATTTTCTTTGAGAAAAGTTTAAATCGTGTAAATCCAACATTGTTGATAAATTTAGACTCTGGAATACATTGACCAGTTAAATCTTGCATTCAACTTTCGTCACAATAATAGAGCTCTTAAAAAGATTTCCCAACGCGCAAGGTATTCTTCTAGCCACTATGAGTACGATGAACCGGGGGAATTTGGGCAGGACAGACCTATGATTCTCTCGATCTCCACCAGCCTATTAATTTGAACAACCATTTTTAGTTTCTTGCATTGTCTTTCATGCAATTCAGCTTGGAGCAGTTAGATGTCATTGATCGTCTAATAACACCGGAATTTTCACTCTCTCAACTTGCTGGAGTTTTGTGTTCAATACTCATTTGACAAACCTTTGTTAATGTAAATGAAAAATTCATGTTTTCCGAAGCCACCGGTTCTCCAATCCTCATACTTCCACTGGGAACAAATTTGTTCGTGAGGACATACCAACCTTGAGTACAAAATGTGACACACGAGACATCTTTTTCATAGAAACGCTACTCAAACCTTTTTTCCTTGTATTGCTCAGCTCCTAGAATCCAAGTTACAGATTACCAGCATGTGCCTTCCTCTAGGCATTAAGAAATGTCATAACTGAAGAGGCTTGTAAGCTCTTAGTTAAAAGTTGCCTATAATAAATACTCAAATCATTTACTCTTGGAGTACAATAGTAAGGTATAATCAAGACAATTGGTCGACCAGTTGGTAAAAAACGAAAGTCTGAGTTAGTCGGGCCTTACACTAAGATCCAAATTGAAAGATTTATACCAACCATCGATCTCAACAGAGGAGAAATATTGCTCATCTGCAAGACTAATGAAAGAACTTCCTTTCTAGTGAAGAACATGCTAGATATATGAAGATAGCTTGACGGGTGCTAGACAACAAGAAGTTATTCAGTTGCGGCCATTACTATGAATAGGATGCACCGGGAGAATTTCGGCAGAACCCTTGGATACAAGATGCTTCGCTAGCATGTTAATTTGAACTTCTTATTTTGTTTCGGCTAGGAGAATTGAGTGCAAAGTGGTAAGGCTTGCAAGTGCGCATCCAACCTAGCTGGGTTCGATTCCCAAGGAAAACCGAACTAAACGGGGTATTATCTAGCGTGTATAAATTCGCTGCTGAAGAAGTCTCATCATTTATATAATAACGTATAGTCAAAGAAGGGAATCTTCTCTTGTTGATCAATTTTTTTTTTGCCTAGCTCAATGACAAACAGGACATTCCAAGAAGTGTCCGTCTGCCCACCATCATTGCAGCTGCATCTACATATAGGAGCACTATTAGGAAGAAAATATTATATTTGGAATATAAACATTAACATTGCTAGCATAATACGTGATTAGATCATTGCAGAAAATAGACGAGAGACGATGTTGGTAAATAAGTTCAACTATCAATGCCTATATATATGGTGCATGCTTAACATGCAGTCCTTCCCATATACTATCATTACCATCGACGACAAGCCCGTCACGATGTACAAACACATCAAATCTACAAACGTCACACTACTTCAGCAACCTAGCGACATGCGCCGGAACGGAGGGAGTAGGTTTGATCATGAGACATACCATACAAGAGGAACGTGTCTATTTCATAGTTAATTGTGGAAATTATGAATCTGCATGTCGAAACCCCGATGCGAAGCTACTATATGTTGATTCAAAAAGTCAGCTTCTAAAACTATTCTCCCAAGAATAATCGGCTTCTAGAACTCAGCTTCAAAATAATTACCAGGAATGTGCCGTCCTCTAGGCGTTTAAGCAATGCCACCAAACAAGAGGTTAATTAATACTGGGATAGGGTGTTTCTACACCCAGATGCATATGCACCTTTTATTTAAAATTCATATTTAACTTATTTATAAATGTTAAAAAATACAAATAAAAATTCCTCGTATATACCTTGACATGTTACATGCTCATAAAGTTGTTTCGGCAAAAACCGATATGTTTTGTGCCTTGCGCAAAAAAAGACAAATTTTTAGTGCTAAAGTTGTCTATTTTGCTAGGTACTATTTGTCTTTCTTACACAGGGTATAAAAATTGTCGGTTTTATGTGAATTTTTACGTGCACACATAGAATATGTCTCTCTACATGCCAATTTTTTTTCTAAATTTTTTACGTTTTTAAAATATGGTTTGTACATATCGGGTGTATAAATATGCACCCAGGATCAGTTTTGATTTTTCGTGTGATAGGTGCTCTCAGAGCACAACCATCTAGAGTCAAGAAAGTTGGTCAATCGGTTGGTGACATTGTTTGAGTTACTCCAGACACACAGACTCCCAAGATATATATGTCTGGGCGATCGACATCGTCTCAAGATGGAAGGATAATCATCTCCTAGTGTGAAAAAGACTCCCTTCCTTTAAACTAGAGAGCAGATAACTAGATGTATGGAGATAGTATGATATGTGCCGATTCACACACTGTGAACTCAGTTGCTACGGTTACTGTGAATAGGATGCAACGGGAGAATTCAGACAGGGTACGTGTACGATCCAGGTTCCTCTAGCCAGTTAGCTTGAACAGCCAATGAACTAGGTCCTCCCAAGTCTCGACGACAGCACCCTAGCAAGCGCACCATCCTCGTCATCGATCGATCGAGCCAGGGCGTCGACATTAACCAGCAACCAACGCCTCTCCGGGTGTACGCGTGCACGAGTGCGGGACGTTCGGCCTTGTCCGTACTCTGCGGACCAGCCACGAGCCCCCGACTGCCCGTCTAAATCTGATATAGTTTGCGACGGGAAAATGCTCTGTTTCGCATCGCGTCCATTTCATGGGTTCGAAGGCAGGCAGCAGCATCCGTGCATGGCAGTAGTATCTGCCAATGCCATGCCCTAGCTAGAGAAAGGTGACGTCCTCTGGACTAAGCGTTTATGCTGTCTTGGGAGGTTTGCCGTACCGGGTTCCGCAATCTAGAAAGTGATGTTAATTTGCGTCGTTGCCAATGATAACTTAATATGTCCTGAGATCTCATTTCGGGGAACCAACTATACTTTATTTATGCTAGGTTTAAGAATAAGTTCAGTTTAGACCCCTTCAGGAGTGAAGCTGAAGCTGAAAATAATAACATCTATAACATGAATTAAATATATTGTGAAAATATATTTTACAATGAATCTACTAATATTGATTTTGTATCATAAATCTTGATACTTTTATCTATTATAAAATTTAGAAAATTTTGATTTTTGTATAAATTTACATGCCGTATTCATTAGAATGGACAGAGTAGTAACGTTGCGGTGAATCCAAACATGATGTTGCGGATGACCGGGAAATTTTGTTGAGTTACGAGTGTCATCGGATGGCTAACAACACCAAAAACGCTGAGAGGGTGTGTAGATAGTGCATAATATTTTTTTAATACAATCAACGTGTAGAAGATGTCCAAGGTAGCAACCTGATGCAATCCTAACCATAATGGCCTATAATCGGCAGCCGTGATATTCGATCGGTTGCCAACACTCTCACTAAGGGAGGTAGACAGACATTAAGTCTGGACCAAAAATTCAGAAACAAAGATGATGAAAAAAACATGTGAAGATGTCAGCCAACTAGCGCCAAGATTGGTACATAAAGAACATGTTCTTGACATGTTCCAGTGATCCGCAACGAAGTGCATATAGATAGAGGAGAAGAATTGAGATGTGAAAGGAGCTCAGATCCTCATATGATGTTCCAATTTCATTGCTATTCTCACTGATACATCTCAAATGTATCTATATTTTCAAGCACTTTGCTTAAAGATTTAAGCTGGAATCTCACCCTACTTAGATTACTTAGATGAAACTGCTGAATCTGACGCTATTTTATCTGTTTTTCGCAGGAAATAAAACCGAGAAAAAATATAACAAAAGTTTTTCACCAAAACTTGGGGTCTGAAGCTTAGGATCACACGAGAGGATCCACGAGACCAAATGAGTATGGGTGGGGAGCCCAACCGCCTCACGCGCGCCACCATGGCCCGTTTGTCCCTCGAGCGTCGCCTTGCCTCCTCCTTTCGCGTACTCCCTTATATACCCTAAAAACTAATTCTGCCAGAAGAACAGAGTTTTTCGCGAAATAGAGTGCCACCATGACCACGATCTTCTTTTTGGGGCTCAGATTGATAATGCTCTCCACGCCAAAGAGGGGGCTTTCAAGGGCTTCTTCACTACCATCGCCACCAACATCATCACCAACAACCATGTGCTCATTGTACATCATCATGTGTGAGTAGTTCTCTGTAGGCATTTGAGGTAGATGGGGATTGGATGATTTTGATCATGTAATCATCTTTATGTATCGTGATTTGAGGTATTTATCTCGAGGATATTCATGTATGAGTGTTGGTACATCTTTGCTATGTTTAATGCTTGTTACTTGGGACCGAGTGACATGATCTCAATACTGAACTTCTATTGCCTCATCATATATACGAGTTTGGTATCTATTTTCAAAATGTATTGGTTATTACAATGTTGAACCTACGATTCCCTAAAGTGACCATTCGGGAAAAACAATGGGAATATGTGATTGCTCGAGGATATTGTGTGTTCATGAAGTGTAAATGCTTTATTCCGGGCTATTCGAAAGGATAGAACTTAATTGCATGTAGTTCCAATTTGGCCCCGATAAAATGGGCAGCCATGACAAAATATGTTATGCAAATTGGACAGGGTGTTTCTGCACCCGGGTGCATATGCACCCTTTATTTGAAATACATATTAAATATATTTACAAATGTCAAAAAAATATAAATAAAAATGCCGCATGTATACCTTGACATCTTACATGCTCACAAAGTTGTCTCAGCAAAAATCAAGATGTTTTGTACCCTGTGCAAAAAAGACAAATTTTTGGTGCTAAAATAGTCTATTTCTCGAGACATTATTTGTCTTTTTTACACAGGGTATAAAAATTGTCGGTTTTATGTGAAACTTTACGTGCACACATAGAACATGTTCCTCTACATGCTAAATTTTTTCCTAAATTTTTTATGTTTTTGAAATATGTTTTATACATACCGGGTGCATATGCACCCGGGATCAGTTTTGGTTTTCTGATGCAAATTCTCTTTGTTACTATGCATGGATATATTTGGATCACACACCTAAACACAACTGAATTAGATATGGGTGCTATATTATTAGGATTACATTATATGATAAATATCATTCATGCAACAACCCGCTATAACCTCATGCCTACACTTTTAGCCACTAAAAGTTACACATCACTACTATCTTTGAAAACTTGAAAACTGGAAATCTAATGCTATTGTTTACCACTTGTTTTATTGCTTTGAATCAACTACTACAAAATCATCACTTGCCTTGTGACAAGGGTTTAACTCGTCAATGCCTACAAATTCTAGACTTAGGGTTTAGTGGAAATAGAGAGCAAGTAGAACTCGAATGTTGTCAGACGAACAAGGCGTCTTACTCGAAATAGTATGGTGGCTAGGGTTTCACAAGTATCGACCATTTCTTCGTCCTTAGCTTTGCCCTTATATAGGAGGCGAAGCCGAGGCTTTTCGTGTCATACAAGTATATATACATCGGGATGAATTGGGCCTTTCCATACATTATTACAAGTTTTCCTATATTGACTTTGCTTCCTTAACCTGCACGTCCTCATCTTTATGGGCCTCTAAACCTTCGGGTTCGTGGGCCTTGAACTCCTTCAATACCTAAAAACATAACCCGAGATATATACATAACATGCTCATTAGGCATACCCATGTCAGTAGCCCCCGATATTTTATTCGAGCCGTAGAATCGAGTAAAATATCTATCTTTCATCTTTCCTCTTTTACAACTTCTTCGAATCCATGAAAATAATGTTTTTATTTTCGACATCTATATTGTACAGGGATATTGATAAATAATGCTGGTTCATCTGACATATCAGGTACCAGTTAATTGCTCTTGTGGCAAATCCGCATAAACCTACTTCAAGTTCAAATCCTTTGACTCGAACATGGGATACTAGCATAATTCCGGACGTGCCGCTTTAGGACTTACCGAAACTGAATTTCAGCTAAGTTACCGGGTACCCAACGCGTCCGTCGAATTTTTTTCACATATGTTGATGAGGATAAAGTGGGAGAGCGCATTTAGGTGCGATGCCACGCCACATAGGATGGATTCTGGGGTCTTAGCTTCGTGACCTTTTTACGAAGCACGGCATCCAGAGTTTTTTCCACGACAGACGCGCTCTGAGAATATATTGTCGAGTGCCTTTGTTCGGCTGATGGAGTGCTTCATTTCTTCGGGTTGCTACATTTGAGTAAAACCTTGATGGTCCCGATGGGAGTACATGACTAGTTTACAAAACTTGAAGATGTCTACCCACCGCTGAAATTTTTCAAGTTCATTTATATTGACCCGCTATATTGCTTTTTCTTTATTGACAAATTTCATCGGGTGCGCGAGCAGCGCTCCCGATGGGAGTAGCCCCCGAGGCTACAGCCCAGTGTTTGCACTTGGGTGTAGGCTCAACTCGCTTTTAATCGACTCCATAGCTTGCGTCTATCTTGCTTCTTGTCGGGAGCATGAACAATGCTTTTGATAAGAGTAGCCCCCCGAGTCTATGATCGGGTGCTTGCAGCTGGACATAGGCTCCAAAATTCATACCACACATTCTATATTGTTTCACCAACTCGAAGATTTTCTTGTCTCTAACGTCAACGCTGATGAAGGTAATGTGTCGTCGGCTCGCTGAATTGTGACTATTGATGGACCGCTGTTTTGTGGGTCCAGTTTAACTGCCCTTTCCCCACGTTGCACTTAGTGGGGATTGCACGTTCTCCGAAGAGTCCGGCAAACGTGTTGTAATTCTGTTACTTCCAAAATGAGCTATAAATTTTTTTTTACTTCACTGTCATGCGTAGGGTTAAGATTATCCCTTGTCCATTGAACAACCAATCCACTTCATCTTCTAGGTTAAAAGGTTAACCCTGGACCTCATTCATCCCCCTCTCACTCCGCTGCACAAATCTTCTTTCCGCCATTGCCTGCGCTCTTCGCTCCTTGCTTTCACCTTGCACCCTAGTTGTTGCCTCTCCGCTGCCATGACTAGGACCAAGCGTATCAAGAATAGCTCCGTCGGTGCCGCCACCGACTAGGCGGAGAAGAAAAAGTTATCTGGATGGGAGAGATCCAAGTTTACCCTAATGGAGCACCGAAAGCTAAAGAAATTGGGGACCGTTGACCAGAAGGCGAAAGCTCCTGGGGATGAGGTGACCCCCAATCCACCTGAAGGATATCGAGTAATCTTTTCTAACTTCCTCGTTCATGGCCTTTCTGTTCTTGTTCATGAGTTCCTTCGGGGACTTCTCTTGATCTACGGGATTCAGCTGTACCAGCTGACTCCCAATTCCATACTCCACATTTCTAATTTTTATCACTCTTTGTGACTGTTTCCTTGGCATCCATCCCCACTGGGGCTTGTGGAAACGTATCTTCTACCTCCGCCGCAACAACTCGAGGGATGCCATCTATGACATAGGTGGTGTCTGCATCTTTGTTCGGCTCGAAGCCGGATATTTTGACTTGAAGTTTGCTGGTTCTGTCCAAGGCTGGCACAAGAGATGGCTCTATGTCTTGGAGAAACCCACCGATAATCAAAAATATGGCCTTGCCCCTTTCGACATGTCTCAAGGAATCTTGATGCGTCATTATTGGGATGCTGAAGCTACTCCAGAAGAGGTTGTTGCTACAGAGCATCTGATAGAGAAAATCAAGATCTTGCAGACTACCCGAGGAAAGGAACTTTCGGGTGTGCAAATAATAGCACATTTTCTGCGAATCCGGGTTCAACCTCTCCAAGTTAGGTCAACTCCCCTATCGCTTTATTCCGGTGTTGGCGATGCTGCGAGGATATCTAAAGATCTTCGTGTTAAGGACCTGGAGAAATTGGTTCACCGATTTACTTCTCTTACCAAGAAAATTTAAGTTCCTGCATCACTAGTAACATATGGGTCTTCAATGACGGTATGATACTGATGATTGAGAAATCCATCGGTGATTGTCTTTTTCTATGACGATAGGGCATTTTCGCGTCACAGATGGCGATTGGCCGCTCGGCCCGAAAAATTAGTGACGGGCGAGGTCTAAACGTCAGCGATTATGCATAAATGAGCGTCGCGGGTGGTTGGCGGCTCGAACCGCGGAGTGAGCAGGGAAGGGTGCGTCACAACAACTGGGCTTCGGGCCGGTGGACACACCTGACCCACACTGTGCATGCTCATGTTCACGTACTTTTCTAGTCTACCCGCACAACAGTCCAAGACCTGCAAAGACTGGGACCCATATTTGTAAAGGGAGACAACCACTGTCTGCACACATGCACCTAGCCTGCAGCACGTGGGGCCGCCCGTTCCGATAAACTCCAGGTGATGAGGGATCACCTCGCCAATGCCTACGTATTGCAGAGTTGGGTTCGGGATGGAGCGACGATGGAGATTTCGGGAGCGAGATTGGGCACACGATATACCCAGCTTCGGGTCCCCTCGGTGGAGGATCCCTACGTGCTGCTAGCAATCTAGTATATAATCATAAGTATGTTTACAGGGTGCCGCCGTAGTGGAGCTATGTTGTCTATCTCTTGACCTCTCCCCCTATCGGGTACCCTGGCTGGCTTTATATATGCAATCAGCGTAGGGTTTTACAAGAGTCCTAGTCGACTACTTCTTCGGGTTGCCTTTTTGGGCCTTCTTCATATTGGGCCGAGCCAGGTATACTAATAATGGGTACCCGAAGGGTATGCCCATGACAGTAGCCCCCGAGTGTCTAGGGAAGTCGAAGACTTGCGTAGAGACTCCAATCATAATCATCTACGAAGTCGAAGAAATACAAGGTGAGGCCATTGATCCGGAAATATATCAGGTCAATACCGTAGATCAGGTGTAGCGTAGATGATGTCGATGATTCTCGAAGTTATTTTTCTATCGGGTGCGCGACCAGCGCTCCCGATGGGAGTAGCTCCCGAGTCTATGGGCAGGTGTTTGCACCTGGGCATAGACTCAAGTTGTACTACTCGATGAAGAACTTGACTATATTTCTGGGCGCAACTCCTCTTTTTATCGACTCCTGCTGGAGGACTTAATGAAATCCATGTGCTCCCGATGGGAGTAGGCTCCACTCGAGTCGCATAGTCGAGTTGAGTCTATAAACCTTTATATATTTTTCAAAATCGATTGAAATTTCCGTGCTTCATTTCATTGTTCTCCAAATATTTCGAGTTCATGGAAACACTATATTTTGCTCGACTTCTATATTGCACATGGGTATTGCTAAATAGGGTTGGTTCATCTGAAAGCTCGGGTACCAGTTAATGCACTTGTGGCAATCCGTATAAACCTTCTTCAAGTTTGATCCCCTGGACTCGAAACTGGGATACTGGCGTAACTCAGATCGTGCCGCTTTAGGACTTATCGGAAACTAAATTCTAGTGCACCGGGTTGCGGATGGTACTCCCAAAGGTTCGCTTACTCCTGATGAGGATAAAGCGTTCGGGGATGCCACCGTAATCTTTGTGGGTGCCGTCCTAAGTGTGCTTGGAGACAAGTTGGTTGATGCTTATCTGCACATCCGAAATGGGAAGGAACTGTGGGATGCACTGGACGCTAAGTTCGGTGCAGCCGATGCCGGAGGTAAACTGTATGCTATGAAACATCTGGACAAGTCTCAAGTGAAGATCCACAAGAGATAAATGAGTGTTGACAAGAGCAAATCAAGTGTGCAAGCAATGTGCTTCCACACATGACTATGTCTTATGGACAAACGTCAAGTGAAGATCCTGCCAACAAAGAATAAAATGTACCGTAAAAGAAACCATAAAGGAAACAACAAGACACCTTGTATCCGAAAAAGACAAACTCCCCAAACACACAAACACTCTTGCAAGTCGCAACTGGCAGCACACCGAAATATGTCCTCATAGGAGGAGTGGTCAAGAATTGACCTCTACGAAGGCACACACCATCTAGGCAAGACTTACCAATGAAAATGGCAAATCTTGCCTTGTTTAAAAAAACAATTAATACTCATGTAGTGTAGTCTGAGATAATCATCTAGAATCATGATGGTTGGTCAAATGGTTGGTGGCATTGTTTGAGTTACTCCACACACCACGATATATATACTCCATTTCACGCAGAATACGGTGTAAAATTACGAAGTGCATAATATCTGAAATCGTTCAGAAGATGGAAGGATAATCATCTGCTGGTTTGAAGAAAAACCCCCACTCCTTTCTAGAAAACAGATGGATAGATGTAAGGAGATAGGTGGCTAGGCGCTGATTCACACCCTGTGTTTCAGTTGCTACAATTACTTATGAATAGGATGCACCGGGAGAATTTGGACAAGACACATGTATGATTCTGGCTCCTCTAGTCTATTAATTTGAACAATCGCCATCCAGGTCCTCTTGAGTCTCGATGATGGCACCCAAGCAAGCACACCATCGTGGTCGTCGATCGATCTAGCGAGCCGGCCAGGGCGTCTACATTAGCCAACAACAAACACCTAACCACATGTGCGCGTTCGACTCACCGCGTCAGGTGGCATGGTTCACAATTTACCAATCCCCCGACTGCCTAGCTTTGGTCTAGTCTGCAAAGGGAAAACAAAAAAATGTTCTGCTTTGCGTCCATTTCGTGGGTTTCCAAGGCATGGTAGTTGATGCGTGTAGTTGACACGTCCGTTGGGAACCCCAAGAGGAAGGTGTGATGCGCACAGTAGCAAGTTTCCCTCAGTAAGAAACCAAGGTTTAATCGAACCAGTAGGAGTCAAGAAGCACGTCGAAGGTTGATGGCGGCGGGATGTAGTGCGGCGCAACACCGGGGATTCCGGCGCCAACGTGGAACCTGCACAACACAACCAAAGTACTTTGCTCCAACGAAACAGTGAGGTTGTCAATCTCACCGGCTTGCTGTAACAAAGGATTAGATGTATAGTGTGGATGATGATTGTTTGCAGAGAACAGTAGAACAAGTATTGCAGTAAATTGTAGTTCAGATGTAAAGAATGGACCGGGGTCCACAGTTCACTAGAGGTGTCTCTCCCATAAGATAAATAGCATGTTGGGTGAACAAATTACAGTCGGGCAATTGACAAATAAAGAGAGCATAACAATGCACATACATGATATGATGAATATTGTGAGATTTAATTGGGCATTACGACAAAGTACATAGACCGCTATGCAGCATGCATCTATGCCTAAAAAGTCTACCTTCAGGTTATCATCCGAACCCCTTCCAGTATTAAGTTGCAAAACAACAGACAATTGCATTAAGTATGGTGCGTAATGTAATCAATAACTACATCCTTGGACATAGCATCAATGTTTTATCCCTAGTGGCAACAACACATCCACAACCTTAGAACTTTCCGTCACCGTCCCGCATTTAATGGAGGCATGAACCCACTATCGAGCATAAATACTCCCTCTTGGAGTTAAGAGCAAAAACTTGGCCGAGCCTCTACTAATAACGGAGAGCATGCAAGATCATAAACAACACATAGGTAATAGATTGATAATCAACATAACATAGTATTCTCTATCCATCGGATCCCGACAAACACAACATATAGAATAGATGATCTTGATCATGTTAGGCAGCTCACAAGATCCGACAATGAAGCACATGAGGAGAAGACAACCATCTAGCTACTGCTATGGACCCATAGTCCAGGGGTGAACTACTCACTCATCACTCCGGAGGCGACCATGGCGGTGAAGAGTCCTCCGGGAGATGATTCCCCTCTCCGGCAGGGTGCCGGAGGTGATCTCCAGAATCCCCCGAGATGGGATTGGTGGCGGCGGCGTCTCTGGAAGGTTTTCCGTATCGTGGCTCTCGGTACTGGGGGTTTCGCGATGAAGGCTATTTGTAGGCGGAAGGGCAGGTAAAGGGGCGTCACGAGGGGCCCACACCACAGGCCGGCGCGGCCAGGGCCTGGGCCGCGCCGCCCTGGTGTGTCGCCACCTCGTGGCCCCACTTCGACTCTCCCTCGGACTTCCGGAAGCTTCGTGCAAAAATAGGACCCCGGGCGTTGATTTCGTCCAATTCCGAGAATATTTCTTTACTAGGATTTCTGAAACCAAAAACAGCGTAAAACGACAGAACTGGCTCTTCGGCATCTCGTTAATAGGTTAGTGCCGGAAAATGCATAAATACAACATATAATGTGTATAAAACATGTAGATATCATCAATAATGTGGCATGGAACATAAGAAATTATCGATACGTCGAGACGTATCAGCATCCCCAAGCTTAGTTCCTGCTCGTCCCGGCGAGTAAACGATAACAAAGATAATTTCTGGAGTGACATGCCATCATAACCTTGATCATACTATTGTAAACATATGTAATGAATGCAGCGATCTAAACAATGGTAATGACATGAGTAAACAAATGAATCATAAAGCAAAGACTTTTCATGAATAGCACTTCAAGACAAGCATCAATAAGTCTTGCATAAGAGTTAACTCATAAAGCAATAAATCAAAGTAGAGGTATTGAAGCAACACAAAAGAAGATTAAGTTTCAGCGGTTGCTTTCAACTTGTAACATGTATATCTCATGGATAATTGTCAACATAGAGTAATATAACAAGTGCAATATGCAAGTATGTAGGAATCAATGCACAGTTCACACAAGTGTTTGCTTCTTGAGGTGGAGAGAGATAGGTGAACTGACTCAACATAAAAGTAAAAGAAATGTCCTTCAAAGAGGAAAAGCATCGATTGCTATATTTGTGCTAGAGCTTTTATTTTGAAAACATGAAACAATTTTGTCAACGGTAGTAATAAAGCATATGTATCATGTAAATTATATCTTACAAGTTGCAAGCCTCATGCATAGTATACTAATAGTGCCCGCACCTTGTCCTAATTAGCTTGGACTACCGGGATCATCGCAATACACATGTTTTAACCAAGTGTCACAAAGGGGTACCTCCATGCCGCCTGTACAAAGGTCTAAGGAGAAAGCTCGCATTTTGGATTTCTCGCTTTTGATTATTCTCAACTTAGACATCCATACCGGGACAACATGGACAACGAGATAATGGACTCCTCTTTAATGCATAAGCATGTAGCAACAATTAGTGTTCTCATATGAGATTGAGGATATGTGTCCAAAACTGAAACTTCCACCATGATTCATGGCTTTAGTTAGCGGCCCAATGTTCTTCTCTAACAATATGCATGCTCTAACCAATAAAGTGGTAGATCTCCTTTACTTCAGACAAGACGGACATGCATAGCAACTCACATGATATTCAACAAAGAGTAGTTGATGGCGTCCCCAGAAGCATGGTTATCGCACAACAAGCAACTTAATAAGAGATAAAGTGCATAAGTACATATTCAATACCACAATAGTTTTTAAGCTATTTGTCCCATGAGCTATATATTGCAAAGGCGAATGATGGAAATTTTAAAGGTAGCACTCAAGCAATTTACTTTGTAATGGCGGAGAAATACCATGTAGTAGGTAGGTATGGTGGACACAAATGGCATAGTGGTTGGCTCAAGGATTTTGGATGCATGAGAAGTATTCCCTCTTGATACAAGGTTTAGGCTAGCAAGGTTATTTGAAACAAACACAAGGATGAACCGGTGCAGCAAAACTCACATAAAAGACATATTGTAAACATTATAAGACTCTACACCGTCTTCCTTGTTGTTCAAAACTCAATACTAGAAATTATCTAGACTTTAGAGAGACCAAATATGCAAACCAAATTTAGCAAGCTCTAGGTGTTTCTTCATTAATGGGTGCAAAGTATATGATGCAAGAGCTTAAACATGAGCACAAGAATTGCCAAGTATAAAATTATTCAAGACATTTTAGAATTACTACATGTAGCATTTCCCGATTCCAACCATATAACAATTTAACGAAGAAGATTCAACCTTCACCATGAATACTATGAGTAAAGCCTAAGGATATACTTGTCCATATGCAACAGCGGAGCGTGTCTCTCTCCCACACAATGAATGCTAGGATCCATTTTATTCAAACAAAAACAAAAACAAAAACAAACCGACGCTCCAAGCAAAGCACATAAGATGTGATGGAATAAAAATATAGTTTCGGGGGAGGAACCTGATAATGTTGTCGATGAAGAAGGGGATGCCTTGGGCATCCCCAAGCTTAGACGCTTGAGTCTTCTTAAAATATGCAGGGGTGAACCACCGGGGCATCCCCAAGCTTAGAGCTTTCACTCTCCTTGATCATATTGCATCATTTCCCTCTCTTGATCCTTGAAAACTTCCTCCACACCAAACTCGAAACAACTCATTAGAGGGTTAGTGCACAATAAAAATTAACATGTTCAGAGGTGACATAATCATTCTTAACACTTCTGGACATTGCATAAAGCTACTGGACATTAATGGATCAAAGAAATTCATCCAACATAGCAAAAGAGGCAATGCGAAATAGAAGGAAGAATCTGTCAAAACAGAACAGTCTGTAAAGATGGATTTTATTGAGGCACCAGACTTGCTCAAATGAAAATGCCCAAATTGAATGAAAGTTGCGTACATATCTGAGGATCACGCACGTAAATTGGCATATTTTTCTGAGCTACCTACAGAGAGGCAGGTCGAAATTCGTGACAGCAAAGAAATCTGTTACTGCGCAGCAATCCAAATCTAGTATGAACCTTACTATCAACGACTTTACTTGGCACAACAAAGCACAAAACTAATATAAGGAGAGGTTGCTACAGTAGTAAACAACTTCCAAGACTCAAATATAAAATAAAATTACTGTAGTAAAAACATGGGTTGTCTCCCATAAGCGCTTTTCTTTAACGCCTTTCAGCTAGGCGCAGAAAGTGTATATCAAGTATTATCAAGAGGTGGAGCATCGACATCATAAGTTCCCCCATCTGTAGTGGTACTAAGGGCTTTGTCAATTTTAGGCCTATAATAATATTTTTTTGGTTTAGGCACTTTAGAGACATACATAAACTTTTGCTCCTTACCCACATAAGCTTTCTCCTTATATTTAAGAGAAGAAAAAGTTGAACCCAAGGTTCCCATAGCTTTTTCAAGTTCACTAATCCTTTGGGTTTGATTATCATGGTTAGCACAAGATTCTAAGATGGTGATTCTCTCATTCATTCCACCTAGAGATTTATCAAGTTTATCAGTGCTATCAAGTAACATTTCCAATTTAGTTTCAACACTTGGAATTTTTTTCTCTATGGTTTCCAATTTTTTAATGACATCTTCAAGAGAGGTTTAAATTTTAACTTCATTAACAGGTGGTGTTCCAAATAAACTCTCAATAATGCAACTAGCTTCTAAAGCAGGAGCGCCTAGGAAGTTACCTCCTGCGAGACAATCAAGAACATACCTATTCCAGCTAGAGATACCAACATAAAAATTCCTGAGTAGGATAGTGGTGGAGTGTTTCTTAGTGCACCTATTATGAGCATCACTAATTCTATACCAGGCATCTTTTAAACATTCTCCCCCTTGTTGCTTAAACGAACGAACTTCAACTTCAGGATAACTCATTTTAGCAGTAGTAAATAAAGCAAACTAGATAAAGTAAATGCAAGTAACTAATTTTTTTATGTTTTTGATATAGAGTGCAAGACAGTAAATAAAGTAAAGCTAGCAACTAATTTTTGTGTGTTTTGATATAATGCAGCAAACAAAGTAGTAAATAAAATGAAGCAAGACAAAAACAAAGTAGAGAGATTGGATTGTGGAGACTCCCCTTGCAGCGTGTCTTGATCTCCCCGGCAACGGCGCCAGAAATTTGCTTGATGCGTGTAGTTGACACGTCCGTTGGGAACCCCAAGAGGAAGGTGTGATGCGCACGGTAGCAAGTTTCCCTCAGTAAGAAACCAAGGTTTAATCGAACCAGTAGGGAGTCAAGAAGCACGTCGAAGGTTGATGGCGGCGGGATGTAGTGCGGCGCAACACCAGGGATTCCGGCGCCAACGTGGAACCTGCACAACACAATCAAAGTACTTTGCCCCAACGAAATAGTGAGGTTGTCAATCTCACCGGCTTGCTGTAACAAAGGATTAGATGTATAGTGTGGATGATGATTGTTTGCAGAGAACAGTAGAACAATTATTGCAGTAAATTGTATTTCAGATGTAAAGAATGGACCGGGGTACACAGTTCACTAGAGGTGTCTCTCCCATAAGATAAATAGCATGTTGGGTGAACAAATTACAGTCGGGCAACTAACAAATAAAGAGAGCATAACAATGCACATACATGATATGATGAATATTGTGAGATTTAATTGGGCATTACGACAAAGTACATAGACCGCTATCCAGCATGCATCTATGCCTAAAAAGTCCACCTTCAGGTTATCATCCGAACCCCTTCCAGTATTAAGTTGCAAAACAACAGACAATTGCATTAAGTATGGTGTGTAATGTAATCAATAACTACATCCTTAGACATAGCATCAATGTTTTATCCCTAGTGGCAACAGCACATCCACAACCTTAGAACTTTCCATCACTCGTCCCGGATTTAATGGAGGCATGAACCCACTATCGAGCATAAATACTCCCTCTTGGAGTTAAGAGCAAAAACTTGGCAGAGCCTCTACTAATAACGAAGAGCATGCAAGATCATAAACAACACATAGGTAATAGATTGATAATCAACATAACATAGTATTCTCTATCCATCGGATCCAGACAAACACAACATATAGAATAGATGATCTTGATCATGTTAGGCAGCTCACAAGATCCGACAATGAAGCACATGAGGAGAAGACAACCATCTAGCTACTGCTATGGACCCATAGTCCAGGGGTGAACTACTCACTCATCACTCCGGAGGCGACCATGACGGTGAAGAGTCCTCCGGGAGATGATTCCCCTCTCCGGCAGGGTGCCGGAGGTGATCTCCAGAATCCCCCGAGATGGGATTGGCGGCGGCGGCGTCTCTGAAAGGTTTTCCATATCGTGGCTCTCGGTACTGGGGGTTTCGCGATGAAGGCTATTTGTAGGCGGAAGGGCAGGTAAAGGGGCGTCACGAGGGGCCCACACCACAGGCCGGCGCGGCCAGGGCCTGGGCCACGCCGCCCTGGTGTGTCGCCACCTCGTGGCCCCACTTCGACTCTCCCTCGGACTTCTGGAAGCTTCGTGCAAAAATAGGACCCTGGGCGTTGATTTCGTCCAATTCCGAGAATATTTCTTTACTAGGATTTCTGAAACCAAAAACAGCAGAAAACAACAACTGGCTCTTCGGCATCTCGTTAATAGGTTAGTGCCGGAAAATGCATAAATACAACATATAATGTGTATAAAACATGTAGATATCATCAATAATGTGGCATGGAACATAAGAAATTATCGATACGTCAGAGACGTATCAGTAGTGCTAGCTGCCTAAGCGATTCGGCCGTCTTGATGCAGATCAGAGATTTGCCGTACCAGGTTCCAGAATCTAGAAAGTGATGTTAACTTGCATCTTTCCCAAACAAAACTGAATATGTGCTGGGATCTCATTTTAGGGAGCCAAGTACCGTACTCCTTCAGTTAGCCCGCAAAAGGTGGGGCATCATGGAATGAAGCTGAATCTGAACTATACACCATGTAATATTCTGTTGACGTGCTACATTCCATACACGGTGGCCTGTTTTGACAGAGATCACGGCTTGACCCCTCTCCATGCTGCACCCGTCGTGGAGGTGGAGGAGACCTCAGCCTTTAGAAAATGGATCGCTATGCTTGCAGGGAAGCCATTGAAATCGATCAGGCGATCCCGATTGTGCTCTGAAGCATGGGCGGAGGCAGCTGGGGACCAACAAGCACAAGAGTTGAACTCCATGTTCAACAAACAAGCAACCGAGCTTCTCATTATGTGCACTACCTTGGACCCCAAGAACTCAATCAGCTCATTGGACATTGATGTTGTTTGTTCTTAGCTTCAAAGTCTTATCGATTTTGAAGAACAAGAAAGGGAGAATCTAAGATGTCAATTACGACACTATGAGCATGATATCCTTACAAACCTGAAGTTTCAGAATTTAACAACTATATCACAACTTTGTCAATAACTTGCATCAACCGGAAAAATGATGATTACCACTTGATTGGCCGGTATATATTGTTCTTTATTTCTATACTAGTTGATTTAATCATTGCTAAAAGTACTAACTCAATGAACATATTGATTCACCTTGTTGTTACTTTACCAATCTTAACTGCAACCACTGAACGTGTATTTTCTACAATGAAACTTGTGAAAACAAGGCTTCAGAATAAAATGGAGGATGGATTCCTACGAGATTGCTTCGTAATATACATTGATAAGGAGATTACTATTGGAATATTGTCAGATACAATTATAGATGAGTTTGATGAAGCACCACGTCGAGTGGACTTTAATTGAAACCGTTAGTTGCTCTATCTCTTCTTGTCTAGATTTTTCCTTTTCAGTAGTGCTCAATTGTACATCCCTTTGTCATAGACAACCGGTAATGGTTGTATAATCAATGAAACAAATATTTTGCTATCACTTCTTCTCACTTTTTTTGCCATTCGTGAGTTCTCTTCTTCGAACCTCCCCCCTCCCCCGCCTAACATTTTTCATGCCTCCACCGCTGGGGAGGGCATGTGCAACATATGGTGGCGAGGCAGTATACCACGGATTGAGGCCGATGTAGACCTGAGCAGGTGGCCGTGGACCAATAAGTTTAGGCGATCCAGTCGATGAGCGATGGCCGGGACTCCATGTGTCAGTATAGGCCGAAGGAGCAACATATGGAGATGGTGCGGTCCATGGAATGGGCCATGCTTGGAGGAGTCTGGTCCAAGGATCATGATGGGGGCGCTATGTCAATGTAGGACGATCCATGGTCGGCGGGATCGAGGGCGAGGAAGCGGCGGGTTAAGGCTGCGGTGGCCGATACACCTGTTTTTTCCCCACAGTAGTTTGAACTTGGACACCAGCCCGGAGGAGGCTGCGTAGGTGCGGGTGTCGTCATCAGACGAATAAGAGCATGGGGCCCGGCGGTGGTGTGAAACACCTAGAGCGGACGAGTAGCTTTCCGAGCTTGAGTCATCTCTTAAGGCTACATGAGAGGGCAACAAAGGTAGGATGGGTACGCATCTTCGGTATAAAAGCCACCAGCTTCTCGAATTTGAACAATCATCCAACCATTCTCCACGATGGCACCCAAACGGGCATAGCATCATTGAACAATCTAACATGCTTGGCCTCTTGATTGCATGTGTGCAACCGGGTGGTGGTGCCCAAAGTAAACCCATCTAGGTTTCCCCCTGCAAACGCGACGGTCCACGGCCTCTCGCTGGCCGGAGTGTTCTTGTTCTTTGTTTAGGCTGTTTTCAATGTTTTTTGGGATGGTGGGATGGGTGCTACATCATGAAGTCAGAATAAGATCCTCTCCATCCTATCATCGCTACAATGGTGCGTCTAGCATCGGTGGAGGGCGTGTGGAGTCATGTGCCCGGTGTATCTCGTGGGATTCGGTCGGTTTTCATGTTCCTTGTAGAGGCTTCAGATCAGTCTCTTACTATTTACAGTTATCATCATTGACAATGGTTATTGCTTCGGTGTGTTGACTATTTGGTGTCTTAGTACGACGACTCCTAATCTATTTACTACAAGTTCTATTGCGACAAGATTTACCCAGCTGCAGTGATGGAGAGGCGAGAATGGCTCGCCCTAGTGTTTGTAGTCGCCACTAGACCATGCAAAATCCTATTTGCAATTTTTATTACTTCTATGGCTGTACCGACTGTTGTTGATGATTATTGACATATTGACAGACTCTTTTATAAAAAAAAAAACAATACTAGCATGCGTGTTCGGCCCACCATGTCATGTGCACGTGCACGAGGCCTAATTGGTAAGGGCGCGTTTGGTTATCTGGGCCGATCGGGAAGAAACTACCTGCGTGTCTAAGACAGATCATGGACTAGAAAAGCCATGTTGTTTGGTCCGGCCGCTCATTTCTGCACCGGGTAGGGAAGCGAGCCCCCATTTTTTGGTTCCTCACTTTTCCTAGTCTCACCTATATAGCAACATGGTGACCTTACCTCACCCACCAGAAGCATGAGCATGTCACCGACCACGAAGCAAGCGACCACAATGGCACCGCCGGTCACAAGCATCACCACGTCATCGACTACGAAGACGAAGACCACCATGACACTGCCAGTCACGCCGGTCACAAGCATGGGCACGTCGCCGATCACGAAGACGAACACCACCATGGCACCGCCGTTCACGCCGGTCACAAGCATCACCATGTCGCCGACCACGAAGATGAAGACCACCATGACACCGCTGGTCACGTCAGTCACAAGCATGGGACCGTCGCCGACCACGAAGACGAACACCACCATGGCACCGCCGTTCACGCCGGTCACAAGCATCACCACGTCGCAGACCACGAAGACGAAGACCACCATGACACCACCGGTCACGCCGGTCACAAGAATGGGTACATTGCCGACCACGAATACGAACACCACCATGGCACCGCCGTTCACCGCCGGTCACAAGCATCACTACATCGCCTACCACGAAGAAGAACACACCACCGTGACACTGCCGGTCAAGCCGGTCACGAGCATCACCACGTCGCCGACCACGAAGTTCACTACAATATTCTAGAATATTATTATATTATAGTATTATTTATCATTTTCAATGCACAATATGTGCCCCATAAACTATATTTTCATATTATATGCATTTGGTATTATAATTATTGATATTTTCCTATATTTTTAGTCAAAGTTAATAAAGTTTGACTTTGGCCAAACCCAAAATGTGAAGTAAATAGAAACGGAAGGATTATTTGTTTGAATAGCAAAAATAATATATATATCGATCTGCGATGACATAATTATTTAAAGAAAGCCACCAGTGGTTAACAGGCATGATCAAGTGTTAGCTCGATTTGTGGTGACATATGAAGTCGAACGAGATGCCTTTTTGTTCAATCCATGAGCTTGGTGTATATCTTTTTTTTTTTTTGCGAGGTATATCTATTTGTGGCTTGTACTTCCTTTGCGTATTTCTTTCCTTTTTAATCTACTTCACATATGAACATGTTATTTTCTTTTTCACGTGCTCCTTGAGCGGTCTCCTTTGCATTAGCACAGCCTCACGTGGATAGAGAACTCTGCATATAGAAAATCCTAAAAGAAATTTAAAAACCAATTGTCTTGTGCGTCTGCGCTTATATATATGCAAAGGATACCAACCTCAGGAGTGTGTGAAAATAACATGTTCATATATGTAAATCAGATTAAAAAAGAAAGAAACACCGAAAGAAAAAGTACAAGCCAGAAAAGGATATATTATGATCACACATTAAACTGAAAGACATCTTGTTTGATTTCACATGTCACAATCATACTAGATCCTGCAGCTTAACAATTTGGCAATTACGTATCTGAAAATTATGGTTGACCAGATCGATACATAATTTCTTGGGTATTCAGAAAGTACCCATGATTAACTGTGGGCCCGACCCTTCATTAAATTCGTCCTCGTTTAGACATCTGACAGCTAAATGTGTTGATCATCGTCTCGCTGTCTCATGAATTCTCTAGCTTATACGTGATGAGATGGGAACATGAGTCACGAGATAAGGATCTCAATTCTCAACTCCTTTCACATCTCAATTCTTCTCCTCCATCCCCTATATAGACAGATGACCCCAAAAGTTCTAGACAGATCTACCTAGCTACCTACGCAGAGCAAACATTTTGAGAGGTGAGAGGGTCCAAAGGTTTAAGGGTAGGCGGCAATGGCACCGCGGCGGCCGAGAGGTACGGGGCGGAAGAAGATCGAGATCCGGCCCATCGAGAGCGAGGCGGCGCGGCAGGTATGCTTCTCCAAGCGCCGCACGGGGCTGTTCAAAAAGGTGAGCGAGCTGTCCACCCTATGCGGCGCCGAGGTGGCCGCTGTCGTCTTCTCCCCAGGAGGCAAGGTCTTCTCCATAGGCCACCCTTCCGTCGACTCCGTCCTCGACCGCTTCCGCACCTCCTACTCTTCCGAGGCTCAGACCGTGGCGGCGGTGGACGGCGGCGCCGGTGACCGGAACCCGGCGCAGGCGGAGCTGAACCAGAAGCTTGACGAGCTGCAAGCGCAGCTGGCCGCGATCAAGGCGCGAAACAAGGCCATCGATGAGTTCTTGGATAAGGCGCGCGCCGAGGGGTGCCAGGCGGCGGCGTGGCTGGAGCAGGCCAACGACGTGAGCCAGATGAAGGAGGAGGACCGGGCTGCCTTCGCGGCCGCGCTGGCGAAGCTGCGCGCGGACGTGGCGGTGCGCTGCGACCAGGTTCTCCGGGATGTGCTGCCCGTTGGCCGTACTGTGGGTGGCGGCGGCGAGTTTGAGCTCGGTGGCACCAGCGCGAGCGGCGGGATGGAGATGACGCAACATCAGCTGATGATGGAGTTGGTACAGCAGCAGGGGAAGCAACAGCAACAGATGATGATGGAGATGCCGCCGCCTCCACAAACGGGGTTCGTCGACGCTGGAATGGAGCAGCAGCATCAGATGATGATGGGGATGTTGCCACCGCCGCCAGTGCTGGGGTTTGACACCGGAATGGAGACGGTAAATCAGGGGTTTGGGCCGCACGGCTTCCCCCAGAGAGGACACGATGAGATCGAACCCGACACCAGTCGTACCTAGTCCGGTTCTATTCATTCTTCCGATGGCGATGCGTGCATTTGTTGGAAAGAGATCGAACGCTAGCTTCGATCTTGCACCTTCATAGATTGTCTGTTATATATGCATCGTGCAAGTAGGTGTTATGTATCATCTATCTGGGTGAAAGAAATATTATTATGGCTTGTTACAGTGTATGTCTTTTTATACCGTTTCTCCCTGTTGCAGTGCATCAACATGGCACCTGTTGTAGCATTGCACCAAATTAATGAAAATTCCAACCTCCTTTTTACTTGCTCTGCGCAGAAAAGGTGCCCTTTCGTGGGAGACCGTACCATTCCTTTTGTTTTGAAACAAGTTTCGTGGGAGACCAATCACAATAAACGCACACTCCATGTAATTTTTTTTTCCAGCGGCCATTTTATTTTGTTGTCTACGCAATACTAATTAAGAACTGTTGGATAGGCGCCTAGTACGTTCTGAACCAGTGTTAAACTGTTAAAACATTAAGCCGAAAAGAACATATGTCATTATCACATTTTGCGAATGTTTCCAACAAATGCCCCTTTTATTCTGTGCAAAATCTTTCGAAGACCGGCTTATGATGCGAGAACTAGAATCAATACGACAACTCTCATGTCAGCCATAGAATTTATCTTAGTAAAATATGGATTTTACTTTATTTGGAAAAAATGGTGCAAAGCAAGTACTGCCGGCATTAACCGATGCAGCATAACATATGAAGAAAATAAAAACATGAATGTATGCGGTTCGTACAAATAAACTTCAATGTGCACACACAGTCACACAAACACATACACTAAAATTAGGGTAGATAAAGAAACTAAGGTAGATCGATCAAAGCTAGCGTGTTGGATTCCTATTAGAAAAATAATTATATACCTCTTTCCTCCTTAAACTATTGACTTGGCTTAACTTCTTATCATAGTGTTATTTTGCCCATTTAAACCCCACACAATCATATACAGAGCATCTTGCCCCTCGGCTCTTTGCATCAATATTTGACTTGGCTAACTTTGCATAATTTTTTTCCTCCAATAAACCAATTACAAGTATAATTAATTTGGGGAGCTCCTTTTCGAATACTTTAGGAACATAAGTGTGCAATAGTTCAGAAGGCAGCAGTTAAACATAGACTTTTTCCACATGGAAAATGATTTCAGCAATGACACATGCTAATCTAGCCGGACCGGAACAACTATAGATAAGTTGGCCATCAAGGATTGAAGCGCGCGAATGGTTGATGGTAATAGACAATAGGTTGCGTGAAGCGATTAAATTTATGCTAACTGATGTGCTAGTGTACATTGGGAGTGGATTGCTAGATTCCTAAAGAATTTATGCATGGTTTGGAGCTTAATACTTCCTCCATACCGGATTAATGGGCAATTATGCAATTTGAGAAACAAGTTTGACTACAAATTTGGTCAACGAAATATGAGATATATGCCACAAAAATTATACCATTGAATTCGTATTCAAAAAATGTTTCCAATAATATATTTTTTCTGATGTATGTCTTATATTTTGTTGACTAAATTACTAGTCAAACTTGTTTCTCGAAGTACGTAATTGCCTATTAATCAGGCATGGAGGGCGTACATACTACCTACATTTTTTAAAATAAAGGCATAATTTTTTGAAAGTTAAACTGTGTAAAATTTGACTAACTTTCTGAAAAAATATTGACATATACAATATAAAATCAATATCGTTGGATACATGATGAAATATATTTTAATACGATGTCTGATGGCGTGTATTTCACACGTTCGTTGGGCAACCCCAAGAGGAAGGTATGATGCGCACAGCAGCAAGTTTTCCCTCAGAAAGAAACCAAGGTTTATCGAACCAGGAGGAGCCAAGAAGCACGTTGAAGGTTGATGGCGGCGGTATGTAGTGCGGCGCAACACCGGGGATTCCGGCGCCAACGTGGAACCTGCACAACACAACCAAAGTACTTTGCCCCAACGAAACAGTGAGGTTGTCAATCTCACCGGCTTGCTGTAACAAAGGATTAACCGTATTGTGTGGAAGATGATTGTTTGCAGAGAAAACAGTAAAACAAGTATTGCAGCAGATTTGTATTTCAGTATTAAAGAATGGACCGGGGTCCACAGTTCACTAGAGGTGTCTCTCCCATAAGATAAAAGCATGTTGGGTGAACAAATTACAGTCGGGCAATTGACAAATAGAGAGGGCATAACAATGCACATACATGTCATGATAAGTATAGTGAGATTTAATTGGGCATTACAACAAAGTACATAGACCGCCATCCAACTGCATCTATGCCTAAAAAGTCCACCTTCGAGGTTATCGTCCGAACCCCTTCCGGTATTAAGTTGCAAAGCAACAGCACAATTGCATTAAGTATGGTGCGTAATGTAATCAACAACTACATCCTCGGACATAGCGCCAATGTTTTATCCCTAGTGGCAACAAGCACAACACAACCTTAGAACTTTTCGTCACTCGTCCAGGTGTCAATGCAAGCATGAACCCACTATCGAGCATAAATACTCCCTCTTGGAGTTAAGAGCAAAAACTTGGCCAGAGCCTCTACTAGTAACGGAGAGCATGCAAGATCATAAACAACACATATGTAATAACTTGATAATTAACATAACATGGTATTCTCTATCCATCGGATCCCGACAAACACAACATAGAGTATTACGGATAGATGATCTTGATCATGTTAGGCAGCTCACAAGATCCAACAATGAAGCACAATGAGGAGAAGACAACCATCTAGCTACTGCTATGGACCCATAGTCCAGGGGTGAACTACTCACTCATCACTCCGGAGGTGACCATGGCGGTGTAGAGTCCTCCGGGAGATGAATCCCCTCTCCGGCAGGGTGCCGGAGGAGATCTCCAGAATCCCCCGAGATGGGATCGGCGGCGGCGGCGTCTCAGTAAGGTTTTCCGTATCGTGGTTTTTCGCATCAGGGTTTCGCGACGGAGGCTTTAAGTAGGCGGAAGGGCGGAGTCGGGGGCCGACGAGGGGCCCACACCACGGGGAGGCGCGGGCCCCCCTTGGCCGCGCCGCCATGTGGTCCGGCCACCTCGTGGCCCCACTTCGTATGCTCTTCGGTCTTCCGGAAGGTTCGTGGCAAAATAGGCCCCCGGGTCTTCGTTTCGTCCAATTCCGAGAATATTTCGTTACTAGGACTTCGAAACCAAAAACAGCAGAAAACAAAGAATCGACACTTCGGCATCTTGTTAATAGGTTAGTTCCAGAAAATGCACGAATATGACATAAAGTGTGCATAAAACATGTAGGTATCATCAATAATATGACATAGAACATAAGAAATTATCGATACGTCGGAGACGTATCAATGTCTACCTAGTAGTATAGCGTGGATTTTGTTTTCTAAAAACTTGGTCCAACTTTATATTATTTTACTCTTGAAAAGAGTTGTAGGCATCTCCCTTTGGGTCCAACTCTCGGAATTCACTCTTCATGAGGACGTTGAAGATGAAATCACTTGGAACCTCACCGACAATGGCCAATATTCATCTACCTCCGCCTACCGTGCTCAATTCTTTGGAGCTACATCATCCGCGATCGCCTCCTCGGTGTGGAAGTTTTGAGCACCGTCTAAATACAAGTTCTTCATGTGGCTCGCGCTTCAAAGTAGGCTTTGGACTAATGACCGCTTCGAGAAGAGGGGTTGGCCTAATTGTCGGGATTGTCCTCTTTGCAAACGAGCTTTAGAATCCGTTGATCATCTTCTTGTCAATTACCGTTACACCATTCGTCTTTGGGGCCTCTTAAACGATTGGCTTGGCATTCAATCTCTTGACCTCAATCTTTGGCCGGCCTCCATTCTTCATCCTTGGTGGGGCAAGATGACGAAGCGCAAGGGCATCGCTTATTTAACCTTCCTTGTGCCATGATAGCTTTGGAACGAAAGAAACGCTCGGGTTTTCAAAAACAAGCATGTGCCACCCTCGGTGCTTTTCCATAAGATTAAGTTAGAGGCTAAATTTTGGATTTTGGCGGGTGATAAATGTATGAACAATTTGATGCCGCGAGAGTAGGTCCCTTTGTTTCAAGGGTGTAACCGGGTGCTATGTAAAACTATTTCTACTTCTTCTTAACGAATGGAATAGGGCAAATCTTTTGCCCTCTTTTCAAAAAAAGAGTTGTAGGCCTTGTTGTGATACAGAATCCGCCTCCTCACCATAACAATCAGCACCATCACAGCTGTCATCATCCATCTTGTTGTAATACCAAATCCTAGTCTGGTTTGCAAATGTACTCATTTGATCTATCGTACTTCGTTTATATTTATGATGATGTTATTCGCTCCATGAGTCAATAGTTCCATTTGTTCTTCTGAAGATGGAGTAACCCTAGCACTTATATGATTTTAAATTAAGATTTAAGATCGTTTATTAGTAACATGTGTAAGTGACGGTGGAGGAGGGGGATGTCGACAACCTGGCGAGCAGGAGCGGCGGGATAGACCAGGAGGATAAGTCGACGGAGCAGAGAGCCATTCTAGAGTCTTACAAGAATCAGAAAGAAGCAGTAGGACAACGCTCACGCCCGCGACAAGGCCTTCGAGGAGCAGTGGTGGCACACTGTTGGGATGTTCGTCGAACGGGCGCCCGTTGAGAAGGGGGCTCACCGCCTCATGGCGTACGAGTGGCAGTGGCTCGACGAGTAGGCGTGCGGACGTAGGGCTTGCGCCAACGATGCAGGAGGAGCGGCGGGAGCAGGAGAACCGGATAAGGGAGGGTGGGGACGACGGAGCGGGCCATCGAGCCCTCAGTGGATGGCGAGTAGGATAGGGTCTAGTCGTAGAAGTTTTCATTCAACTTGTAATATGTAAAGAAAATTTAAATGAAAACTTTTAATTTCATCATATTCTTCTGAGAACGAGCGTACCAAACAACGACACCACCATGCAACGTCTTTCATTCAATTGATCCGGCATGTTTATCAAATGCCATTTATGGAATGTGACTGAAGAAAGCATCTCGATCGGTGTCTGGTGGCCCCAACGCACAGGAGCCCCGCCCAATGTCGAACGGTTCAGCAAGTTAAAAGGTCCAGGCAAATAAGAGCAAGTACAATCTAGTCAGCTGACTAGAATGATTAAAATAATATATTTGTGTTTAGTTGGAGGATGAGAGAAGAGGAGAGAGAAGGTAAGTGGACTTTGATGTAAGAGCTAGCTCTAGCACGTGCTTCTAGGCAAGTTGTGTCAATGAAAGGTGGGTTATCCACTGAGAAAGTAGTGCATTCTTATAGCCAACCATTATATTTGTTGGCTACAAGTTAACTATATATGACATGATATTTTACTTATAGCCAATAACCGACTAACTATTAGAGTTGCTCTAAAGAAGCAACTAACGCTAGCTGACACCTAGTCCACTCGATTCATCTGATCACCGCTAACTTGATGCAACTTTTTATTGCCCCGAAATCAACGCCTCCATAGCCGCAGTATTATCGCTTGAAGCTCGTTGTGGTGTCACTAATGGAGAACGAGGCTCCTATGGAGACCAAATCGCTCTCTATTTGCAAATTTCTACAGGTGCACTTAGGTACAATCGTTTCCCACCGGAGATTCTCCTTGACGTTTTTTTTTCTTTCTGTCATGAACCACAGATTACAATCTCGCTTATCCACTCATTGACACAACAAATCCTCAAATTTTCTAGACCATCATTCGTAGAGGGAAATTAATGATCTGGAGTTCAAGAGTTCAACATAGCCAATCGTTCGGATTAAGAAAATCGGAGATTATCGCCTATTCAACTTTTTCATGTAAGCGGCCCTATACTTCTATTTGATTTCATTATCTCGTTCTTCTGTGTAGTACCAAATTTCTAAATATTATTTGTTTTTCTTTTAGGAGCTTTTTAACATCCCATGCCGTCAAGTTTGCCATTTTATTCTTTTGGTCTGTGTAAAATTAGCGTTTCTTAGCTATACCAACGACACTACTACTTCCAGTTTATGTGGTAAAATGCTATATACTACCTCCGATCGTGTTTAATCGACACTGGGTGTAGCTAAGCGAACATGTAGCTAGGTCGTATCGGCGTCAATTAAACATGAACGAAGGGAGTAAAATGTCACTAGTAGAAAATAGACCTTTCGTCAGGCCCCTTTGGTCCAAAGGCATAGCCACGTCGCTCCGAATCCACCCAATCGTACGCCAGCATATATCCCGGTTCGTTAGGACCCATTGGTCCCGGTTTGTCCCAAACCAGGACTAAAGGGTATTGCGGCACCCCTACCAGCCGGGACTTAAAGTCAAACGCTTCGTTCCGGCGGAAGCCGATTGCGTCGCTATTACTGGCTTCGCAATCTGAGCCCCCGCGTCGGCATCGGCGGCCAGCCATAGGAATTGACACCCAGTTGTTGGCCTCTTCATCTTCATCTTCCTTTACTTTATATACTCACATCTTCTCCACCATAACCACACACAACATTCTTCCACATCTCTCATCTCCTCCACCATTGCAAAAAAAACTCTCCTCTTCGTCGACATTTCAGACTCAATGGAGCACCTCACGCGTGACCCAGATCCTCGAACTCGGGTATATCACCTGATGGCAGAAGGGATGTCGTTCAAGATCACATTCGCTCTCTGTGCAAGAAGGTTTGAGAAGTGGATCCACGCCGTGAAGAGGGACTACCTCGACAACACACCAAAGAAGTGTGTCAGCTTAGACTGCGAGTTCCCCAACCCTCGCGAGGGTAATCAGCGCGCCGCCGTCCTTCAACTCTCGATGGCGTCCGAGAATTTGATATTCCAAATTTGTGGGGCGGATGAAGTGTCACAGTTGCTAAAGGAGTTCTTGCAGGACGAGACCAACAAATTCTTTGGTGCGGCTATCGACAAGGATGTGGAAAATGCTGAGTCACTATGGTAATCATATTACTTCTGCATTCGACCTCCACAAGATACTCCCGAATCCCACCAACTATCCAATTCCGAGCCTATATGATCTGGCGAATTCTATCATTGGGACAAATCTTGAGAAGAAGAAGAGGAGGAAGTACAAGAAGAAGGACGCCGAGCAAGAAAAAGAAGATGAACTCATATTTGGGTGGGCCAATGTTCCATTAAGCTACGGGCAAGTGCGCTATACCGCGATGGACGCTCGTCTGGGCTTCGAGATGGCTAGGAGGCATTGGATGCTAGTTGGCTACAATAGCCATGTTGATCGTATCAATATTTAGAGATGATGAGTAGATGGTGGTGTGTGCTACTATATGTATGGACTATGTGTCTTTGTTGCCTACCAAAACCCACCGGCGAGCAGCGATGGACAACACGGAGAGCTGGGAGGCTCCCAGGACTGCTGGTGGGCCCTGGTCCCTCGGGCGACGGCCCGCAATGCTCCGGCACACGTCCTGGCTAATGCAAGGGCGTGCCACCTGACCTATACCTGGTCAGGAAGGTGATGGATGGCTTCGACTAGTTTCCTGCATGGCAGACACGTAAACATTAAATACGAGCCCGATCGGCTCTCAGGTTACCCTGTGAATCGGCTCAAAGAGCCGATCTCCCCATGGTTCACGTTGGATTTACGATGACATGGGGATTCTACTTTATCAATACAAAGTTAAATCAATCTACGACAGTTTAGGGTTTTCACCGCATAACCGGAACATCCTACACGTAGTTGAGCCTAGTAGATACGAAAGATGATGGAAAACTAGTCCCTAAAGAGGCCTAAAAACCAACACGAAGTCGATTCCCGGAACAATCCCTCTAGGATTAGTAAACCATACCTTACGCACTACCGGATCGTTCAACCCGTTTGCAAGGCCTAACCATGCGGATATCAAACTAATCCTTGGAGAACAAGGAACAACTATAACAGATCGAATCTACTAAATAAAGATTAAGCAAGATGCTGCCCTTACACCCAAGATAGGTGCAAAGGCAGCCAGATATTGAGGGGCAGCGTAGCTAAACAAGCATATCATGAAAGTATCGACGTTAGCCCCAAAACATCCACGATAAGGGTGTTGCTCGCCATCAAAAAGGCTTCAGTACGAGCAACACCAACAACGAATAAACTGATACTGCCTAGATCGCAAGATGCGATCTAGGCAGCATGTTGCTTACCGGAAGAAACCTTCGAAACAAGGGGTGGCGATGCGCCTAGATTGGTTTGTTGTGAACGTGATCGTCCTCCTTCTCAATAACCCTAGGTACATATTTATAGTCCGTAGACTTTCTATCTTTACAATAAACCTAGCTGTGTACGACTAAATTCTATCTCTTAATTAAAACGTGACCTACTATAATATACAGATACACGGGCAATCTAGCCCAAACTCCTGCACGAGGCCGATTCAGAGACCCTTTATCTGCACGTCCTCTAGGCCCATCTCAATCACGGCCCATCTCCTGCCTTGGCTAAATTCTGGTGATAACACATGCCCCCCTGGTTTTGGCAATAATAATTCCAAAACCACTCTGTTTTTTCTTCGTCGGGTCACGCGTTGCAGAGCAGAACCGCTTCAGTATCCTTCCATCATGATGCCTTGTCTTCTCAACTTCTGTATACTGCACGATTGACAGTTTTGGCACCACTTCCTCGAAAACTGCCCACGCATTGAATCATCTCCCCCTAATATTCCCTTTATTTATCCTTATCGAGCAGTTCGCCTCTTCATTCCCCTGTTCCGCATTAGCAATCGGAAAAAACCCTCCTCTGCACCATGGACTCCTCCTCCTCCTCTACCTCCTCGGGCCTCTCCTTCAAATCCTCCTCCTCGAGCGAGCCGGAGCCGGAGTTCGACCTGATGGCGGCGTACGAGGCCCTCGCCCCAGAGTGGTGGGACGAGAGGGATTGGATCTTCACCGACGGGTCAGAGGACGACGCCTCCTTGACCGACGGGGAGGAAAACCTCCAGTTCCTTGTGGATGGGGGGTTGGAGGAGGAGAGCGATGACGACCTCTTCTCCTGGGACGGCTTCTCCTCTTCCGACGAGGAGGAGGAAGCGGAAGATGACTCCTCCTTCGACGAGTACCCGCCGGTGAAGCGCTTCCGCACCGGGTCGGAGGACGACGACGACAATGACGACGACGACGAGGAAGAAGGAGCGCCTGCCGACGGCTTCGGCAGCAGCGACGAGGACTTCGCTGGCAGCAGCGCCGACGACAGCTACGACGGCGACGACGAGGGCAGCGACGACCCCTAGATTAGGGACTACTAGAATAAGACTAGTAGTAGTAGTGCATTAGGCAGCAAATCCTCCTTTTGTGAGCAATCGGCTCTTCTTGTAACAATCCTCTTTAAATCAATGAAGAATGTTTCTTATGTCTGATTTTCCCGATGGTCATATCTGATTTTCCCGATTGTCAAAATAGGTCAATGTTCAAAGAGCCGATGGCAACGCATCGGTCTTTATCATAAAAACGTCAGTTAAGGCCAGATTCAGAAGATCCCCAAATCCAAACGGTAATCTGTGACCCTTGTACCAGTCTGTACTTCTAAAGTCGATGGCTGCGCATTGGCTGTTTTATTCTAAAGTCGATGTCTGTGCATCGGCTGTGCCTTGTATATCCTTGTATATTAAAAAAAATTACTGGCCGATTTCGTGCATCGGCCCCCATATTTCACTGTCCGTCATCCCACATACTTGGGAAATATTTCTTAAGATGCTGACCATTGACAGCCACTGGGAATTTCACACCACTCAGCTCCTCAAGCATGTATGCATTACCCTTTAAAACTTGGCCAACCCTGTACGGCCCGTGCCAATTTGGAGACCATTTACCATATACTGCATCCTTAGTCCCCAATGGCAATACAGCTTCCCATACCAGATCACCAACGTGGAACTCCTTTGGTCTCACCTTCTTATTATATGCGCGAGCTACCTTGGCTTTGTTCTCTTTAATTTTCTCAAGCGACCAAAGTATAAGTTCCGTTAGATCCTCAATGCTATCACTCATCAGGGCTGCATATTCTTCAGCTGTTAAATCATTCTGAAACGTGACACGTCTCGAGCCAGCCGTGATCTCCCAGGGTAATACAACTTCTTGTCCATAGACCAGATGGTATGGCGAGGTTTTTATCGCTCCATGACATGACATGCGATAAGCCCACAAAGCGTCTGACAACACCTCGTGCCAACGTCTAGGATGCTCGTCGACTTTTCTCTTAATCAACTTGATAAGGCTCTGGTTAGACGCTTCAGGTTGTCCATTTGCTTGAGCATAGTATGGAGATGATCGGATCAGCTTAATCCCCGTGTCCTCGCAGAACTTTCTAAACTCGCGAGAACTGAAGACCGAACCTCCATCGGTCGTGATAGTCTGGGGAATCCCGAATCTATGAATGACATGCTCTTTTACGAAATTGATAACATCTGCCGATGCTACTGACTTCATAGGGACGGCCTCCACCCATTTGGTGAAATAATCTGTAATAGCCAAAATCCACACATGGCCTTTGCTCGATGGATGATTGATTTTGCCGATCATATCCATGCCCCACCCTCGAAATGGCCAAGGCTTGATGATGGGGTTCATTACTGATGCGGGCACCATCTGAATTTTCCCAAACTTCTGACATGCTTGACACCCTTTATAGTACTCAAAACAATCCTCAAGCATGGTGGGCCAATAAAACCCCGATCGCCTGATCAACCATTTCATCTTATGAGCCGATTGGTGAGTTCCACAGGCGCCTTCATGTACCTCATGTAAGAGCCGATTGGACTCGGCTGGTCCCAGACATCTGAGAAGTAACCCTTCCAACGTCCTATAGAACATGTCATCCCCAATAAGGACGTACTTCATGGCCTTGTACCTTATCCATTTAGGTGCCCCCCGAGCCGAATCTTTCAATTAATTGAAGATATCGGCTCTCCAGTCATCCGGTTCCATGAACTGTACCTGGACATCGACTCTACCCGCTACGTCTTTGTAGCCTGACGCCATCTGTGCGAGATCGTTTGCCTCGGTATTCTGCGACCTCGGGATCCAGTTGAAGTTTATGTACCTAAATTGTGTCATCAACTCACGGCATTGCATCCATAACGGGAAGAGCGACTCACTCTCACATTTATATTCCTCCGTGAGTTGGGAAATCACTAATTTGGAGTCTCCAAAAAGTTCCACCGCTTCTGCCCCGGCTTCCAACAGCAACTCCATTCCCTTGCGTATTGCTTCATACTCAGCGACATTTTTGGTGCAAGGGGTAGACAGCCTGATGGAGAAGGAATATGTTGCCCCCCGGGGCGACACGAGTAGAATGCCGATGCCACAACCGTCATCACAAGCCGATCCATCGAAAAACATGGCCCATGCACGCACAGACAATGCTGCTATATCAGTGTTGATTCGTTCAGCAATAAGATCGGCCAACGCCTGTCCCTTGACTGCTTTCGCGGGCTGATATCGGAGATCGAATTTCGATAATGCAAACATCCATTTACCGAGTCGGCCTTTCAACACAGGAGCCGACAGCATATGTTTGATGACATCTGATTTGCATATGATGACAATTTCTGCTGTCAGAAAGATGTGACGAAGCTTGGTGCAGGTGAAAACTAGGCAGAGGCACAACTTCTCGATCTCAGGGTACCTAGTCTCTGCATCCAACATCCTTCTGCTCAGGTAGAAAGCGACTCTCTCCAGACCATCATAAACTTGCACCACCACTGAGGCGATGGAAGTGCTGGCTACCGACAAGTAAATATAGAATGGCCTGTCTTGCTGGGGCGGAACCAACACAGGTGGCTTCGTTAGATACTCTTTAATCTCGTCAAACGCTCGCTGTTGCTCTGCCCCCCAGCGAAACTCCTCATCAGCTTTAATCTTTACCAATCCCATGAACGGCTCGATTCGCCCTAACATGTTGGAGATGAACCTTCTGACGAAATTGATTTTGCCGATGAGACACTGGAGTTCCTTCTTCGTGGTAGGTGGCTTCATTGTTCGTACTGCCTCCTGACTTTTCAGGCCGATCTCAATTCCGCGTTCACGGACCAAGAAGCCCAAGAATTGACCGGCCATCACACCAAAAGCACACTTCTTTGGATTCATTCTTAACCCGAATTTTCTAGTTCGGTCCAGGATGCGTCGCAAATCCTCCAGGTGTCCTTCTACTGAGACAGACTTGACTACCACGTCATCAATGTAAATCTCCACCAACTTGCCGATCAGATCATGAAAGATGTAATTCATGGCTCTTTGGTATGTTGCGCCGGCATTTTTCAGTGCAAATGTCATGACTACATATTCAAACAAGCCCACCGAACCTGGTACTCTGAATGCAGTCTTGTGTATATCTTCTGGAGCCATAAAAATTTGGTTGTAGCCGGCGTTGCCATCCATGAAAGTTAAAACCTTATGACCAGCAGCTGCATTGATCAATGTCTCTGCTACCGGCATTGGATACTCATCCTTTGGAGTGGCTCTATTGAGATCACGAAAATCTATGGCGACGCGCCATCGGCCGTCCTTTTTCTCTACAGGTACGATACTAGAAATCCATTCAGCATACCTGCATGGCCTGATGAACCCGGCGTTCAGCATTTTCTCGATCTCTTTCTTGACTTCTTCTAAAATTTCGGCCTTCATCTGTCTTGCTCGTTGTTGGAACGGCCGAAATCCTTTCTTAAGAGGGAGCCGATGCTCAATGATGCTCCTGTCTAACCCGAGCATCTCTGTGTAATCCCAGGCAAAACAATCAGGGTACTCTTTCAACAAAGCTATCATCAGGCCCCTCAGATGCGGATCTAACTTTCTGCTGATAAATGTTGGCCGTGGCTTATCCCCAAGACCAATGTCAATCTGTTCTAGCTCATCAGCCGATGTAAACCCATATCATAGCTTCCCGTCGCCTGCTAGATCAATGCTGAACACAGGCAAAACGTATGGTGAAGATAATTTTGGCCGATTGTTGGAATCGGACTCCTTTTCGTTTGCATTGCTCAATGAAGGTTTACAACTTATTTGCGCTTCACTACGGGAAGGAGCATCCCTACTACGACTACGTGACATGCTTGAGGTGAGATCATTGCTTTTTATTTTTTGGGGCCGATCGCAGGGATCGGCCTTGCCACGTACGTCGATTGATGTTGCTCTTGCTACTCTGTCAGGCCGGTGGATAAGACCAGCCTCACCCCGTTTTTTGTAACCTCGATGCGATCACAGCCGTCCAAACTGACTCCAGAGAGCGGCTCTTGGTCTTCCGAGTCCCAAATATTCATGCCAGCTATTGAGACCTCGATCGAGTCGTCTGCATGAACGACCTCCACTTCATCTCCCTCCCACTGTATCAGGCACTGGTGCATTGTAGATGGAATGCAGCAGTTGGCGTGAATCCAATCCCTCCCTAGCAGGACAGCGTAGGTGCTTTTGCTGTCGACGATGAAGAATGATGTAGGGATGGTTTCTCGGCCTACGGTTAGATCCACGTTCAGAAGTCCTTGCGTCTCTGATGCTTGGCCGTTGAAGTCGTTTAGTGTGACGTTGGTTTTGATCAGATCTGCGCTAGAGCGTCCCAAACGCCGTAGCATGGAGTATGGCATTATATTGACTGCCGCTCCCGTGTCAACCAACATCTTTCCGACAGGATGCCCATTGATATAACCTTTTAGGTACAGGGCCTTCAAATGTTTGTAGCTCTTCTCTCGTGGCTTTTCAAAGATAACTGGCCGTGGACCGCAGTCAAACTGTGCTATCGGCACTTCTTCGGTTCCTGGAGCACGAAACTCCGACGGAAGTATGAACACCATATTTGTGCCAGCCGATGCACTCGCATGGGCTTTTACTTGCTTGGGGCGCCATTCTTTCTTCTGTGGACGACTCTCCTCGTCCAAAGTTTGCTGAATTTTCACGGCCAGATCGGGCCGCGCTTTCCTCAACGTGTGCAGGTATTGCGCCTCGGCTTGCTCCAAGCTACGTAGCCGCTGAACCCTACGCTTTTGGGAGTGGCTGAGTCCATCAGGACACCACCTTGGCCGGTGGTATCTATCTTCTTCTTCATCTTCTGACTCCTCAAAATCTTCCTCTTGAGATGACTCAGCTCGTCTGTTCCGAGATGGGAGAGGCCCTAGACGCTTGAAAACCGAAACTTCTCCTGCGTCCTTCTTCTGCTGTCTACACTTCGGGCAGTTGTCGATTGTAGGCAATCGGCTCATTCCTGAATCCCAGCAGTGCTTAAAGAAAGGACAGTCCCAGTGTCTATCCATGTCCTCCTGCTCTCTTGATTCCCCTTTAGCGCGGTGCTCATATCCTTCGCCGGCTCTATCATACCGACGATATCTTCCATTGTCTACGTCAGACCGACGATATCTTTCGTCTTCTCTGTCATACCGCCGACGTCGGTCATACTGACGCTCATACTTGTTAAGGAGATGCACGGAGAGTGGTCGTTGATATCGCACGCTTCTCACTTGTTCCTCGGTGAGGTACCGTCTGTCATCATATCGGGGCCGGTCGCGTGGGCCGGCCTCCTCCTTTTCCTTGCCACGGGAGTGACTGCTTTCTTCTTTATCCTTGCCATGGTGGTGTACAGGCCCTGCCATGTTAACATCAAATGAGAAACCTGGCTGATGCCTCGTGGAGTGATTGATTCCCACCATGTTGACGCCAGGAAACGGGTGCGTGTCCACTTTCATGGCAAACTGGCCGAGGATCAAATGGCCTTGTTCTATCGCCGTTTGGATATGCCGAAGCAACTCTTTGCGGTCATTGGTGATATGGGTGAACGAATGATGCCACTTGCAGTACGGTCTCCCGTTCATCTCTTGCGCCGTAGGGATTTTATGGCCTTCGGGTAACTTCAGCTGTTTTTTCTTAAGCAATAAATCGAATATCTCGCTCAGCCTTGCTTACATCGAAGTCAAACCCCTTTGGAGGCCCTTGTGGTTTCACCCATTTGCGGGACACGGGAACCGCCCCCGACTCCATTCAGCCACGGCCACTTCCTGGTCTCCTGGAGAATCCTCAACTTCTTCAGTCTCAACCAGGCCTATCGGACGCTTGAACTTGTCTTGGTACAGTTCTGGGTGGCGCTGCTCATACAAAGTTAATTTCTGGACCATGTGCGCCAGTGAACTGTAATCTACTTGGAAAGCCAGATCTTTGATCGGCGCCGCGAGGCCCAACACTGCCAGCTCGACTGCTTCCTTCTCATTTAGACGAGCCGAATAACATCGGTTCTTAACGAGTCCCGAAACGCCGGATGTACTCCGACACCGTTTCTCCCCGCTTCGCCGCACCTCGCGCTAGATCGGCAATGCCAGCCTCGGTAGCCTCTGAGTGATATTGGACATGAAACTGCTCTTCCAGTTGCTTCCACGTCCGGACTGAGTTTGGTGGCAACGAGGTGTACCACCCAAAAGCCGATCCCGTGAGAGATTGTGCAAAGAACCTTACACGTAACGGGTCTGATGCTGAAATCATGCCCAACTGTGCCAAATATCGGCTCACATGCTCAATTGAGCTAGACCCTTCGATCCATTGAATTTTGAGAATTCAGGGAGCCGATACTTGGGTGGCAGCGGGATCAAATCATACTCGTCGGGGTACGGCTTGGAATAGCCGATTGTTTTCCTCTTTGGCAGGATGCCGAACTGGTCTCTCAAGATGGTACTGATTTGTTTCACGGTATGAGCTGCAGGGACCGAGCTTTCATGACTCGTTCTGGTGGCATATTTAGCTAGCCACGCCTGTTTATCGGCGTCTGCTCCAGAAATCCCAGCTGGTGCAATCTGGTTCGTGCGCGCCAAGCTATTGCAGTCCGGCACGTATGTGCACACGTATCCATGTGGGATCTCTTTAGGTGGCTCATAGAGGAATTGGCAATCGCCAGGATCGCCTCCAACCTTGTAGACGACGTACGCCGGTGAACCCTGCAGCTCTGGAGCTGCAAGCGTGAACGGCAGCGGCGGTCTGGTCTGGAACGGTATTTCTCCTTGGTGCGTCCCCAGGGCAGGTCCTGACGGAGAGTACTGATGCTTCATGATTTCCTGAACCACGCGAACCGCAATGCGCTCGAAGGAGTTCACCAGGCTCTCAGAATGACGGTGTATAGAATGAGCCACCATGTAATTGACTTCCTGGCGCAGAACCCTGGTGCGTTCCTCTGAAGGGGTAGACAGATCTACTTCGTCGAGAGCGCCTTCGGGTGAGAACCCTTTCCACGTAATGCCACGTGAACGGGTCTTCGCGAAAGAGCCGATGAGATCAGACTCGAAGACGGCTTTAATCTCATCATATTTCTTCTTGTGCTCTTCAGGCAGATCTTCGTACGTGACTGGTTCGTCCGCCATCTCAGCTGCAGATTTTGACATAGTTGTTGTAGAATGTCCCACTGGGCGTGCCAGAATGTGTTGCCTACCAAAACCCACCGGCGAGCAGCGATGGACAACACGGAGAGCCGGGAGGCTCCCAGGACTGCTGGTGGGCCCTGGTCCCTCGGGCGACGGCCCGCAATGCTCCGGCACACGTCCTGGCTAATGCAAGGGCGTGCCACCTGACCTATACCTGGTCAGGAAGGTGATGGATGGCTTCGACTAGTTTCCTGCATGGCAGACATGTAAACATTAAATACGAGCCCGATCGGCTCTCAGGTTCCCTGTGAATCGGCTCAAAGAGCCGATTTCCCCATGGTTCACGTTGGATTTACGATGACATGGGGATCCTGCTTTATCAATACATTGTTAAATCAATCTACGACAGTTTAGGGTTTTCACCGCATAACCGGAACATCCTACACATAGTTGAGCCTAGCAGATACGAAAGATGATGGAAAACTAGTCCCTAAAGAGGCCTAAAAACCAACACGAAGTCGATTCCCGGAACAATCCCTCTACGATTAGTAAACCATACCTTACGCACTACCGGATCGTTCAACCCGTTTGCAAGGCCTAATCATGCGGATATCAAACTAATCTTTGGAGAACAAGGAACAACTATAACAAATCGAATCTACTAAATAAAGATTAAGCAAGATGCTGCCCTTACACCCAAGATAGGTGCAAAGGCAGCCATATATTGAGGGGCAGCGTAGCTAAACAAGCATATCATGAAAGTATCGACGTTAGCCCCAAAACATCCACGATAAGGGTGTTGCTCGCCATCAAAAAGGCTTCAGTACGAGCAACACCAACAACGAATAAACTGATACTGCCTAGATCGCAAGATACGATCTAGGCAGCATGTTGCTTACCCGGAAGAAACCCTCGAAACAAGGGGTGGCGATGCGTCTAGATTGGTTTGTTGTGAACGTGATCGTCCTCCTTCTCAATAACCCTAGGTACATATTTATAGTACGTAGACTTTCTATCTTTACAATAAACCTAGCTGTGTACAACTAAATTCTATCTCTTAATTAAAACGTGACCTACTATAATATACAGATACACGGGCAATCTAGCCCAAACTCCTGCACGAGGCCTATTCAGAGACCCTTTATCTGCACGTCCTCTAGGACCATCTCAATCACGGCCCATCTCCTGCATTGGCTAAATTCTGGTGATAACAGTCTTTCAATATATATCGAACTATGTGTCTGAACTAGCGGCATATATCCTTGTGTATTTTACATCTCTGTATTCACTCCATGCCGCCCCCCCTCCATGTACACCTCCATCACCATGACGTTTCTTGTATCTCTGCATGCCACCACCTCCACGTCCACCTCCATCACCATCACGCTGCACCTAGCGCTCCACCATCACGCTGCAACCGAAGAAGATATATTGAACTATGTGTCTTAACTAGCGACATATATCCTTGTGTATTTTACATCTTTGCATTCACTCCATGCCGCCTCCCCTCCATCACCATCACGCTGCACCCGGCGCTCCACCATCACGCTGCAACCGAAGAAGATATATCAAACTATGTGTCTGAACTAGCGACATATATCCTTGTGTATTTTACATCTCTGCATTCACTCCATGCAGCCTCCCTTCCACGTCCACCTCCATCACCATCGCGTTTCTTGTATCTCTGCATGCCGCCACCTTCAAGTCCACCTCCATCACCATCACGCCGCACCCGGCGCTCCACCGGCCATCACGCTGCAACCGAAGAAGATATATTGAACTATGTGTCTGAACTAGCGATATATATATATCCTTGTGTATTTTATATCTCTGCATTCACTCCATGCCGCTTCCCTTCCATCACCATCACGCTGCAACCAAAGAAGATATATCGAACTATGTATCTGAACTAGCAACATATATCTTCGTGTATTTTACATCTCTGCATTCACTCCATGCCGCCTCCCCTCCACGTCCACCTCCATCACCATCGTGTTTCTTCTATCTCTGCATGGCGCCAACTCCACATCTACCTGCAGTTTACAGATACATCATATATTATTTGTCCGATTGCGGTTTACAAATTTCAAGATATTAATTATTTGACCATATTATATGAATAATGCATATATTATTTGCTAATAATAATAAAAAATGAATAAAAACATAATTATTTCATATTCCAATTCCTCACATTTTTCTAATAATAAAGCATATATTATTTGTCCAATTGCAGTTTACAAATTTCAAGATATTAATTATTTGGCCATATTATACGAATAATGCATATATTATCTGCTAATAATAATAAAAAATAAAAAAAACATAATTATTTCATATTCAAATTCCTCACATTTTTATAATAATAAAGTATATAATATTTGTCCAATTACGGTTTACAGATTGTTTTTGGTTTCAAAAAATATAGAAATGTGACACAATGGTATAAGAGGTAATAAGATTGGTATGGTAGTATTTACAACAAGGTACAATCACATTCGCGGGAGCGCAAGGAGTAGTATGCGGATGGGTGACCGACCGAGAAGTGATGACCAAGTCTACAATTTGACTACAAAGTAAGTGTAATTAGTATTAAAAATGGTCCAAGTAAGAGAGTAACAAGTCAAACAAAAAGAAAAAATGAAAAAAGAAATTAGAAAAATGAAAAACAAAATTATTGAAACTAATAGTTAGTCCCGGTTGGAATTACGAGCCGGGACTAAAATTTCTCCAGTCCAAAACCCTGTATCGCGGCTACGTGGAGAGCCATTAATCTCGGCTAGCAACTGGGTCGGGTCTAAAGGCTTCACCTTTTGTCCCGCATGAATAGTTCCGGTTGGCCAACCGGGACTAGATCCCATTACGGGCCGGGACTGATTGCCCTGTCTTCACTAGTGTGTATTTTCAAAATGAGAAAAAAAATAGACAAGTACAGAAGTTGATTGGATCCTAAAGAGGATGAGCCGAAAAAAATTCCATGACTATTTCAACTATTATGAATCGATATGTTTTCTGTAAGTTATATACTCCCTCCGTCTCATGAAACTTATCTCAGATTTGTCTACATAGCAGATAGTGTTTAGCTACATTAAAATATTTTAATAAATCTAAAATAAATTTGGGAAGACGGAAGGCGTATAACAAATGAGGCCTCTTCCTATGTTTCACCCAAGGGCCCCCGAACGGCCAGGAACGTCCCTGGCTGATTGGGTCATTGGAGTGAGTGCTAGTCGGCAGCAAATTGCCCGGTTGCCCCAATTGCCATAAAAATAAACGCTTTTCTTATAATGTTAAGTGCCGGTCGACGTCCCGCCGAATTTGCATACTGTGAAATGTTATCATGATGAGCAAGACTTGTCTGACCTCACCATCCACAGCCACCGCAAGCAATCTTTCATTCATTTCCTTTCTGACTGTCCCACCTAAACACTACTGAAAATAGTCGGCAAAAGTACCTAAGAATTGGTAAGACCAACCTGATCTCTATATGGTCTCTGATGAAAGCATCTGAAACCATGGTGGGTGCATTTAACATACTTCTGAACGCTTCAGGCTAGCAAACGTCGTTCTCTATAATTAACTAACCAGGAGCAGACCATATTGTCCTCCAAACTAAGGTTCTTTTTCCTTTGCAAAAAAAAACTAAGGTTCTTTTTGTTAATTTTTGAAGGGGCACTAGGTGCCTAATGCCTTTTAATTCTTATTTTGGCATACCATAGCTAATGAAATAATACATATAATTCGTTAGCTAGGTACAAACAACGAGATTACGGTGGTTGTCTTAATCGATTTGGTCATCTAAACACAATCCAATATTCAAAATGTTATCATGAGCCATCTTTCTTTTCAATGTGAAAAAACCTTGAGTGCGATCATATCTAAGAATAGCTCTTTGCGGCGTACTCCTGATATTTCATTATGGAGAAGTTCACACCTATCTAAATAGAGTTTTCTGGTTATATCCCTTACTGTGTCAATTGTGGCAGTCGTTATCACTTATCACTCAGCACTGCATGCATGCTCAGCGACTGAGTTCAGGTGCAGATATTTCCATGATACGACGAGATAGTACTACTAGCTTGCTTGATGCAGAATACACACCAGGCCTGCTCCTATAAATAGAGCCCTACATCAGACAATCATCGCACACATCCCCAAAGCAAGACCTAAGATCAAAGTAGCCAAATAATCTACCAGAAATCAGAATAGAAACCAGCATCCATGGCAAAGCCACAGGCATTGGCTGCAGCACTCCTGCTTGCCTTAGTGGTCTCCCTCGCCGCAATAGAGGGTGCTCATGGCATCTGCGGCTTGTCCAACGACGAGTTCAAGCTTTGCCAGCCAGCGGCGGCGGTGAATAACCCCACAGACGGACCATCGTCTGAGTGTTGTGCCGCGCTTGGGAAGGCCAACCTGTCGTGCATCTGCCGTTACAAAGGAGTTGCCGGCGTATGGCTGAGGATGTACCACATCGACGCCGCCCGCGCCATGGCGCTTCCCGGCAAGTGCGGCCTCGCCATGCCCAGCAACTGTTCGTGATAATCCGACGTACTACTGTCTATAGGCGTCTGGGTGTCAGTCGGTCTATTATAAAGCTAAATAAGTGGAGGAGCACTTGAAAGGCGTTGTGCTGCTCGATCTTACCGGTGTTGTGTGATTTGGACGTGTTCTTATCTCTCTAAGCCATGGATACAGTACGCCTATAAATGCTGGAAGTGCAATGATGGCAAAGAAATGCCTACAGTCAGTCCCAGAATTTAATATATTGTAACGTCAAAAAAAAGAATTTAATATATTGTTCTGCTGGTTCATGTCAAAAAGCTGCAGGTTTTCTAGTAACGCAAACAAGTTCAGCTCTCGAGTGTCTTGTCTTTCCATTGCGCCTCCCTGGTGCATACTTGCTTTATATCTGAAGGCAAGACACTATAAAACTATCAACACTTCAGCACTATGTATTGTGGGTTAAGACTCGCAAACTAGGAAGTTGGTTTTGTCTCAATAAATTCGGAAAATTCTGTTACATGGCGATTAATCTGACAGCTGCAACGGTGCATCAGATTGTGAGACGTAAACACGCAGCACACTGAACTACTGTAGTATTTGATTTATGTATCCAGAACTTTTTCTTTTTCGGGGAAAGTATTCAGAGGTTACCTAAGAAAAAACTGAAGCGTGTAGGGATCCATGCATTTTGGAACAGATGATGGTGAAAGAGGAGGGAAGTAAGGCTTGCGTAAGGACGAAAACAACGATGACTGCAGTTTTCATCGACCTGCAGAATGATCCCCCGCAAGTGAAGGAAAACAACATGCCAGTAGATATATAGTGAGAGGGCGGAAGAAAAACAAAAGATAAGTTTTTCAATCAGATATCTTTTTGGAAGGAATAATTGTTCCAAAACCTAGTTTTCTTGTTTCGAAGAAGGCAATATATTATCATTTTTCGATAAAGAAAATATATTAATATGAAAGATGCCAATTATAACCAACAACGCAATACCCTACTGGTAGTATGGATGCACACAAGCAAAAAAATAAAAATAAAACTAAGAAAAGAAAAGTCCCGCTACGGTATACCAGCCCTAGCAGTAACCGTACATCCACCACCAAGACAACACCTAAACTCCAGACTCTCCAAAAGCGAAGCTTCCAAGAAGTGAACAATGCACAAGCACCGCCATCGCTTCATCAAAAGATCTTAAGTTTTCACCATGAAGATAGTCTCCGCTCATAAAAAAATGTCTTCAACGAGGCGGCTGCCATGCACAACCAATTAAGTCGAGACCTTGGATTTTCACCCTAAAAGGTGAGACCCTTAACTTCACCCATGTTGCCGTCCCACTTGATATTGTTGATGTGAAACCCAAATTACCACGCATGTCCCTCTACATCACAGAGACTCAAACCTCCATCGCTATTCCTCGAAACCGGCCCTCATGATATTCTCTGCCTCTGATTTCACCATGGACCAGAATGTCATCTGATCACAACACAAAACAGTGTTGCACGCCACCTCCTTTATTCAACCTATGCGAGCAGCCCCCATGCCACCTATAGGCACCCTGCTCGAACTTCCGCAGCGAACCCCTTAGCAAGTCTGATGCGCCATTGGTACGTCTAGGCCTTTTTTGAAAACGGATGCCCCCCATCGCCTTTCTAGTTTTTTTAATAAAATAAATTGATAGAAAAATTAAAAGATAAAATCCTTCGAGATGTTCATGTGTTATATTATCTTGTTGCAAGAGAAATTAAAAAAATGAATTTCGAATTTTTTGTTGCAAAATTTTGTTATGTATCGATAAAACAATTTTTCTGGTTCCATCTGTAATGTCCCAGGTTTAGAGACGATCGAGGGGTAGATTTTAGAAAGGGATGTGCATTGCATAGTAAATTCTGGGGAAATTTCGCGCTTTTAAACAAAAACTGCATCGAAGGGGGACAAGTTTCTCTCTCGACACCTTACGTGGTTAGGGTTTCGAGAGTGCGACAAACTTGCTTCTCACTTCACTAGTTTAGGGTTTTGAGAAGAGAGGGAGAATTCACATGATTGAATTCTAAATGTTATGACATGATTAAATTCAAACCAAGGTTGAATTTGAATTTCAAATTCAAACATTAAATAATTACTTAAATAATTCAATTGAGGAAATTCATTAAGTAAATGATCAATTATAAATAAGATGAACAATTATATTAAAGTAAAGCTCGTTAGAGAAAACTTTGAGCTTTATTGAATAACACACAAGATACATTGTCTTTACATTATCCATAATGGAAATAAATGAATTACAACACATTACATAAATGGGCAGAAATAGAAGAAAGAAAAATAAAGAAAAATTACAATTTAATGATCCTAGACTAAATTCAGCAAGATCATCTTCATTTGATCTTGAACTTGATGAATTCCAAATTCATCTTGATCATCACATTGTCCCTGCACATACACACAAAGACCAAACAAGGATTAAGCCAAGTGGCAAAGCCACTTGGCAGGTTAACAAGAAAAATGAAAATGAGAGGATATGACCATGATCAGCCGAGCTGATCCACTCACTGGACCAAGTACCAAGCAGCAAACACACAGGCAGCTCACAAGCTGGTGTGCATGTCTCACAGAGACACAAGCCTGGGAGAGTCACCAAAGTGACCAGAGCCAAGCTGTCGACCAGATAGAGCATAGGAGCATCATATATAACAGTTTTGAGCCAAACTCTAGCTCATTCATCGACAGGCTTCACTGGTAAGAACACAAGAACTCAAGAACACATGAACAGCCACTGCTGTTCAATCCAATAACTCACCACAAGACCGAATCAAGCTCACAAGATCACCAGGAGGAGCAGGGCAAGTAAATCAAC